>NC_059477.1:31087501-31396167 GCF_018139145.2 Gymnogyps californianus
AGGATCTGGATATGGAGCACAAAGTCCTTCATGCAAACATAAACTGCACCTCTGTTCTATCACACATGCACCATCTTGGTAAGATGATGACGGTTAAACACTTCAGGAGAGAGACAGGTGAGACTCCAAATGGAGTCGCGGGTGCCCTAAGGCTGCCTGAGCTCTGCAAAAGCACGTAGCCTGGCTACACAAGGCAGTTCCCTCACAGAAGTCCTGTGGCTCTGACACAACCATTGGCTAGTTTCTGTACAGACTACACAGCCACATGCACCTTTCAGCTACTGACAGGGAGTACCTCAAGTGTGCCTCTCGGATGTGTCAACCCACGCAGACAAAAAGACCAGGACCTCCTGGAAACCTGATGTAAAGACTGTGCTAGTCTTGGAGATGTGAGGTCCAGGTGATGTCCTCACCTCCAGCAGGCTGCCTTTACTGACAGAAAGCTTACACTGAAGTATCTCATACTGGCAACGGCTCTGAGCCACTACGAAGCCAAGTTACTTCAATGAGATGGCCAGATGGTGGAAATGCTGTAATGCTTTCTTTGTTGCTGCTGTTCCTCAAAATATCTAAAGGATTCCAAAACCTGAGTGAAAACTAACATAAGGACTCTAACTTAAAGAGAAAAAAAAAGAGGAAAAAGCAGTATTTTTTTTCTTAGTGGAAACAGGAAACGTGTACGGAAGAGAGATGAAAAGTCTCTAAATGACTGTGGCATATTGTGATTCCAGAGCAAAATAAAGCATAACCCTTTGATGGAGACTTGCACCTCTTCAGACAAGCCAGCATTCTACAGTTGGGATGATCAGACCATCACAGCAGCTTCACAAGAATCCACAACGTGGTACCAGCCTTAAGCATGTTATACTTAATTTCATATCAAAAGGAAGCCCTCCTCTCTCAGTTCTGTAGGCAAAAGGGTGGCAAAGCTGCCCATCTGGTCCAGAAATTTATCTGGCTGGTACTGTCTAATAAGTAGTCAGCACAAGTGTAAAAAAAGGGAATTGGACCTTTTTGTCTACCATACCCACTTCTTACTGTCCTTGTCCCCAAAGGACTGAGGCTGCTCACAAGTAGTTTTGGCCATCAATAACATCCAGAATATAAAAGACCTGGCAAACATCAAAGCTTCTTTCTTAGTCTCCATGGGCATGACAGAGGACAAAGGGGTTTCCTGGAGCTCCCTGCTAGGCTAGAGACAGAAACATTAAATGGGACACCTCATTAAATAATGAATAACACAGAGCAAATTATATGCATACTCAGCCTCCTCATCTAAATGCATCAAGACAAAATGATAAACTCATTTAATGAATTTTTGGAAAGAGTTCGTTCCAATCACTTGGATATCAAAAGACAGTCAGCTCCTCAGTAACACAACAGCACCTATCAGATAAGCAGACCTCTAACAGCCAGGGTCAGAAGTTGGCTTTAAGTAAAACTTTCATGCTTCTGGACTAGTAAGCCTTAGCACACTGGCAGATGTCTGACACACGGCTCTTACCATGGCAGTACAGACACTCTGCTACTAGGATCTCTCAATATCCAGCCTGCACAGGAAAAAGGATGCAGAACATCACACAGAAAGAAGTAAAGCCCATCAGGTTGGAATGGACAAACAACGGCTTTAAGAGGCAAGTTACCACATGCAGAGTCCTCAATACACAGAAGAAAATAAATCTAGGAAATAGAAAGAGGCGCGCCACCTTAAACTACAATGAAAATGAACAGAAAAGAAGGAGGAAAAAAAACCCAACACAGCACTGCAGTTTCCATCTGTATTGGATAGTTATTGAATCGAGACGGGACACCTCCATCTTTGTATTTTTACAGTGAATGTAAGAGGAGGTCAAGTGATTGGTCCCATGCATGTTTACAAACCTTTGTAGCGAGCTGTGAGTAACTTCACAAGCTGTTTGCAAAATTTTGCCACCAACAATAGCAGTTTTGTAGCAGCATTTCCTATGACAGGATTGGTGGTAGATGAAAGCTTATAAACAAGTTCATCCAAAACAGAGTGAAGGGTCTCCTCATCAACCTGAAGCAAGACAGAACTTTAAAAGGAAGGCAAAAAAAAAAAAAAAAAGGCAAGGGGGGACAGAATTGAAGTGTTAATTACAAACTATGAGTTTTTTAACAGTGACTTATTTTTAGATATGCCAGACATTCAGCAAGCCAACATACCCAGCTAGCTGGACCAGCAATCTGATCCAGGCAGTACTACTGTTTCAATCAACTGATTCCCATTCCCTCAATTTAACAACAAGATAAAGAAAATAGCTATTTTTTTCTATTTCTACAACAAAGATTAGGAACCGCCCCCCCCAACAATTATTGTATATGAAAAATTCTATTTTCCCAAGCAGTAATGAACTGAGTTTTAAATTTAAAATTCAGAAAAATCAATTATATGAAAACAACTAACCTATTGACCCTCAAAATATTGTGTAAAACAGACATCATTATAATTGCTGTTTCAACATCATCTGTTATTAACAACTGCAGGAAGTGATCATTTTGCAGTACTGCAAAAAAACAAAAACAAGCAAACAAGAAATCATGCAATCAGAACCAGACTTGAAAATACCATAAAACAAATAAACTTCATTATGGAACATAAGCCATAGCAAGTAAAACCAGATACTATTTCTGGAACAATCTCCCTCTTCTATAATTTTTACACTGAAACTTACTGGAATAAGTAAACTACTTCAACATCCAAAAAACATGTTGAGCCCTGTTTTTTCTGCCTTTGGATATCCCTCAGGCACTGCTGTTGCAATGAAATAAAAGCTTTAAAACCTTTTATGTTACACTAGTACCAGTTTCTTATTACAACAGTGGAATTATCACTGGGGCAACAATATCCGGAAAAGATAAGGATTTCAACCTTGACAGTCTGTTACACCAGGTTTATTTAATGCAAGTCCACTGATGTCATTAAAGCACCATCTTTTTTATTCCAGTATATCACTGTCTACATATTTAGTAATTTTTCTGGCTGTGTGTGTTTTCAGTTACACATCTTATGATCCTTAGGTTTTTGTTCTATATTAGAAACAAAACCAAATTCTGCTTTTTAAAATCAGTGTGATTAACATTGGTTTAAGTGAAAGCTTATTTTGGTCAGAAGCGTATAGTCAAGTTTGTTAGACATTTGTAAAATTTCTTGGCATGGCAACAACTTCAGAAATCTGTTTTCAAGTTTATCCACTTTTCAGGGCCGGCAATGTACTCTGATCAAATTTCTGCATATGTTAATCACACACAGGTAAAAAGCTCAACTGTATCTTATCAGAAAAAAAATCTATTTTTTTTTGAGGTGTAGAATTACAAAGGGAAATTACAGGAAAACGCTTTTAATGTCTGTCTCTGAAAGACTAGAAGGGGAACGCTTTATTATTTCCCTTTAGTGGATCTTTTCCATTTTAGATATTGCTGTTTCTGTTGAGTGGACTACTTCAAGAGATTGATTTAACATCTACTCCAATTTAGAAGACTAGGTGGAGATTAGCTTAGGAGTGATTCTTGATTCCTGTAGTTGCCCTAAATAAATTTTCAGGTGCTTTATGGGTTTACTTTTCCCTTACCGCATGCTGCTAGTTGAATATGCCCACCGAACAGCCAGCAGATGGCATCAGTTACTGTTTGGAACCAGCATAAAAAATCTTGTTTTTCTTCATCCTAAACAAAAGAGAAGTAGGTAAAAGCATGTGTACATCACTGAGGACTTCAGCTTGATGTAGTGGGAACGTTTGTATGCTTCAGGGATTTGGGCACCAAAACGCCATCAAATTCCCGGATGAGGTTGGTGAAACTGCAGGAACCAGTCAAAAAAATAACTTGCGAGTCCTTCAAGGCCAGAGATCAATCAACAAACTCTAAACACACTAAAAAAAGCATCCATTCCTGAAAAAATCGTAACAGGGAGAGAGGTCTTGTTTAATCCTCAAAAAAAATTTGATAGCTTAGGAGGGCTAAGAAGACAAATAATAGCTCAGTACATATGCATCCATAGATTTAATCCACAAAGTGGGAAATATATTATTTAAGATTAAAGCACAGGAAAAAAGGGTACAAAGTGGCCAAGGACACAGTTAAAATGGAAAAGGTTCCTAAAAACTGGTATGCTGAGGCTTCAGAAGCACCTCCTAGTTGGAGGTCTGGGAGCAAATACCAAACCACTATTAAGCTGAAGTTTGATCAGTTTGCCAAACAGACTACGTTATGTGCTTGCCTGTGAGAACACTGGACTGGAAAAAATGACCAGGAAGAATCCAGGTTTTAACATGTGAATGCACATACAGACGCACAGTCTAGAGTCTGTATTCCAGGTGTGAGCCACAGGCTACTGGAAATCTAAAATCTTGGTGCGTGGGACAGCAAAGGGGCTTCTGATAGTACTACACTGCTCACAAATGTTGTTACAAAGCACTTGGCCTGGTATCTCCCACATTAATTGAGCCTCCACAAATGAAACTCTGGAAAGCCTATTCCTACATCCACGCTGTAAGTCCCAGCCATCAGTCATGGTTTAACTTTGTATTTGGTTCTTACTGACAACGACAGATACAAAATCACAGTAATAAGTTAAGCTGTAATATTATCTGTTCTGTGTTTTGGCAACACATCAGTTTCTGAAAGCTATTTCAGTACTTCCCTTGACTTCAAAGACTTGTACAAAAAGCAAATGAGGGCAGAATAAACTACAAATCTCCACTGGTAGAGTGGGATTTCCAAAGTTCCACTGAGCAAGCACCAAGACTGGGTGCCCAGTCACCTCTGAGACCACAAGGTTTAAAAGCCAAAGTACTAATTACAATGTAGACTGCATTTGCATTCAAAAGAAATCTTTGCCCACAAGCATGACTCAAGTAGCATGTAGGCTGAGACATAATAAGAAAGTGTGGGGGAAATTACATATTGTGGATAAGACTCGAGTCTCCTGGGATGTCATTCAGGAAGCTTCCTTGTTAAGCACTAAATGCACTTCTAAAGTATCGAACTAACAGAAAATACATTACTCTACTTCTACTTTCTGAGAATTGATTGTGTTTGCGGTGTCCATCACAATACTCCGTAGGAAAACTTCGACTAAGCGCAAGAAGCCAGTGAGCCAAGAAATGAGATACTACAGGGAA
This sequence comes from Gymnogyps californianus, assembly GCF_018139145.2. Taxonomy (NCBI): domain Eukaryota; kingdom Metazoa; phylum Chordata; class Aves; order Accipitriformes; family Cathartidae; genus Gymnogyps; species Gymnogyps californianus. Next base: position 31,092,643 of record NC_059477.1, read on the forward strand.
ACGGGGATATTAAAAGAAACTATCAGAATCCATGAGGTTGGTTATTTAAATTATTTGTGGGTTTCATTTGTTGTTTTTTTTTTTTCTTCTGATTCTGGAACTCAGAATGCTTCAAAAGCATGAGGGAACCTAGCTAGGCAAAACTCTTCTCTGCAAAGAGGGAGAGAAATGTAAGAAAGTGTTCAAATCTACAAATTCACAAAGTGTGCCTTTGGAGTTCCCAACGTGCAGGTTCAGAAGCAGTGAGCATGTTTGGAATTTTTTGCCAATTTCACGGCAGAAATTGTGTGGCAAAACAAACTTCAACAAATCTGATTTAAAATCTTAAGACTTCCTAAATCTTTTTTGTAAAGCTGAATAAAGCAGTGGGAACAGAGCCGTTACAAAGACTGAACTAATTATATGCAAAGTTAAAAAGACACTACTGTGACTGGGATGCTGCCTTTTGTAAGGCATTTTTTTCTGTCATACTGCTCTAATTCTTTTATTCTACTTCTAATCGCATTCCTTCCCCCCACCTTTAAAACTTGCGAAAAGGAGTAGCCAAACTCTCTAAACAAACCTATGGTGACAAACTAGCTTTGCACATGTAATGGACCGAATGCTCCACAATGACAGATTGCAGTTTCAAAGCTCCAAGGCTAAGAAAAACTACTGTAATTTCTGGAAAATAAATTTTCATAATACAGTCTCCCTAGAATAATATCCTACTTATACAATACATAACCTTGGAAAGTTTACAGAGGTTCTCTGCTCTTTTAACTATGAAATTTAAATACCTTGATTGCTCGGATAAATCGTGCTTGCAAGCGTCTTCCCAAAAACAGCAGGTGGTCTATAGCTGAAGGAAGAAATTTCTTGTAAAATTCCTCAGGATCTTCTTTCACCTCTAGTCCTACACAACAATGACTGAAATGGGAAAAAAAAAAAAAGAAAAAAGAAAAAAAAAAATCAGCCTGAATAGTCGAGGGCCTGTTTGAACAGCTTTGAATGAATGTCACGTCATCGGAGAAGAAATGCTTCACTGGCATGGGACAATTCAACACTGAACAACAGTTAACTGCTGTGACTGGCTCCAAGGTAGCTGCCACAAAAGGAAGAGGAATCAGTGGAAGGCTGGAGACAGCAAGTATACTACTACTGTTTATAGCATGTCTCAGTTTAAAACATATCCAAGGCACTTTCTCCTTTAGCTTCATAGGACCTGTTCAGGCTTGTTCCACATGCTAGGGAAGGGCTCTGATGGTCATAAAGAAAAAAAAAAAAGGGAAAATAGAAAGGTAGAAGAAAACCTGATAAAGGAAGCCTGATGATGAAGGGGGTGCAGATCAGACAACAAAAATACATATTAAAAAAATACTACTTACCACAAAATCTTCAGCGAGTTTGTCTACAACTTTCCTCTAACTGAAGAATACACGTGGGCTAGAAATCAGTTCTTCAGATCTCAGTTTTCTTATTTTACTCACCACAAACATGTCGGTCATTTCTGGAAGACTTTTTACAAACTTTTGCACGTTTTACAACAGGGAAGTTTTTCAATTCTGTACTCTGCACTGATACTAGTGCAAGAAAAAAGAGTCTTCCTAACTTTTTATAAATTTTGCTTTCTGACATCTTATCTAGGCTTTGTTAGCTTTTTGTGAATGCACACACATAAAGCTTTGCTTACCAAAGCCCTTGGAAAGCAAATTCTAGGCATGAAGCTGAGATTCATCTAGTTACAAAAGGACATTTTTATAGCTAAAATAAATTTCAGTTTTCTCTGCAAACTGAAATAGCTTATAGAGGATGATTTAAGTACCACACAACTCTGGTGATATGTATCTTGCATCTCTTAGTGAAATTCCTGGCATTAAAAATTCATAGTGCAGATATGGCATAAATAAGAGATGGTTGCCCAATTGCTTCATGCCTTAGAATTTTGCTCCGTAGTTAAGCCAAAATCAAGTACAACTTGGGGAAAATTTGAAACTTATTATTTTTCCTGACATTGAAAACTGAGATGGGATCACTGGGGATTTGAGTTTAAAGTTGTCTTATTTACTAGCTATGAATTAAACTTAATAATGCCATTCTCACAATATCACTACATCAAGCTATCTAGTCTGTATGAACTGTGTCCTCTATTATGTTTAAAATGTAAATACATATTTAAAATAGGTATATTAAATAGATATTTAAATAGAGTCAAGCGAAGCTGTGAGTCAATCAGGCTGAAGATTTTTGCAAGATGAAATCTAAGTAAACAAACTTTTTAAAATAACTGTAATTCAAAATTAGCAATTACTGGGTAAGAACTGTGACACTGATGAGTACTGTTCACAAAAAAAGGTAAAGCCAATACAAAAACTCTTCCCACCAAACAGTTTACCCAGCTCAATGAAACACAATGCGAATGAATTAAACAGGACCAATTAGGCTATGCCTGACCCCTCTGCTCTTGACTGCTCCCTGCACTTTAACCCTGGCCTTTCCTGAACAACAAGCCTTGTTCTGGATGGGAGCCAATGTATTACAGCTTGAAAAGAAAAAGAGCAAGATGAAAGGCCAGAAAGAAAACAAGAAGAAAACTTCTTAGCAATTTTTTTTTTTACCTTAGTATCTCTGCTAGCTGGGCAGCAGTAGCCCAGCCTCCATGCAGTCGAGAGTGGTCTTGTCTAAGGACGAGCATGCAGTACCGAGTAAGATCATAACCGTATATATCTTGCTTAATTTTTTTGGATTCTTCACATCCCAAGGAAGCACTATTTAAAATTCCTGTGGGAAGAAAGCAGGAGAGAGACAAAGAGGAGCATAAGATTCTGATGTGCAAGATTTTTTTTTTTTTTCCTTTTTCCAAAACGTAAGAGGAAGATGTGTACACAGAGCCAAGATTAAGGTAATTCTAAAAGTGCTAACAACAGCATAAAATATTTTGTCAGCATTTTTCACTCCTACAGCTACAATCCATTTGTTAGATTTGGGAAGGATAGCTAAACTGAGGTTTCCATTTTCTCATTACACATTTAGTAGTAAAACATACATTACCTGGGATATAGCCCATTTGTAGGAGTTTCCTAGGCCAGATAAAACCACAACCACTGTGAAACATATAGCTTCCTTATAATTACATCCCAATTTAGAACAGGACCTAACTTGTTTCTACTGTTTCTATGAGCAGTGGCTATGTGGCAAAAGGAAAGACAGGGGGAGTCACACAGGAGCTTGCAATGACATTTCTATGTTAAGACTTAAAAATTGAATACTGATGGACCACTCCGGCTCTCTACCCAAAAGCACTGGGAGAAATTACTTGACCAAGTGTAAGATCCTTGCCCACATCAGCAGGGGGCTTACAAACACGGTGACAGCTGAGAGGGAGAAAAGACTTCCCCTCCATTTGCTCCCCAGCTCCTCCTCCTTATTGTTGCCAAGCCAAATGCCACTTCAGTGCCACTCTCAAGAAAAGCCGTAATATCAACCTTACAGAGTGTCCAGCCTTGCCAAAAATATTCAGAAAAACTTTCTGTATTTAAGAAGGCAGAAGGAACAAGCACTGTCCATACTTCACTACCTCATCCTTTTATTGTAGAAACAGTATTAATTACCCTTTAACTTCAGAAGTAGCAGGGGGATGTCCTGTTCTCTGCTCTCAGTGACCTGAGCAGCTAAGGCCAGTACGCGGGGGTCTGCAGCTGCCAACCCCGTGCTGGGCACGTTGGCCATAGGAAACAGAGAGAGGCCCGCAATACCATCTATTCAAGCCTCTCTCCCTTTTTACTTGTTTCGGTACAGGCGTGGGGTCCTTGAGCCACTACTTCCATCAAACCTCCAGCTCCTGTACCATCAGCTGGAAGCTGACGCTCCGCTCTGCGCCTCGGGCTGCAGGTCTCCCCCTGAGGAAACAAACAAACATGGAGGAAGCCCCATCCACGCTCCCTTCACGTCGCCTCTCGAGGCCGCGGGCAGCGGGACCGGCTCTGCCAGCAGCGCAGGGCTCCAGCAGGGCAGCCCCAGAGAGGCCCCACGGGGCGGGCAGCGTGAGAGGCCTCCCTGAGGGCCGCCAGCATCACCTCAGCCACGGGCGGGAGGGGGGCGGAAGGGGCCGCGGAAGGGCGCTGCCCGCCAGCAGGGCGGCGAGGGAGAGGTGTCCTCTCCCACCAGAGTCGCCTCAGTGCCCCCACGGCCTCCGCTAGTGGCGGTCTCGATGCCACGGAGCCCCCGGGACCAGGGTCCCCACGAGTGGGGCCGTCAGGGACGCTCTGAGGGACGCCCCTTCCCCCCCCCCCCCCGACCCCTCTCACCGCCGCGCGGGGGCTCCCCCACTTCGGGGGAGGGGGGGGGATTGGAAGACTGAACCCGCCAGCTCTAACCCGACCGCTCCCCCACACCCCCCTCCCCTCACAGCTGTGTGGTCGCGGCCGCTCTCCACCAACCAGAGCTCTCCCCTGAGGGAGGAGGGTCTCATTTGCATATCCGCGTGCGGGCTGGCGCCTCCGACACTTCCACTCGTGGAAATCTACAGAGGGCCGCCTCGCCGCCCAATCCAAACCCACGCTGCCCGTGACGCGCCGCTCGAAGGGGAGGGGCTCCGCCGGCGGCGGCCAGTGGGAGCTCGGGTAGGCAGGGCCTATCCCGGCGGGGGGGGGCGGGGGTGGGCGCGTCCACCGTCCGTGGGGGTGCGTGGGCGTGTCCGGGCGGTGCGAGGGATGTTCGGCGACGACGGCGGCGGCGGCGGTAGCCGCCCGGGCTCGCCATGGTCTGAGGGGCGGTCTGAGGCGCTGCGATGAACGGAGCGGTCCCGTCGCTTTTCGACCCCAAGGAGCGGGTGTTGAAGCTGGGCGAGACCTTCGAGAAGCAGCCGCGCTGCGCCTTCCACACCGTCCGCTGTGAGCGTGGGGCTGGGGCAACCTCTCAGGGGAGCGCTGGGACCGGCGTGGGGGCCCGGGTGCCGCCGGACGGCGGCACCCGGGCCCCCACGCCGGTCCCAGCGCTCCCCTGAGGGGCGGGGAGGCTGGCTGAGCAGGTGCTGCGCCCCGGCTTGGCCTTACTCGTAGGCCCGGCGACCGGGAGCGGAGAGTGGGTCGGAGCAGGCCCGGGCGGGTATGGGTGTGAGGGAGGGTATTGGCTCGGCAGGCGGCCGGGCGCTGGAGGAGGAGAAGGGAGCTGAAATATTAATCAGCTGCACAGGTAGAGCCCGGGAAGCCGAAATGAGTTGGCCACCTTCGTCCCGGGATTCTGGGGCACACCTGGGAACCCAGTCCCTATGGCTGGGGTGCTGGTTCGGGATTTCGGGAGCAATGCGGTGCAGATCAGGTTTCAGTTGCTCCTGGGAGCATGTTGCTGGTGAGGTGTACGGCCATTGTATCCCAGCACTGCCCCTCGCTACTTTCTGGGCGCTAGCTTCGCTTTTTACACCTTCTGCATCTGGCATACTGTCTCGATGCGGTTCTGTTGAAAACCGAACTAGGCTGAAGCTCTGGCTTTGTCCTCTTTCCTTGCGCTTAGTTTTTAGAAGTTAAGTACAATTCAGCAATCAAAGGTTAAAGGCAGTATTAATCACAAAGCTAGTATACCCTCCCTGAGTACATAATTACTATCTAGAGAGGTGTGTGCTCAAAGATTCTGAGAGTAGCTAGGAAACAAATGCTCTCAGGATTATAGTTCTGGTAATTTAGGACTGCTGCTTCTGGTTTTGATGTCTCATTATTTATAGACTGATCCCCAAGATTCAGTCTCACGTACGTTCTCTGGAGAATGCCCCGTATGCTTTCACGCAGTGCAGCGAGATGGGTAATGTGCTTTCTGTGAGCAAATGGAATGGCACTTAGTAGGATTGCCTGCAACTGTGGGAGGGGAGGAGAGGGGACGGAGCGGGCAAAAGCTATAAATGGATTTAAACAAATGCTGTAACTTGAAATTTACCCTAATTTTAAAGGGGACTAAAAACCACGTCTGGCACCTCCTACCCTTGCGATTTCTTGCTGACTCCTGTAATTCAATGATTTATTCTGAAATCTGTTTTGAAATCTCTCTTCGTTTCCAACAAATGAGACATAGAAACTGGCACGTTCATCAGTTCTGTCAAACGCACATGCAAAAATATCCTTCTCTGACACCTGAAGTTTTTGTTAACAAATGAGTAAAGGGGAAGACATCTGCTGGTTAAGATCAGAAGTCTGTTTATGGATACTGGAATCGGTATCTTAATTTTCTAAAGTATTAACCACCCAGTGGCTGTATATTAAAGCAAAAATTCTCTAATTCGGTGAGAAACTTTGGAACTGTTGTACGCTTATCCCTGTAAGACGACATGTGAGGTTTTGCCGTAAACAAGGTTAGCAGGGGCTGTTACCTGTGTCTTAGCTCAAAGCCTTCTGCTGCCTGCATAGTCCTGCCCACCAGCTCTTGAAGCTTGGTTTTCTTGCCTGGTTGGTGCGCAAGCTGGAGCCACGGTTCCCAGCTGTGGTCTGTGCCGCCTGGCCCATGGGTTGCAGGCAGTGTTACTGCACTGGGAAGCTCCCCAGCCGTAACAGAGTGCTGCCGTCGATGTGACAGGTTGCGAGGCAAGGAGCACGTGCCGTCTAAGGGGTCCCCTTACGCGGCTGGTCCCTCCGTGCCTGTCTTCAGCTGCAACAGGGTGCTGCTCCCCAGTGTGCGAGGCAGGGCACCAGACATCCCCAGGGTGCAAGCCTGGCCCTGCGCCTGCGTTTGCTGGAACCATGGGTTCCAACCCACATATGTTACCACGTGCCTTGCAGAGCCTCTTGATGCCGTCCTATCTCCGTACATCTGTGCGGGCAGGGCTTTTAGCTGTAGCCCTTCCCGATTCATTTGTGGCGGAAATAATATTTTATAGATAATGGTATGTTATATAGCTGCAGTGCTGATGCCTGAACACATGCTCATTTTCAGTGTCTCAGATTTTTGAAAAGGACCAGAAATTGATGTCTTCTTTTGTTTAAAACTTATTTTAATCAATACTTTAGATGTTGAAAAAGACAAAAAGGAAATTAATATTTAATTAGGAAGTAATTTCACTTTTGACAAAAATACTGAAACGCAAGTTTTGGTCAGCTTCTGACATGCATGTTGTAGTAAAATCAGAAATGGATACAGAAATGGATATTGAGGATTGATGTTGTTCTTTGCATTTTCAGTCACTTGTCTACATCTCCCATGTTTGGGATCAACATTTTCAACAATTATTTACTGATCTTTCTGAAAGTAATTATGTGAGGATTTATCTTTTGAAATATAACACAGCTTGTTCAGCCTCTTTATCCGTTAAAACATAAAAGCATTTTTCTAATTTTAACCGAAAGGTTTTAACACTTACAGTGAATCTTGAGAAAACCATCTTGACTTTGAATTCTACTGACTTATGGAATAATCTGCTCAGGGAAATGGTAGATGATACACTAGCAAAAAAGGATTTAATTTAATAGCCTCCAACTGCAATTAAAAGGTGTCTACATTTATAAGATTCCTGAAAAGCCTGTAAATAATCCAGTTTGGTTTTGTATTTAGATGACTTTAAGCCTGCATCTATTGATATGTCCTGTGAAGGAGACCTTGAAGTTGGCAAAGGTGAACAGGTGACAATCACACTGCCAAATATTGAGGTGAGTGGGGTGGCTGAGTAGTGGTGGGCCTGAGGGAATGATGTATTTTGTTGTCATAAGTATATATTGAATATAGAAGGATATGAAGTTTCAGTGCTGCTTCAGATGTGCTTGTGTGATTTTTAGAGTAGAAAAACAATTGCTCTAAGAATGTAAAATTACAAAAGACCTAAAGTTTAAACAGCTGTGCTGTAACTTTAAGTGTATTCACTGCATTGGAAATATGCTGTAGGATGACCCAGAAGTGTTGCGTACACAGAAAAGTTTCATGTGGATGTTGGCAGTGCAAGTTTCCCCTTGGTATTTATTGCTCTAGTGCAGTTTTAAAGCAGGAAAGACTGGAAAGGGAAAATTTACTACCTGCCATGCTTTACTGCTCTGCTGATATGGTAACTGAAACCCCTTTTGGTAAAAGGAGTCCTACAGTGAGCATGCTCTCATTGGGAAATAAGCAATCAGTTTCAAACTAAGCTAAGCTGGGTGAAATCCCATTCCGGTCAAACACCAGCTGCTTTTCGTCATGGCTACTGTGAATCTAATTTGAATTTACCGGTAACGTTTTTAAAGGCTAGAAATGATCACTTGTAGTGAACTTGTCATCACTGTGATGGATTGCTGTTTCTAAGGAAAAAAAAAAAGACTACAGGAGTAACACTTACTGGACTTCTGATTTAATAGGGCTCAACTCCACCAGTGACTGTGTTCAAGGGCTCAAAGAAGCCTTACCTAAAAGAATGTATCTTAATTATCAACCATGACACTGGAGAATGTCGCCTAGAGAAACTTAGTAGCAACATCACTGTGAAAAAAACCAGGTGGGTGATTTACAGGAGAAACCTCTGTGCTTTACTCATTGTGAAAATCGATTTGTTAATGGGTCTAAATTGAGATACATAACTACTCATTACTATTTTTAGCAAAACATTATTTTTAGAAAGTACCTGGCCTTGTTCAATAGAGTGAAAAGCCTGCTTTCTCAGCACACTGACTTCACAGCTTTCGAGTCTTGACTGGCGGAAGAAATGGGAACTTTTTTTTTTTTTAACTAAAAAACTGTCACATTGTTGAAAGAGATGGTAGCTATTTTCTGATGAGTTTAGAGGGGAAGAAAATCTGTTTGGAAGGTAGCTTGCCTACTGTCTTCTGACTTCTAAATGAGGAAATAAAAAAAGATAAATTCTGTGACATGTTCAGTAATATTAATGGCTTATTTTTCTCATACCAGGTTTTTGAATGTATATATATTTTTTTTTTTTTCTGCTGCTGATTCCATATAAGTCATTTCCAGCAGAATTATTATTAAGTGATCCTGGGTAGCCAGGTATAAAAACAAATCAACTGACAAAGGGTTAAAAAGTTATTAGCACTATATTAAAAAACAATTTTTTAATACATCTATATAGAATTATATGCCAGTATAATAACGTACCTAGAAATCTAATGATGCTATTTAGAAAGGCATGACAAATAATTCCATAACTTAAGGTACTGTATCCCCTGTATTCTTGCCTTTTTCCTTGCATCTTGTCTTCTAGTAATTAAAAATCTTTTGCTTTTATACACAGAGCTGAAGGAAGCAGTAAAGTCCAGTCTCGCATAGAGCAGCAGCAGCAGCAAATGCGAAATGCAACTAAGGTTCCAAACAACGTTAAAAATTCTCCACCAAAAGAAAAGATGTTTCCATCTTCTCCTATGGATGATATTGAACGAGGTAAGCTCCACTGGCACATAAGTTTCAGAAACTTTGCTTTTAACTAGCAATTAGTTTTTAAGAGCCAAGGTTTTTTGTTTGTGTGGTTTTGTTTGTTTTGTTTTTTTTTTTTAATTTGAGATTCACACTAGAAGCTGATTATGTAAGCACTTTACCCTGATATGGAAGTGACCACTCTGGCTCAAGTGGTAACAAAGCAGTATTTGAAACTGGCTAAGGTAAAAAATCAGATGAACCATTAGGCTTAATAATGCTAAGGGTCCCACTGCTCACTCTCCTTGATTCTGTCTTCCGCTGCTACTTTAATCAACTATATAGTTGGTTGTATTGTGGCACTGTAACTGAGTCATTTCCATTTTGACATTGCTCCTCATTCTTTCTCTGCACTCAGCAAACATACAGATTACAGTGCTTTACAACTCAAAATGCATTTTAAATTACTGGATAAGACCTTGTGAAAGATGAAGTTCCAATGAAAAAGACAGCTAAAAACCTGCATAAATCAACCCTTGAACAGTGCTATGTGCTGTGTTCTTGAGAGACTCTGGTTTGGTGCAGGACTGGTATTTCACTTAATAGGAGGCCTTATTTCCTTTTAGAGGACAAGGAAGATGGCAGGTGGTAATTACTTGCTACAGAAATGCTGACAGGTGGCAGTTTCATTGACTGGAATTGACATCTGCCTCCCAAGATGTTCTGAATTCCTTTAAACAGATTTTTTTTTTTTTTTTTAGATGTGTTGTTATGAAGGGGTTTTTTGTTCCATTTTGGTCTTAAACTCTGACCAGAAATCTCTACTATGGAACTAGAATGAATACATCTGAGGTTGCAAAGAGGAAGGAGTACTTGAGTGCATGGAATAAAATGAGGCTTTTTCTTGGTGGTCTGTTGTTTTGGGGGGAATGGTGGTGTCAAACATACTGCAAGCCACTAAAGTGGCTGCCAACATGTATCAGACTCTTGTGTAGTGCCAGTCCAATTTTGAGTACTTCTAAAGAATGTGTAATAATTGACAAATAGGGATTGTAGGGACCTTTTAAAGTCATCTAGTCCATCCTTCTGTCCTAAAGTCAGATTTCTGACATTTTTTAACCTGTTCTTAAAGCCTTCCGGTGACAGATCCTGTGTTGTCTCTGGCAATCCATTCCAGGGCTTTGCTCTCCTTACTGTTCAGGTTCTTCCTAATAAATAATCTGACAGTAAGCCCATTACTACTTTCGTATTTATCATGCAAGTATAGACCAGATTACTCTGCTGCTTTTGAGCAGTCCTTCATGTACTCAGAAGCTCCTATTTCTTTCCCATTCTTCATGCAAAATGATGCCAGCTGGTTCAATCTTTCCTTAGAAGTTAAGTTTTCTAGATCTCTGATTCATTGTCACTCTCCTTTAGCTATCTTACAACGAGTCCAAAAAGTTCCTGAAGTATAGTGCCTCAATATATTTACTGTTTCAGCTAAGGTGTTAGCAGTGCTGAGTTGAGCAAGAAGACTGTCTTTACAGGCACTATTCATCTTTATACACAAAGACCAAATATTATCACGTCCTGGTGTAATGCTTGTCATTTCTGCAACAGCACGGTGTGGTAGAACTGTGCATAGTGACCCGCTGTAACTTGAGACTCTTCAGAAGTGTTGCCTACTTAATCGTTCTTCATCCCATGGTTGTGTAACTGACTATTCCTGCTTAAGTACACTACCTTGAACTTGTTACTAACTTTGTTTTCTTGGATGGGGGAAAGATCACTCTACCTTTGTCCTCTAGTATACGTACAGCCATTCCTTCACTGTTTGAAAATACTTAATTTAAATTCCATCAGATTAAATTACATCAAAATTCAAGGCAGAGATGTTATTCCTCAGTTTTTGGTATTAACTGTTAGCCTTTCACTTAAAATTTTTCTCTTATTAGACATTGGTGAGAGCAGGGAGGAAGTGGAATTAAATGCATAGGGCTTGAGTGGTATCTTTCAGTTAGCTTACAGCTGCAGATGTGTGGTACATCAGTTTTTTCTTTGGCCTTTCTTCTCTAGAATTAATTTTGAAATGACTTATTGTTCTGCTAGCTGCATCCTAATTTTTGCCTTAGCTTTTCTGTCTTCTTTTCTGTCCTTAAGCTGTCCTCTTCTACATGTCCTTAGTAACAGGAGGATGATTCCTTCCCCCCCCCCCTTTCCCTTCCCCTTCCCCTTCTCTTTCCTTACGTTTGAGTCAGCCAGTATGGTCTTTTATTGTACTTTCTGTTCTTCCCTGGCTTTGGGTTAGTTTGTCCTTGGTAGCCATAGCCACACTATTTCAGGTGCCATTTTTCCTGAACACCATTTTCCTTTAGACTGGCCTTTGATAAGGCTGACTGGCCTAAGTACCTTTCCTTTAGAGTGGCCTTCGATAACTCAGAAATGGAAGGCTTCATGGAAGTTTGTGTTGAAGCTTATTCTTTTGTTCTCCCTTCTCTTGATTAAGCTCTGAGCTGTCTTGCATCTTGGTGACTTTCATCTTCAACCTGTTCTTCTGTATTGGGTGAATTTGAAGTGAGATGAGCCACTCCCCTACTTGCTTTTTATGTCTGCTATATCAAAGCTGTTCCTGAAGCATTCCAAGTGCTTGTAAGACCATCTTACCAAATGTCTGGGTAGTTACAATCTTTTATAATGATGAACTTCTGCACTCTGGGTAACTCTTCAAGTCACTGTATAAAATCTCCATCCACCATGATTCAGTGGTTGGTTTCAGACTTCTTGCTTCAGGAGCACCCCTATTTTGCACAATTATTATGTGTACCCTTTCTGCAAAACTTAACTTCCTCTGTATGTTGGACTTCGGCTAGTATATATCAAAAATGCATACTGTGCAGCATGATCTATCCAGTCATACTCTCCTAAATATTATTATAGTCAGGTGAGTTATTTCATCAAGAATGCAAGTTGGTTGAGTCAATTTGATCTGTTAATTTCTGTTATTTCTTGTCTACCTCATGTTGTTCTAGCTTCCTGCCCCCCCAAATCTATAAAGAGAACAAGAATTTGGTGAGATCTTCCTAGTAGTAAACTGTGGATGGTTCCTTTGGATATTATTCATGCTTAACTTGGTTTTGAGCAAAATGTCATATAGTCCAAACAAGTGTATTGATTGTAATGCTGAACTGCTGGGAGGCATTTTGGGTGCAGCTGCAGACATCTTACAGCTAACTTATCTGTGTGATTGTAACTGCAGTTTTTAGTCAGTGAAAGGCATCTTTGGGGGTGCTAAGGAAAATACAGAAGACTTGCTAGTTGCAGAAATTAAAGGCTATGTGGGATGCACTACCCTGTGGAATGTGGGGTTAGCATTTGGGTTCACAGTCACCCTTGTTCTAATGCTTGGCTTGAAAGGGAGAAAGTGCCCAAGCTACGAGAGAAGAAAACCACATGACAGGCTGGATGCTTGCTTGTGCCCTTTACTTTGTTCTGGAGAGTTTTGGTGGGTTTGGTTTGGTTTTTTTAGTTGCTATAATGCGTGTACCTGATTTCTGTTGTTGATTTTTCTTTTTTATTATTTTTTTTCCTCCTTATTTCAATTATGATGAACGTTAACTGAGAAACAAATTATATTGTTTGCAGAGCTAAAAGCAGAAGCCAGTATCATGGACCAGCTGAGCAGCTCTGACAGTTCATCTGACTCTAAAAGTTCTTCGTCCTCTTCATCAAGTAGCGAAAATAGTTCTAGTGATTCTGAAGATGAAGAAACGAAGCCCTCTCTTCCTATGTCAATGCCGTATTTGCAGCCGCAGCCTACTGTGTCTGCCATACCACAACAGGCTGTCCCTGACAAAGATGCCAGTCATAACAGATCCCAAGAGAGCAGTGGTCATATGATGAATACACTCCGTAAGTACAAAGGCTGTTCTTTTCTTAGTGCACAATTCCAGACAGCAAGATTCTGAAAGGAAACCATATTGTTTTTAAGTATGTCTCTGTTATAATTAAAACTGTGGGAAGTGATGCTAGGGTTTGATTGTTCAGCAGTGGTCCGAATTAGACACTGGGCTAGAAGGTTCTTGGTCCCCAGAGATATTAAATTAAAGCTGATGCAGTTGAAAATATTTCCTAAGCTCTTCTGGCTTCCTCCCAGTTATATACATTGGGACTGGAGAACAGTAATTTTATATTGAAAGTACTTGAACTAACAGGGCACTCCCAAAACATATGCTTATAATTTCTTGGGTAGAACTATGGGAAAGATACTATACTCGCAATACTCTGAATTACAGAAGAGATGGTGTATTCTTAGCTACTTCAGTTACTATTATTCATGGCACTGTTCCACCGGACAGCATGGCAGAACTGTCCTTTGCATATAAGGAAGGAGGCGATTTGCTTTCAGGTGATACTATCTTATTCCACCCATTCAGGCAACTAAAAATGTAATTTGAAGAGTAGCTGTGATGTTCTTCAAGAAGCGGTTGCTGCGCAGCCTGGAATTGAATGCTCAGTGTATTCAAAAAAGGAGAGTTTGGACAGAAAAAAAAATCCCACTAGGTAGAGATCTTAAGTTCGCTACCTAAATAGCAGGAGTATTCAGACATAGAAGTGAGTATTCACACATAGAAGTGAGTATTCAGCTATGGTGACTCTTCGAAAATGATTACATTTTTAATTAGGTGCTTAGCTGCAGGCTCCTGGTTTGAAGAGATTCCCATCAACCCTGGTTTGCAGCCTAAGATCTTTAAGGTTTATCATTTATATGTAAACTTGTTATACTGAAATTTTAGACTCTGGCAGATCTACTTTTATTTCAGTACTTAATGGATATCATGAACAGGGTTTTTTTGTAGCCAGTATTTAAATACTTAAATAACCAGCACAGATGTTTAATTATGTACTGCATTAACAGATAAGATCAGACTGAAAAGTCCTGTGACTTCGTGTGCAAAGGACTAAATGCTGCTTTCATTTTACTGTCACTGTAGAGAACAATGTCTTCATGTTTATAATTTGCGTAACTTTAGAGTCTGCCATTTATTTCAACCCTTATTCACAAATGGGATTTCCCGTTCTTCATGCTTTAAATAAAACTGTTATGAAAACGAGATTAAGCTCTATCCCTAGTGACAGAGTCCCAGCTGGCAAAGCTTCCACTGAGAAATACACTTACAAGTACAGGTGGCCAAGTCCACCAGTTGCAACAGTCATAGTGAGAAAACGCTGCTTAAAACATGACAACTTCAAAACTGTTACAGGGGAAGTTGGTGGCTTGATGGTGCTCGAGAACCGTGTTGACAGGTAGAACCTCTGTCTGTAACATCAAGCCTTGGGCTCGACTATCTGAGCTTGCCTAGATCTTTAGCTTAATCCCATTTACTTCTGTTATGGTTACAGATCTATTTACTGCTTAAAACGATTCTGTCCCCAACTTCCAGTATGGTTAACACTTAAGATACACTTCAACTAGACAAAGATCAAAATAGTTGCTTTCAAGGAGAATGTGTTTCTCTAGCTCCCTTGCTGAGGGAATTTGGCAGGAGAGTGAAACCTGGAGAAACTAAATGGATAGCACATGGTTCTAACTTGAATGGCAAGAGTTCTCAGTTGGGGTGCTGTACAGTCATTTCTTCCATCTCAAATAATGTTTTACAAAAATAAAATATTGAATCAACAAATGTCAGCACAAGCTGTTTGCTTGTCTAATCCTGTTTTGAGGTTTGACCGCTTATGTGCGTGACTAGTTTTGTGCACCTCTGTAGAATCAGGGCCATACTGGGTAATTAGTGAAGTTTTCCTTTGGCTTGCTGTGTGCAGGCAGAAGGCTGGGAGGAGGGTTAGAGAGCAGAGTTTCATCTTGCGTGTAGAAATCATACAGCTGAGGCTTTGTGGAACTTGGAAAACACAGGAGGTGGTGTCTAGAGCATGGTAATCAAATACTTCTGTCAGATACACATAATCTGCCTCTTCAGGAATCCAGGGCTCAAGACTGCCCCTCACCCCCAAAATACTGCTTCTTCCCCTTTCTGCCTTCAGAAGCTGATTATATAGGCTCACAACTTCTCTTATAACAAAGTTTGTCAATGGTGGAACTAATGAATCTGTTCTTTATAAATATTTGATTGGAAAGTTCTTGCTTTATGCCTACTTTTTGTTTAAACAAGAGTTATGTTAAATAAAGTAATTTTCCAGCATAGATTGACTATTCTGGGGCCTTGTGTTATGTACATGGTATTCAGCACAACTTCACTTCTTTTCGTACTTGGTGCTGGTACAAGCAGCTAGTCATGAAATAATTTTTCCCTTGTATTAGTTTGGTGTTGGTGTGACCACTGAGATCTGTGAAACACGGGTCACTCCTGTAAGTTTCCCCATCCCCTGTAACTCGCGAGAATTCAACTGAATGTATTATAGGCACTGATTTAAAAGTTTAGGAAATGTTGTAATTTGCAGTGCAATCTATTTCCCCAATTAATATTGCTAATAAGCAATTGACACTGTGAAAATGGAATTCAACAGCTTTCCCCACTTTATTGCTGCCTCATAAATACAATAGAGTCTAGATGTTTCTTCAGAGTCCTAGTTAAATGAACTTTCCATTCTTGCACCAAACCTATCTGAAAACTACCAGCGCTAGTCTGTGTTATTTTGCCATGTCTCTGAAGGTGTTTTTTGGAGGTGGGGTTGTAAAAATGGGGCAGAAAGTTTTGCCTGAAGTAAATCCTAATGCATTATTTCTGACTCTGGAACTTGGAGTTCTTGCTTTTCCCATCTGCTGGTTTTCACAGGCATTGGTATTTTTTGGATGGTGTTACAGGGTTTGTGTAATTTCTATTAACTATGTTGAAATAACTTTTGAAGGCTGCAGTATCGCTATTTGGAAGGTTATCTTGTTCGTATTCCCAGTCCTCTTCTAAAGTAGGTAGTGCATAACGGGGCTGGGATTTCTAAGAATTCACTGTAAGTTTTCCTTTGAGTGATAAATGCATGAGTTTCATTTACTAATGCCATTCTCTGCCTTGAAATACTGTTTCTTAGGATAATATATTGTCCTGAATAATTATTGACAAATTACTTGATTTTGTACTTTCAAAATTGCTTTTTAAATTTATATTAAAATAGTACAGCTGTAAATGTTGTCTCTATATAGAGGATTGGAAAAAATTTGTCTACGGTAGTACTTTAAAGATTGCTGGAAACAGCCATCTTCATTATTCTTGTCTTATATAAAGTGTTTTCTGTTTTGTTGGTACCACTGTCTAAGCTTTAGTGATGGCATAGTGGAAAACAAAGGAAGGCTAAATGCAGCCATGTTAAAGACTTCAGTGTTCTGGCAGAAATTATATGCCTGATAACAAAAGATCCAATCTGAGCATCTTGTTGGGTTTACTCTCTTGAGGTTACTTTTTTACCCATCTGCAACAATCTGTGAAGGGTGCTGCAGCTGAGGAAAGGGCATGTGAAAATAGTGTGCCTACTCAGTGGTTTTTTTTTTTTTTTTCTTTGCTTTTTAGGCCATTTCTGCACAACCTGTGATGCATTCCTTTTTCTCTTTTTTTTTTTTTTTGGGCTGTTTGGCAAGGGAGGTGTGAATAAAAGCATACTAGTTGGAAAAAATTCTTAAAAATGCATGGGAAGTTGCTAGATATGATGTAGATTCTGTATAGCATGCTCCTGTATTTTTTGTTAGTTATCTGTCATCCTAGAAAGATTCCCTCCCTCCCACCCCCTAAGCTTATGGACATCCATTGCAAGCACAATGTAGTCTTTCTTCTTACTTCCCCATTTTGAAATATATATAGCCACCAAATTAAAGTGCTGTGTAAAATTTCTTTTGATGTTTTGTTTGTTCACTTGTTCCAAAACCTGTTTGAAATAGTAGGTCACTGATACATCTTTAAATGGTGCATCAAAGAGCTGCTCTTCTTGATTGAGACACCACTCTGTTTTCAAGCACAGCTGAGTAGCATTCAGATGTGTTTTAAAAAAAAACAACTTGTTTTTCACAAAACTGCATTCACCAGCAGTTTTCCCACTTATGAAGCATCAGACTGTGGGTGGCAAAGATAGCTAGGTGTTGTCTTTTGTGATCCGGTGATATTAAATAAATGCACTTGTGGCTAATAAGCTAATGGCTTGCTTGCCAAGATTTTAAAAATGTAGAAAAGTGATCTCTCTAAGGGTCTGTCACTGGGGAATTTGGTTCTACACCTATTTATTCTCTTACTGTAGAATAGTTTGGGTTAGAAGGGACCTTTAAAGATCATCTAATCCAACCCCCCTGACCTGTTTGGTATTAGTTTTTGTAAGCCTTTAATTGGGAAAGGGAATATCTTGAAAGAAGAAAACTATTTCCTTGAAAATGACTAATATGATGACTCTCTTTCTTCTAGGAAATGACTTGCAGCTGAGTGAATCTGGAAGCGATAGTGATGACTGAACAAATTTTTGGCCTTAAATGTATCACCTTTTTTGCTAAATATGTCTTAGCATCTGTTTTGCACTAAGATTAGATTACCAGAGACTGGAATGAATGTCCTCAATTTTGATAATAGACATCCTAATTTTCTACTGACACATCATGTCTATAATACAGCAGCATTGATATCCTGTCAGTGCTATGGTTATCTGTTTATCTTTCAAATTACTGTATTTACAGTAAAATTGTGTATGATCTGATTTTGATTACTTTTGCCTCAGCCACCTGTTTTACTTGAAACTGATTTGTAACAGCTAGTTACTTTATATAAATAGTTATGGAATGGAGAAATTTCTGATATTTATGGAGGCAAGTTTCCTTCCTATCATTTAAATGCTGATCTCACAACTTTTACTTGGAGGGAGTGAAAGGGAGAACAACTAAATGAGGTCTGCTGTGTCAGCTACACTTTTTGTTCAGTTCACAGTTCATACCTTTAAGGAAACTGCTGAATAATGTGGTCCACTAGTGCAGTTACAGTTTACAATTGTTCAACACATTGCTGAATTCTTAATTTCATTGTATTATAGGACTTTATATTTCTGAGCCTCAAGATTCCTAAGGGAACTTGTCTATTCTCTGCCTTTTTTATGTAACTTGAATAGGCTGGTCTTTTTACAACCTTTTTGTATCTAAATTTAGATAACTGCAGAGACAGCAATGAATTTCCTTCATTTAATTCTGTAACGAAAATCAGAAAATTTCTTTGTAGGAGTATAAAAGTAATTTAATAAAGCAATATTTATCATTTTCATGCATCTGATTCTGTTTTTACTGGTTAAGAATTCCACTTTCTACCTACAGTAGTTGTGCCAGTGACAAGGTCATGCGAGGAAATAGAAAGCAGTGAAACAGTAGCTAATACAGACTCCCCACCCCGTCTGCAAGACTTAAGTGTTTGTTACTTTTGCGTACCTTGAGACAAGCCCTAATAAGAGCTTGCCAGAAGTTTATGGCGGTGCTAGTGTACTGATGAATGTTTATTAGGATTATATCCAAATGCCATTGGTAAGTGATACTGTGTTAGACAAGAAAGGGTGTTTGCCTAGTCTTATTTTTTCCTCATTTGAAATTATATTTCAAGACCTGAAGAACTGCAGGTAGGAGTCCAAATTTCATCCTGTGGTTTACTACTGAAGAGTTTTGTAACTAACAGTAGCAAATGGCTGTAGGATGAACTCTAATGAGATAAATCTGCTCGGTCTTGCACGGAAGTCTCCTTTGCTAGATAGCAGTGATTGAATCGCAGCTCTGTGTCTAAGCTGTGAGGATTGAATCCTGTATGTAAGCCTGAATGTGCAGACATGAAAAAATGCGCACTCAGTAAATGTATACAATAGATGGTACTAGACTAGCTTTTTCTCTCAGCTGTGCTGTATCAGCCCGTGCTTACCTCTAGACAGATTAAGAGGCCAAAACCATGTCCACCCCTCACAAAGGTTCCTTTCTTGGTACCACTAGGCAGAAATGAAGTATTGGAAATGTTGCTTTCTGATGCTTCCCCACCTGTGCTCTGTACCCCAAACGATGGCACTGGTCCATGCTCTGCACCAGGTAACAGCTTGCTAGTCTTCCAGCTTCCTAAAGTTGGTATCGTAAGAAGCAGAACACTTCCTTGTTTATACTCAAAGGAAAAAGCTCAGGTTAAAAACCATGGGCGAACAGGTCTTTGAGAAGAAAAGGGCTAATGAGCAACCTTGAGGAAGGATGCTGTGTAATAACCACCATAAGATACTCGGAACTTTCTCAAGGGAAAGGGTATTGAGTTCTCTGATGGATCGTAGCTGTTGGTATGGGAACTCTAGCAGAGTACTTGGTTCTTGGCATCTGCTGCTAATAAAGTCTGCTAGGGCAATGTGAGGAGCTGAGATGTTGTAGGTAACCTTAGGACTAAGGAGCAGCCCTGTGTGCTAAATAAAAGGATGCATGATAATGCAGTGTTCTGAGCTGAAATGTCCTCTTTTTGCCTTCCCCCTCTCCCCAGTGGTTTATTTGCATCAAAGCCTTCCTGTAGGCCAACGCTAAATTCTAGTTCTAGCCAGAATGCTGCTGTTTTTTCTGAATAACAGTGTATTCAGGGTGTATGGGAGTGAGCGGATGCGTGGAAGCACTGACCAGGCCAGGGTCTAAATCATGGAGAGTGTGTGTACTTATGGATTATAGTCATTCCTTCAGCGATAAAACTGGTGAGTAGAATCTACCTGTATCTGTATATAATTGCACTCACATGTATACAGGGTGCTTAAATATAGCTCTGGGAGTAAAGCAGATTTCCAAGTTCCTGAGTGTCAGGACTGTAACTAAGCCTGCGCTATCTTTAGGATTTGATCTTTGGGTTGAAAGCTTTCTAGGATGGGGAAGAGTCTTGGTTAAGCTTTTGTATAGCGTGTAGTACAGACTGATTACTGGCCAGTCAGGCACTACCCAGTATAAATAAGTATGTGATCTAGATGGATATATTCTGTCAAATGCACAGTTGTGACAATTCAGGAAAGGTTTCCTTTAAATATCAAGACAGGAGGTAAGATTCTGGAACAGAGTTCTTATAGAGATAAGGGGAAAAAGATAACAGGCCTTAAATGTGTGAAGGGAAAAAGCTCTGTATGCCATATGTAGCCCAAATGTATGTGATCTGACTCCCTGTCTCCATTTAGTGTTGAACATAGGCAAGTGAGCTAAAGAGCTTGCTTGGGCCTGTTGTCGTACAGAGGGGACTGGCTTGGATCTCATTTGTGACTTGCTGGGGGTATTTCTTCCCCTAAGGCTTGGTTTGTGTGCCCCAAGCAGTGCTGAGCCCTCGTATCTCCAACTGCAGGGTGTTCTCAAATGGCAGGAGTGAGAAGGTGGTTGCATTGAGGTTTAGAAGCATGAATAAGGGAGGTATTCTAGCAATAGAAAAACAAATCAGGTTGTCTTTTTTGATCTCGGAATTTTTTTTTGGACCCTGATTTGAAAATTCTTTTCTTCTCCTTTAAAAACAGTTTTATTCCTGTGATGTCAACTTAATTAGAAATGAATAATATCAGCAACTGATTCAAGTTCCTATGACCACTGTTCCTACAACCTCTGAGCGCCTCTTTCAAAATAATCTGAAGTATATCTGGTTCTATCTTGTTGCTTTCAGCTATTTTGTCTTTACATCCAGAGATCTAAAGTATATGTGTGTGTATGTATCTCTAAGCAGTAGATACATTTGAAGAATATTTTATTGTGACATTATATATTTTATTGTGACATTATAATTAAGCAATTGTATATGTTTTGGATTTGAGGAACATCTGCATATCACATTGATAAATCAAAAATACTTTCCAAATGCAGCTGGAAACTTCAAAATTTTTTAGTCTGCTGACTATTGCAGTGCTAAGGACCACTGCAGCCACAGCTCACCTGAGCCCTTCTCTCTGCAGGGCACCTGGTACATGCACAATTTGTCTAGTGACTACCTCTTCAGGGTTGTAGTATTCAACCCCCGTTAAGTCCTGAAATGGTGATTATGTATGCTTACCGTTTGTAAATACCTTGCCTGGCAGCTTCCAATTTTTCTAAGATCTCTGTCCTACTCTTGTTTTTCATTAACCCTGCCTTGGGGCACATGGAGAGGCTGAGGTGATCTCTTCAGGGCAGCCCCGGCACCACTGTATTCCACCACTAACACTGGGATTGCCATTTACTTGGGGTTTTCTGTCTCTCTCTAATTCCCTCTTGAGATCCTTGCCCCTAATGGTGTAATGGGCCTTTAGGAAGTTCTAGTTTATAAGCATCAAACTTGATATAATGTCCATGCATTTTGTAGTTGTTTGGTAAGTAATAATCTTATTTCCTGCGTAATCTCTGAAAATTATTTTGATGCCTAGGCATGGATTACTGAAAACAGCTGCTCATCAAAATCACAGTATCAGCATCAGCTGGAGCACAGCTCATTGCAGAGTTTATTGTCAAGGCACCTGATATGATCAGCTTTATTGCAGGAGCTTTGTTTTTTATTTTGGTGGAAGGTGGGAGATAACAATTTTCCAGATTAAAGGACTTTAGTAAGTCACTTCTGTGCTAACAGACAGTGAATCATCTTGAGAACAGAGCAACAATATTTCTAAAAAGAATTATTTGTTGGGTCTTTCTTGACTGATTTCTGGGGAACCAAATATGAACAGATCATCTCAGATAATAGTTTGCTTTGGTTCTCGAGATTTTGGCTCACAAAAATCATACCATTTCTGGCCAACACTTTTTATTTTCTTTAGAATTTCTACAGGAAGGTTTCTGAGAACTGCCAAGCAGACTGTTGAATCCTTCTTAAACAGAAGAGATGAGGATGCCTAGGCTGGACAGAAACGAAGAAGCCCAGAGGAAGAAAGAGAAGATGACTTGGCTTATGACAGTTCCTAGGCTGAATGCTTGCAGTACATGTAAATTCCTCCTCTCACCAATTTTTGAGGTCATTCAGCTAACCATGTAAGGTGCTGAGGACAGTCTAAGTAGATATGGAGTTCAGACCAGCTTTTTGAGGAGATGTAAAAAGAATAATGAGGAAAAGAGAAGTTTTGAATAAGGGTGTTTGCATTTTGTTAAAATATATATTCCTGCTGCTTTGGGGGAGGTAGGGGAAATGCGAAAAGAAGGTGAAGATGTACTGAAATGAGAAAAAAGTGTGAAATGATAATTTCTTTCACAGTTTAGACCTAAAACTTGATAGGAGTAATCATCCACATCCAAGGGGAGGATTGAAAGATCTATGTGTCTCAGCTATTACTCTGCCCAGTTCAATGAAACTGGCTTTTATTTCACCGCTTGCAGATTCTCGTGTTGGAGAAAAGCTCCTGAAGGGCAGACTCAGAGCTCAGGGTTTGTGTCAGCAGGAAGAACTATTCAGCTCCTAAGCAGAGATACCAACTTCATACAGGGTTTTCATAAAACCCATGCTATGTCTGCTGTAGCGAAGGGTCTGGCCTGTTGGGAACAGTGAGGGCTTGGGCTTTAGTTGTTTCTGTGGTTTTCTGAATCCATAGAAGAAATGAGTGTGTTCTCAGATTTTCCTTCTCTGAAAAGCAAATCCCTCTGCTGTGGTGAGGAAGGAATGGAGGTTAGAGGCAAAGATGAAGGAGCCTTTCATTCAACAGAGAAGGCTTTGTTGATGTACAACACATACCTGGTGAGTTAGCTGCTGAGACCTCTCTTGACTTGCTTTGAACAGAGGCCCTTGTTACAGAACCAGTTCTCCATCTCTCATCTCCCATATGCTGTATTTTCTGTGCAGCTTGGTTTGTCTCCTGAAAATTCATACCTGGCTCGTTCTCATAAGTGTGCTTACGCATGACAGAGGATTATTTGCTCCCTCTTAAGAGATGAGGCCTTTTTCATGCTGTTATTTAAAGTTTAAAGAAAAGTGGAGTGTCTTAAAAAAGTAATTAAAGAAGACCCAACAACAACCCAAACTGTTCTTTAATCTTTTTAGTTTCACTTCCACATGCTGTGTATCTTGTTCTACCAGTTTCAATGCTCTTGCAAAACAGTTGCACAATGACTTCCTCGTAGCAACCAGCAGAATTAAACTTGAGCTCACCTAATTGGCTGTACCTTTTCTGAGATCCTCAATGTATTGAGTTTCCAATAAACTCCGCAACTCCCCCTTTTTCCTGTGCCTTTTCATTGCCACGACTTTTGGAAAAAATACTTGTGGACATCCTCATATACAGCTCCCATAGAGAAATGGGAGCTGGTTGCAGCCTGAAACACCAGCTCATCCCTTAACCAATTTCCTTTTTACACCTGACTTGCTGCACATTGACAATTTATGAAAAGATCTAGGCTTTTACCAGAGTTTTGATCCAAGTGTTTACGGCAGTATTAAAAAATCTCGCACTACGAAGTGTTCCTAAAAGCTAAGGCTGTTTTAAAGGCCGATGTCCGATTGAGATTCCCCCTTCAAATAAAAACAGGTTTTGTGCCATTTTCTGATTTTGCTGGAATAACGAGGGCACAACAGAGGCAGCAGAAGGTAATGGGCCACTCAGAGCATCAGGGTCAGACAAACTATTTTGGAATTAGCTGTCCTTCAGCAGCTCTTCTGGAAAGGTTTGTGTGCTTTATGATCCTCTCCTACCACAGTGTGGAACAACTTCCACTCCCATGCTGAATGATAACCCGGGGTTTTGGGGTTTTTTTTGCCCTGTGCAAAGGTTACCAATAGAAACATTTAGCTAACATTTCATAAACGCTTTTTTTATACATACTGTTCATCAAAAATGTTTGCCAAATGTGACCTGAGTGTAGGTGGGGAAAACTCCATGCAGATCAGCAGCTACACTTGTGTTGCTCCCTTATTTGAGCTCCTTTCCCCCTTACAAGCCAGACTTGGCCTAGTAACCTTCACCAGGATATGGTATTTGTCAAGGATACTGATAATCAGTGGCTGTGGCTATGTTTAACCAAGGATGCAAGACCGTTAAGCTATTTAAGAAGTTCTTGCCACAATGAGTACATTTGAGAAAGTACCACCTGGAAGGAACGTACTGAGCTTACTGGGGACTTTTTATCCCCGTTAATTTGTAAAACAAAATGACTGCTAAAAGCTTAGAACCCATCCCTGCTTTTGTACTTTCCATTTGACTCCCTCCTGGTGATGAAACAACAGCTACTCACAGGTGAATAATTGAGGTCCCCGAGAGAGAAACTTGTTAAGATTTTAATAATGTCTCGGCTGTATTTATAATTCTGTAGAGAGGCTCTGAGCTGAGCAAGCCAAAGAATCTGCCATGTTACATCAGAGCCTTTGATCCAAATGACCTCTGTTCTGGAAACGAGAAGTGCTTATGCTGCACAAATCTCTCTAAACCTAACAAAAATATGTGTGAGATTGTCTGTGCTGTACTGGAGAACGATCACTGTCAGGTAACTTCAGCCGCTGTTAAATGGGAGCAGCTCTGGGATGGGAGGTTGGCAAACAGCCAGTGTCCGTGGGATGTGTATGAGAGTGCTGGTGGATTGAGCTGATGCTTCCTGGGACCTTGAGAGCAACCCCCAGGCAGGTGCGTTGGTTTCTGCAAGTGCAGGGACTGCAAACTGCTCCCTACTGCATGGTAGCTTGTGAATCTCCTGGGTCTTATCAGCAGCTCACACCACACAGAGACCTCCTGCCTGATATAGATGCTCAGCTGCGAGAGGCTGCCTTGCAGCTGTGTTTTCTTCACCTTGTACTTCTTTGACAAGGAGGAGGGGCTGTACCAATGGTAAATTTGTTTTCCAAGCTAAATGAAAACTGTAATTTCAAGCTTGCTTGCCTTGGCTCCTCTCACACCTTTCCAGTTTACAGGGATAGTGGCAGGGTGCTCGGCAGGGAGGGAAATATTTTGGTCATCCCACAATAAGGTGAGGTGACTGTCCAAGGTAGCGCAGTGGCTCAGCAGCAGGACTCCTTGCTGCTGGACTCCTTGCTGCTGGACTCTGCTCAGGTGACAAAGCCGCACAATTTAACACCCAGCCAGCTTGCTGCTCTACTACAGCCTTCCCAGACTGCCCCACAACATGGTTCCAGTGAAATCAGGCCACTTGGTCTCACAGGTTTCTTTCCCCCCATGCTAGCATGAGCTTCCCTCCTCTCTTCTCATGGGAGAGGGTATTTAGGTTTGCGTTAACTGCATCTGGTATGGGGCAGGGGAAATATGCCCCTGCTCCTTCCTGGCTTTGCTGAGGCCTCCTTAGCCTGGTCTGATGGGGTAAACCACTGACGTTCCTGCCCTCCACCTTCCCACTGCATCAGGGGAGGAAATTAAAAGCACCTTTGCAATGCATACAGCTGCTCCACTCCTTCCGACTGGAGGAGATGGAGACAACTCTCGTGTCCTTCAGCCTCAGTGGCAAGGACCACATCAGGTACCTTCTCGGAAGGCTGAAGCATGACTATGCTCAAGTCAAGCTGGAGCCACAAGGGAGCATCTGGGTTACTTTGCATGGTGGGGTGTGGTTGGGTGGCCCCTGAGGTGAAAAGAGAAATGGGGCATCGGTGTGCCCTCTCCTGGTCTCCCCTATCTCCTTGACTTGGCCTGGGGCAGCTCTGTAGCAGTGCTGCATTTCTTTCTTGCAGACATGCAGCTGCGATGGGTGGCAGGTCCTGTGGCCATAACCAGTGGGCATGACTCTCACCCTACTCTTCATATAGCTACTCTATATTGGCCCAGTCGATGCAATAGTATTTTACATCATTGCTGTGTCCCTTCTGACAAAAGGGAATGAGGCCCACTCTTCCTAAAGGTGCCAATTTCAAAGTACAAAGAAAGAGCATCTCAGAAGGGAGCCAAGCCATGGGAACCACACCAGGTAGTCCTTTTCCCTCTGGGTCTGAGTTAGTCACGCATCCAAGCTCACAGTCCTGTCAGGGCATAACCCACCCAGCTGCATGGTCTCCCAGCCTCCGGCACTACCATCCATGAGGAAAGAAAAATCATAAAATGCAAATGTTTGAGTCAGAAACAAAGGGTGGGTGAGTAGGACTGGGTGAGGCTGTGCTGACTAACCCACCCCAGCAACAGGCAAGTATTGCTCCCAATTTGTCCTGAAGGAAATGGATCTGGCTGTTCTGAAGCTCAAGGTGGTGTTGGAAGGTGCTGCTGGTGCAGAAACATCTTAACTCTGATCCTGGGCCACCCTGCCAAAATGGCATCCCAGGCCTGGGTCTGGCTGGACTTAGACGGAGACATCACAAAACCGATGATAAAAAGCAAACTAGGGATATATTGTTGCTACTGTTGCATCTGACAAAGGAGAGTCGAATCCCTTGAGGCAGAAACAATTTATCTGTAGCCCAAAATGACTCATTAGGAGCTGTTTCAAACAATCAGTGTCTTTGTATTGAAAAGACACGTCCTGATGAATTTGGCAAGGACACAATTTTAGATTATTTTATAGTCTGCTTTGTAAAGCTGTACGCAGGGTTAATGACAGTTTAGTATTAATTGTGTATCTCTGGCAATTTGCAGAGAGACATTTGTCTGACTAGAATCTTGTTCCTGCTTTTAACATTTCTAGTTCTTGAACAACAAAACAACTGGAAATTAGAGCACTGCTTTCTCAAATGGCTTTATCTGAGGCTTTCAGGGTATGATACAATTAAGCATTTAATTGTGAGGCCCTGTATGGACAGCATAAAATTTATTCATCCCCAGCCACAGCGCAGCCTCCCCCAGACTAGAGTGTGACGGCTGTTTGTTAGCGACCGGCAGTGCCAAAATAACTCTTTGGAGAGGCAGGCTTACAGCTGGCTGACGCTGGGCTGGGAGGAAATGAGATGGTCAGGACGTATTTAGCAGTAAACCAGCTTACCTGTTCAGTCACACTGACAAACAGATGCATAAATACAAAAGTGTGGCTTCTTATCACAAGCAACACGCGTGAGCGGGGTCTGAGACCTGGATGCTTTGAATTTCCAGGAATTAGCTGGTAATGTATTAGCTGTGTTAAGATAAAACTGCGCATCTGCAAGGCCTGCTGTTAACTTTCCTTTGTGTGTGTGTGCTGAGATACAGACAGCTCTGAAGAAAGAGCATCTGGTGCTGTAGATTCTGGTCTCGACTTCAGCAGGATGAAGACAACTGTTACACAGCAATTGTTCAGTGAAGGGCACTTGTTCAGTGTGCGGGAGAAATGGCTGATAAATTTCATTTTTCATTTACAATGGTTTTAAATGCCTCAGGGTAATAACATGGATTTTAAATTCTGACCATTATTTAAATTAATTGCAAAATTCTAACTGACTTCCATGTGACCAAAATGACAACTTGAATTTACAAATATCCAAGTGGCATTCTTCAGGGCATGGAAAAGTAATTTCCACGGGGATTAGATACGTGCGCAATGATGTCCGCAGTCCCCTTTCTCAGCTTATTTTGAATGACTGCTGTGATTTGGTTGGTCTTTCTGCACTTCACTCTTCTAATAATTGCCAGCAGATTGCCAGACCATTCATCCCTATGCATTAGCACAGCTGGGCTGTCAGTGGGAAGAGTGTAAAGGCCCTGAGAGCATCCCCTTTCCTGGAGGTTTTGGTGCCTGGACGTGGGCTGAGCTCGAGCTAGAGCTGCTCCCCAGCGATCAGGAAGTTTAAATCCAAGCAAGATTTTTTTTTTTTTTAAACTGCAATTAAGACACCCAAACTGGTGACAGTACTTGCATTTCATGTGCTTGCAGGTTTCCAAAAGCCTAAACTTGGCATCCCAAACAGTTCAACCTATTTGACCAGATTGACCACAAGTCTAGTTTGTACCCTCTCTGGGCAAACCTTTACTTAAGTTTCAGTTCCTGCAGATACACACCTTTTTCCAGGAGCTTGTCTTTCCCCAAAGAGCTACATTTGCATGCTGGTGAAGCGCATATATAACTTTCCTTAAAACTGGTGTTTCAGCATATGGCACTGGGGGATTTGTGTGCAAGACAGGAGATGGTGCTGTGTTCAGGAACAGTTTGATTCCCTGGACTCTTGGTTCGCAAGGAAATCTGAAGCAATTTGGTTTGGGGCCTCTTCCCACAATGTTCTTAAATCTGTTATTTTTGCATGCTGCGTGCTTTTCTTCTTGTGCAACCACAGTTTGCCAAGGAAAGCAGACCATTTTTCCACCACCTCAGATTGAGAGTGGAGAGATCCTCTGAGGCTTGGGACGGGAACCAGCCCCATGAGAGCTGATGTCGGTATCGATAAGGACTCACAGAGCCCAGAGGGCTTCCCAAGGTTATTCCACGGAGCAGTCCAGAGCAGGACCTTTTACTAACGGATTTCTTAATGGTGCCACCAGATCCTCTAACCAAGACACCGAGAATTGGGCACCTAGAAGATGAAGCTGATTACCAGTGGGGATAGGAAAAAAAAAAAAAAGAGAAGGAAGACAAATAGAGTGGAGCTTTTTGAAACATCTCCCACAGAAGGTGTTTCCCCCGAGGGAACTCTGACAACAGTTGTACAAACACCCAGATAGCAGCTGCGTGTGCCCTATATCCGGTGGGCTCAGTTCCCTGTTGGGTCCCACATGGCCATGCCCGTGAGCTTTGCTACCCTGCTTCTCCCCAGCTCCTACTCAAGGACCTTCCCCTGCCTTGCTCCTCCAGCGGGGATAATGTGCCTTGGTGCTCAGGCCGGGTGCCAGACTGGGCAGTTGCCCAGAGTTTTGTTGTCTTTGAAGAACACCGGTGTTTGGGATCTTTGCCTCCCTTTTTAAAAGCGCTCTTGATGTTTCAGCTTGTCTTGTGATGCTGTCTTGTGATGCACATTTATATGTGTGCATCTACGTATGGGTGAGATGAGAGTAACTCCTGAAGGGAAATATTTCCTTCCTCAGGTCTACCAGAGACTGCCATGCATCCCAAGGACTGCCTTCCCAACAGCAGCCGTGAAAGAAAAATATTTCCAAAGAACCAGCCATGTAAAAAACCAAACAACTTCATGCTGCTTGTAAGTGGATATTTTCTCCTGCGTTTCCTGAGGTCTGTCGCAAGCACCTAGTCCCAGATGTCACGTCAAACCTTCCCTGACAGAATTCCTGCCGCAGCCTGAAAGCACCAGGCTGGCACTGAAGCTGTTTGGCAATCGCTCAGCGGCGATTTAAAGATTTAAAGGTAGTGACAACTGAGGAGAGCACAAGGGAGAGCGCGTTACTCCTCCGCAGGCTGATCCAAAGGAAAGATAAATATCCTCCTGGCCACAGGTCCAGGCCTAGGTGTCCACAGGCCGCCTCACCCGCTGGTTCTCTGGACTGCTCTGTCTGGCGCCAGAAAACTTGTTCTTTAGGCAGCAAATGTCCTGGTCTCCGCAGGTCATGGTTTAATCCTGCCTGCTGAAGGCTGCCATAACAAAAACTGGTGTTTTCCCTCCCAGGGGTGATGCCGTACGTTCCAGTTTCCCCTAATCCTGTGTCATCGGGGCTGGGGAGCTCTGCCCAGGGCAGGCCGGGCTGAAGGCGGCCACGCCGGGGAGGGGTCGGCGGTGGCCCGAAGCGCTCCCGGGGGCTCTCCAGCTCTCGCCGGGACTCCGGCGGCGGGCGAGGAGAGGCGGGAAGGGGCCGCGGCAGCGCCCCGAGTGCCAGCCAGCACCGGCGGGTTCACGTCCCGCAGGCGGCAGTCGCTCGCGGGCGCCTTTCACACCGCGACCTGCAGTCAAAGCTGCGTGGGCGATGGCTCCTGTTCCCCTGCGGGAATGGCAAGGGGCTGTTTTATTTTAATCGCTGCCCCAGGGGGCAGGGAGGTTTCCTCCGTCGTATTTTAACGCAGCGCCCCGCAGGTGCCCGCCCGCCCCACCAGCCCCGCGGCTTCCCCGGCACGGAGGGCGGCGATGGCTGGGGGGCCGGCGCCATCTTCTGGGCTCCTTCGCACGGCGGAGGGGGCAGAAGGCCGGGCTGGGGAGCGACGGGGAAATGCCGCTGAGGGAGCAGTGAGGATAGGGAGCAAAGGGGAGCTTAGAGCGGCCTGGAGGGGAGCGGGCCCCAGGGGCTGGGGGTGCAGTGAGCGCCGGTGAGGACCTGTCGGGGCTTTCACGCCTCTTCCTGGCCTACGGCTGCTGCCTCCATGAGGAGAGCCCCGTCCCTCCGGCCACTTCGGAGCACTCCCATGCCCGACCTCAGCATTGGGATGAAACACCTGCACCAGGGCTGGGAGGGAAAATTCAAAGTACAGCTGGTGGTATGGGTAGAGCCCTGGTGAAAAATGGGGCTCAGGAGCAGCCTGAGCAGCCATGTCTCCTCTGCCCGTGAACCCCTCCTCACTGCCAGCAGGCAGCTCCTGTCAGAAGTAGGGCGGATGGCCAAAAAAGCACTCAGTGTGTTGTGGTTTGGATTTGTTCTCCCCTCCTTTTCCTCACTCAGTAATGTGGGCTTTTATCCTTTATAGACTTGTGTTTGTCAAACATCTCAGTTCAGGGGCAGAGAAACCAGTGTGGTACCTCGTGCTCACCAGCTATGGAAAAATGTGCTGCCTGCTGATTGCCAAGTGCTTGCGTGGCGAGGCTTCACACTGTGCAGTATGATGCCACATGGTCCCTATGTCCTTGGGACTCCTTGGACTTGCTCCACCCAGCAGAATGCTAATTATAAGAAAGCAGGAAAGAAAATGTATAAATCTTATTTGTGGCAAATCTTATTCGTGGCAAAAAGCCACAGGAAGGGTGCTTTGCCTGGGTGAAGATGGTGGGATGCGTGCTCTGCTCATGTACCCTGCCATTGGGCACAAGTTCTGGGGGCTGAGTCGGTACCTCGACACTGCCCTGAGTGTGAGCAGGAGCGGGCAGTGCTGCGCTAACTCTGCCACATGTTTCCAGGCGGAATTTGGCTTGCACCAGGCAGGTCGGAGCTTGGGACTGGTGGACCTGTGCCTGTTTATGCAGGCATGCCCACAGAGTCTGGGGAGACGTTAAATACAGGTCTTCCTATTTGCACTTAACAGCCTCCTGAATTTGGTGCCCCCCCCGAGGAGGGCGTAACACTCAGTCATTGCTAAGCATTGACTGAAGCTGGGATTCTGGGGAACACAATTTAGCAATCATGCTGAGATTTCACAGAGCTGTAGGAGTTAGAAACAGGCAAGGTGCACTGCATCCTTGTTCCTCCAGTTCATGCAGGGTCAGCCTCGAGAGCTTTCCGTAGTTTTTATCAGATGGATCAAAAAGAAATCTCATCCGCACATCCTCGCCCTGATCGCTGCCGCTCTGCATGGAAGGAGGCAGTCAGCATTGAGTGAGGCAATGAAGAAAGTCTCAGTAATAACCAGTGAGAAATGGGAGATTTGCACAAATGAATTGTGCTTTCTTGGCTAATATACATTAAGGAAGAAAGTCTGGCCTAGATAAGCTGCCAGTCTGCTGCTGGGGGAATGCAGAATGAATGCTGTGGAGTCACTGCCTCTCTCTGCATTTGAAAGGGACTAACACTTCCCATCACATCCTTCAGCTGTCTTCACAGACTGCAAGCTCTCCGCTCCAAGGCCTGTCTCTCACTAGGTGTGGGGATGACATCTCGCACAATGCAATTGTTGTCATATCTGCTGCTTTGAGGCACGACTCCGATATTTCTGCTAATGATTATTCCCCGCAGTAACCCCTGTGGTGGTGCTTCTGTTGCAAATCAGGAAACTGTAGAAATAAATCTCTTCCTCTCAGGGGTTTTTTGTGGTTCAAGCAGAGAGTTGCAACGCAAGAGATCTCTTTAGCCTTGCCATTGGCTCAGTACAACTGTAGGCAAGGCATTTCCTTTCTCTGGAGGAACTTCATGTCTCTGAAAGTCTGAGGAGCCTGTATCTACCATGAAAAAGTGGTCAGGTGTGGAATCGTTTCTGTAGTGGTGAAGTAAAGGAGTGTTTTGTCTTGCTTAGTCATCTTTTATTACTTACCACATCAAAGAAGAAAATGGTAGAGATCGTCAGCATGGGGGAAATGTCTTTTGAGGAATACTTAATTCAGTGAAAAATACAGTTTTGCAGAATGAAATTATTCGGGAATCTGGGCTGAGTTCAGTGAATTGTTTGGGCCAAATATGAAGAGGGAGAACTTTTCCAAGGAACGTTTTGTTCTGACAGCCTCAGAATAAAATGTGACACATTTTGTCAAAAGTGATGTTTATTTAAATCACTGGAATTTCTAGGGAAGAAAATGAGACATTTAGTGTGACCTGGAGGAGGGAAGGGCTCAGAGTTGACTGAAAAAGCCTGAAAAAAGCCTCAAACTGTCTGAGGTCAGCCTGGTTTAAGGGTTATGATCATTTTTTTGCTCAGCCATCATCCAGAGCTCCAGGTCCTCATCATGATAAACCTGGGCTGATGAGAGGACTCCCTGACACTTTTCTTATCTCAGACTTACAGTTTGCTGCTGCTCTCACCTGCAGGAAGAATTTGGCTTGCACCTCAGTGAGGAACACAGAGGAGTGGTAGCAATTTCCAGCCAAAGAACTACTTGAAACTGGTGACTGTATCCTACAGCTCCTCAGCTGGATGGGCTGTAAGATGCTGAGCAATCCCCCAGAAGGGCTGCCTGCCTTGCTCTCCCCCTCGAGTAGCAAGTGCTCAACATCATCCTCTACATACCTATCGTGACATAGAGCTTTGTGTGACTTGAATGACCCTGGGAGGGAGACACGCTTTCTAAGACAAACAGTGCCGGATTGAAGCTGTTTTCAGTTAAGATAAATTGCGTTGCGTTCATGCTGTGTTCTAAACTGTTTGAATTGCAGATAGACTGTCTTATGAAAAAGCTCCTAACAGGCAAACCCTGTCTATCTGTTAGTTTGGTAATGAGCCCTAAAGCCCTGGAGGAAGAGGGAGAAACTGCTGCAGCTCTTTCCCAAGACCTGGTGGTGACTGTGAGGTCTTTATGTTGGGAAATGCTGCTTTTTTTTTTCTTGAAACTGAGAGAGAGTGCTTGGTGGCTATAGTTATTTATGTTTGAGTGTGCCGATGGGGAAATTGAGGTATCCTTCTGGAAGGACTTGATCAGTAAGGGTCAAGAGTGATAAAATGTCTGGAAAATGTGTATAACATCATCTTCAAAGCCTGGCTTATCGATCAAATTGTGGATGTCCATGAAGAAGGAGTCTCTCCTGTGTGCTGGATTACGCTCCTGTATGTCCCTGATGCAGCTGTGACTCACGATGAGCTCTGCAAGTTGGACAGCACATTTGTAACACCACTGCTGTAGTGGGCAGATGCGAGGTTAGTGGAGCACATGCCAGTCCCCGGGCTGGCCATGCAGTGGCACTGAAAGCAAAGCTAAATCCCAGACGTCAGCTCTGGCAAGATGTATGCTGGCTACGAGGGAGGTGCTGGGCAGGCTCTCTTGTGCTGGGAGGATGGAGGGGGGATGTGGAAGGAATTAATCAGCTGCAGTTTGCAGAGCACAGGGGGACATGCTCAGTCCTGTGCCATTTGGGAGTTTGCTCTGTTAGCCCAATTGCTCACAATGTGCTTCTGCGCTCCCGGCTGGCTTTCTGGGGCTGGATTTCACCGAGGCTGTTACCAAAGGAAACGGAGGGTCTTTGTGGCTTGCTCAGTTTGCCCTGCAGAATGACAGAGACTTCAGCTTTCCCTTCTGCAAGAGAGGTGTATTTTCAGCCCTCTTTTTGTTTTGCCTCATCTGTCCCATGAACAAGATGCTGACTTTGCTCACAAGTGTGTCTGCAAAGTGCATTTAAAAGCACATGGAAAGAAGGGAGTGTCTGCAGCAGCAAAGGTTCTTACTGTAGCTAGCGACAAAGACAAAGATTGCCTATTGATCTGCTAAATGGCAGAGTATGCACAATGCAGCAAATGGGTTTGAGCTGTTGTACTTGAAATGCCCGAAAATATTTTGATGAAACAGTTTTGCTCAGAAAATACTTCTGAAAAGGGAGGTGGTTTTGATTAAACTCTGCTTGGATCAAGGACATACAGAGAAACAATTGCATGCTCTATTACAGTGCACAGCATGGGAGTTGCAGCACTCATCTGGGTGGCAGGAGCTGTGAGAGACTGCTGAATGTGAGCTTGGATGAATGTATCCCAACTTCATGTACCAGGTTCATGGATATTTTGGGGCAGGTTTTTATCAACTTGTCCTATTGAAACTGTTCCACTTTGTAGAAAAGAAATATTCATTAGCCCCGGGAAAGCTGGGTTCAAGTCACTGTTTGGTTGAAGCTGTGATATTTATGGAGTGCAAAGGAGCTCCAGCAGCAGAGATGGTGGCATGCCCAGTAGCCTGCTTGCAGGAGACCTGCTAGAGAAGTCAACCTGGACTTGAAGAGTCTCACCCTGTCCCAGTTGATAGCCCCTAGCCACTGGCATACCCATGCATTTCTTTTCAGAAAGGATTTAAGATGCCTTGGTTTTATTCTAAAATGGGATTTTTCAAAGTTGCAAAAATCTCTGTGGGTTGGGAACCCATTTCCTAACCAGTACTTGTTTCAGTGGAGCAGCCACAGGAGTGAAATGCAGGATTTACTGTACAGTGTGTTCACGTGCATGCGGTAGCTAATGGAATAGGACAATTAAACTCCAGCTCAGCAGGTTTCTCTAGTTTCCAAATAAGTTCTAAATTGGGAGCATTGCCCAGAAGACTTGCTGGAAATCTTTGAAAATACGTGAGCATAAGTTTCCTTTCAAACTGTATTAGGTATTATCTGTTAAATAACTAGGCAAGCACAGAGCAAGCTGAACCCCTGACCTGCTCAAATTAAACAATTCTCTCTGGGTGAATCTGAATTAAAATAATCCCACCGGATGGGAAGGCTCCCTTTCTGCTTTGGCTCTGCAGCTCAAACACTGTGAAAACAAACAATCTCTCTAACCTTGTGCCCCTTTTCAGAGCATCACCTGCCTTGTTCTTGTACAATATCTCCTGCACTGGTATTACAGCTATTCCCCTCCCATGTGGAGGGACAGAAAGGGTGGTGGACCAGTGCAGATGTACTGTGGATTGCCAGTTGACTCTGTTGGCAGGTAACCTAGTGCCCCAGACTGTCTGAGTTCATATGCAGTATTGTTCAGGATGTGCTTACTGCACATCTGTGCATACTGCGGAATTATCATCTGCTCGCCTATCTTTGGTTGCCTCAAAGTACTGTTCTTTCCTCAAGGTGTCTTTAAAGAATGCAGCTGTTGCAACTCAACTCCCTCTGTTTTTCCAACCTCTGAACAAGAAAATAGATTGATTTTGCCTGATGTGTTTGGCCTTTAAATTGGTGGAGAAATTGTAGGGCTTTCAGTTAGCAATGATCTGCACTCTGCATCTACCACCTCTGCAGCAGTGAGGGGCTGTGGGGTGCAAAAAGACCTGGAAGAAGCCTCTTCTTTGGCCTGTGAGGCCCTGTGGTTTTATGTAAGCAGCAGGTAGAGAGTCCCTGAGACAGGAAGGGATGGAACGAAAGGGGCTTAGTCTGTCCTAAAATACAAGCCAAACATGCTTGGGATTCAGAATGCAGTTTTTCTTTCATATTTACTGCTAGCTACCACGCCTCTTGCCAGGCGGGAACGTACAGGCACAAACCTCAGCTCCTGCCAGTCACTGCCCATGCTGCCTGTGCCTACATCAACATTCCTCTCACCTAGCAGGTATATTGCTTTCCTCCTCTGCTGTCTGGCTCTGATTGATGCTGTCATTTGTGTATTGAGACAACGAGAGCCTATAAATCCTTCCAAATACCCTATTATTAAAAAGGGATCTCACCTTCAACTTTGGGGTGGTGAGAAGGGCTCATTATCCTTCTGTTCGTTAGCTGCGTTTATGCAGGCAGTGTCTCTTGGGGCCAGAGATAATGCTCAGATGTGTGGTGTAATGCAGTCAGTGAGTAGGTTGCATGCGTCAAAACGTATCTCGAGGGCAGGCAGAGATTTCAAAGGCAGCAGCCTGCAGAAATTGGGATTTTTACAGCTGCACTGTGAGGGCTGGCGATGTGGGGACGGGCATTAGTGACTTCCAGGTGACAGCTCTCTCCAGAGCGGTTCAGAGTGGTGGCACGAGCCCAAGGACACTTTGTTGCTTCCTTACCTATGGCTGAGGGTGAAGATGGGTATAAAACAAGAGGCCCTGCTTAGCGAGTGCTAAGCCTGACTCACGGAGCCTGTTGCGGTGCTGTTTTGGGGGAACAGAAACAGCCAGTATGGGCAAGGCAGGTGCTGTCTTGAACCGACGAGAGGCTTCTCAGCCGGCTCCCTCCTGTGTTCCAGGGGCCCGGCTTCCGCGGGGGAGGGCAGGCATGGACTGGCCATGCACCAAGCCTCACCTACAGGCCAGACTACAAAGATATCTATGAGAAGAGTCATCCATGTACAGATTTGGCAGTGTTGACTGTCTACTCCATGTCACCTTTGAAAAAAATAATGCTGAGGTAAATGTCTATCTCTGTGCCCAACTGGATTGAGTTTTCCTGCGTTCTGGAGATTTCTTCCCCATTTTTTATTATTTTGCCTCAGGCTGAATGGTCTGGTTTAGGGCCAGCATAATAACTATCATAACTTTGCCAGGCTGACACATCAGTATGGTGCCAATCACAGTTATAGAGACCCTGGGACCACTTTATCACAGCAGCTTCACTCCAAGGCTCCTTTTAATCTTTCCTAATAAAATTTAAATGACAGTAGCTGTTCCAGTCATGAACCAAGAAAAGCCTCTCATATTATTTCCTTCCTTTTTTTTCCCAGTGTTGGGTTCTCCATTTTATAGTGACTAATTTATATGAGAGCTGACATCTTCCAGAGCTGGCTATGTGTGTCTGAAACAAGTGGCACTTCCGTTTAGTGACTCTCTTCTCAGCAGATAGGGTGTTTCCAGTGACGTGGAAAACTGTATAGTTGGACCATTGCCACCCTCATCAGAATCCAGGCTTATGGGATGGTTTTGGGTGTTTTTGACCAGGAGCTGTTATTGAGCTTGGATAGAGATTTGCTGCAGGTTCTTCTAACCAGCCATTAGATATCTGACCCATTAATGGTGCTGAGGTGCCTGTCTGCCTTTCAGTCCCAGATTAAATGAGGAGAGCCAATGGCTCCTCACATGCTTCCACCTTTCTCCTCTCCCCAGCAGAAGACAGTAGAAGAAGAACTTTAAAAAAACTGCACCTTTTCACTTTAAGCATGAGTGGCATTAAGTGGCCTGCCTTGCTGGGAAACAGGCCTCGCACTTGGAAGGAGAGGTAGGGCGGTTTTTAATGGATTTTAGATCCTACAGGCTGCACAGTCCACAGACTTGGACCAGCCCCTGAGAAAAAAGTCTTTGGCAGTAAGAGTCAAGCCACAAAAGCCAGTCTCAGCCTTCCTGAAGTATGAGGGATCAGGGAGCTGTTTGGAAATCCTGTGGCTTGAACCTCAGTCTGAGCTATTTCTAGCACTGAACACACTGGGACTGGAGCAATAATTTGGATTATGCCCATGTCTTTTGCTTATTTTTCATTTAACCTGCTGATGGCTGCTGTCTTGTATTGCTACCGAGAGCAACTGCTTGTGACCCTATCTCGTGGTTTAACCCCAGTCAGCAACCAAGCACCATGCAGCTGCTTCTCTCTCCCCCCTCCCAGTGGGGTGAGGCGGAGGAAAGGAAAAAAAAGTAAAACTCATGGGTTGAGATAAGAACAGTTTAATAACTAAAGTAAAATATAATACTAACAATAGTAATAATGACATATAATAATAATAATAATAATAATAATAATAATAGTAATGAAAAGGAATATAACAAAAAAGGAGGGGGGAAGGAAAAAAAAACCAGTGATGCACAATGCAATTGCTCACCACACGCTGACCAATGCCAGAGCAGCGATCCGCGCCTCCCAGCCAACTCCACCATGTTTATACACTGAGCATGACGTTCCATGGTATGGAATATCCCTTTGGCTAGTTCAGGTCAGCTGTCCTGGCCATGCTCCCTCCCAGCTTCTTGCACGCCTGCTTGCTGGCACAGCATGGGAAACTGAAAAGTCCTTGACTTAAGATAAGTGCTACTTAGCAACAACTAAAACATCAGCGTGTTATCAACATTATTCTCACACTAAATCCAACACCCAGCACTGTATCAGCTACTAAGAAGAGAGTTAACTCTGTCCCAGCCGAAACCAGGACACCCTATTAGTGAGAATGGATGTTTATGACTGATCTCTTGGTGGCTGCAAAACCCATCATGCTCCATCAAAACATCACACTCAGCTTGGTTCAAACAGGTATTTTTTTCTGGGCTGTTCCTCAATCTGCTTCTAGCAGAAAGCTGGAGAATGACCAGAATCACTGAGGCTCTCAGGGTCTTGGTGGGAAAGAGGAAGGATGCTGGCATGGGGAGGGTGTCAGTCTGGTGGGGTGGATGCTGTCCCAGTCCGAACACCCCACGGGTGATAAGCTTGTGCGTCGGAGTTGTGTGCTATGGGTGGGTAAGTAAGTGCAGGATTGCTGACCCAGACTCCAGGCATTGCTAGGTTCCCTTCACGTCATTCATAGGTCATGAAGCTGGAGGGAAGGCAGGAGACTGCACTCGTAACATGTGAAATCCAGGTGCTGTGGCAAGGAGGTGGGAGATGGGGACTGACATCCTTTCTCGTCTCATTTAACCTCTTCATCTGGTGAATTTGCACTGGTCTAGTATGGGGAAGACCTGCTCCAGCTACTGCACCAGCACAGACCTTCCCTTTGACCTCAGGATTTTTTCTTCCTTTCTTTTAGCAATTGGCCAAGTCAC
This sequence comes from Gymnogyps californianus, assembly GCF_018139145.2. Lineage (NCBI taxonomy): Eukaryota > Metazoa > Chordata > Aves > Accipitriformes > Cathartidae > Gymnogyps > Gymnogyps californianus. The sequence continues at coordinate 31,131,558 of NC_059477.1, forward strand.
ACATGTAAGGGAAAGGGCAGTGAATTATAAGCAAGGCATCCATCTCCTTTCAGAATGCATGTCAGGGAAGGTGATATCTGGGGCCTTATTAATACCGCAGCGGTGAAATGTCACCGACTCTGTGGCACAAGCAGGCCTTGATTTACATGAGTGTAATAGAGATCAGACTGAGATCCTCAGACTTCAGTGTAAAAGGCCTGCAGGGTTGTATTAAATTTTCTTCCCTGCCGATGAAAATGAAGTTGTGGGGGAAATGAGTGGTTTGGTCTCATCTGAATTCTTTCTGGAGTAGTGTTGCCTTCAGAAACTCAAACTGGCAGTCAGTGTCTCTCTTCTTGGCAGTCTCAGCTGGAAAAAACAAGGAATGAGTGGTCTGGGAACAACACTTTTGGCATCTCTCAGTCACCTGTGTTATCTCATTTAGCTACAAGAGGGGTTGTTACCAGGAACATCTGTTTGTCGTGTCTGGGTGGAGAATGAGATAACATTTAGAAGACACACTATGCATCTGAATCTCCGTCACTTTCTAGAGCCAATCCCAAACAGACCATCTTTGAAGGAGATGACATCTTTGGTTACATTTTCTGTCTTGACTCAATATCCAGTGTCCTTCCATTAGCCTACATCTTTCTGCATGACTGTTTGGCCCATACCCACTGGCATCATTGCTCTCTTGTGCTGATACCTTTCCAGCACGCCTTGCTGGAGATCTGGCCCTTTAGCAAGACTGCATGTTCTTAGGAGACTTGACCTTGGAAGACTTCTGGCCAAAATGTACCTATCTCAAGAGCTTGGATGTTACAGGGCATCATCAGCTCTTTCTCTCCTAAGTTACTTGCAGTTGGCTCATTCAGAAAACACTGCCTAGATTGGCATTTGCTTTGCTGACTGTTTCAGTACTTAGTACTTCTCAAGTTTTAGAAGGTGTGGGGGAAAGTGAACTAAGCTCAGATCTGTAAGGGATCCTAACGTGAATCTAGGTATCCTGATCCTTTGGCCTGTGAACGTTGTTTTTGTTTTGGTAGTAAGATGAGAGTTCTGGCTGCTGCTGCTGCAGGAGATGAGTGTGAAGATGCTGCACGTGGGTGCCTGGTGGCTGGACAGGCCTGGGCTGCTTGTTTCCCTGTGTATCAGTGGTTCTCACCTATTTCTCATTACAGTCATCTTCTTGGGTCCCATTTATCCCCACTTCTGTTCTGTAAGACTTTGTTATAAACTACAGCAGCAACTAAGAAGTTATGGGAAAGTTGGGACTGTTTCTGTTTTTCCTCTTTCCAGGTATATGTCCTCCCAGGGTATATGTACTTGCCCCATTCTAAATTGCAAATACCCTCTAAGGGTTGTCTGCCCAAGGACAACCTTGTTACCACTGAGGCAGAAACAAAGCCACACATGTCATATTGATTTCTGGCAGCAGACAGTCTGAGTAGTTCAGGGGCTGTTTTCAGGGTGGATGAGGACCTTGCTTCTCATTTTCAAGGGACCAAATCCTTTTCAGCTCTATCTAACCCATGTAAAGATTTTACAAGATGCCTAGAGCTTGCTACAGACTAATGCCATCCAGAGACACTTTCTCCAGTCTATTGCTTTTTGGTGGATCTCTGAAGAACTTCATAAACCGTCAGTTTTGAAGCCTAACAGACCTCTAGGGGCTAACTGGGGGGAGGCTCAAAGAGTTACAGGAACTCTGACAACATCTTTTTAAACCCCTTTCTTTTCTCTTACAACATTTTAAATCCTGCACCCCTGTGCCATTTTGTAGCATGTACCAATTTGTGCAGTTTCTAGCAGAGAGCACCCAAAGTTCTGTTTATGGGGGACTTGTGCATGAATTATTACCTGCAAAGCTTGCAGTCAAGTAGTGGGTTATAGTACTAATTAAGGCAAATGTCATAGCAAGAGCATGCTGACGTTGTTGGAATTAATGGCCCAGAGCATTACTACTTAGCACACCTTTTGAAGTTAATGGAACCGTATTAATTGGGATCTTGGAGGGACTGAGGGACACAGAGTACATCACTCCTGAGCAGCACCTCTGTTATTACATTAGGGCTGGAATAGCATCCAAGTTCCTCCTGCCTTTTGTGCCCCTTTTGCACAGCCATTTCACAAATGGATGGCTCTGACAAGGCCCAGGGGAAGGTTGTTTGGTCCTAGGGTAAAAGGTGAAAAAGTCTGTTCCAGCTGTGGTTGCAGAGAATCACTCTGCCTCCACAAACCAGTGCTGAGAACTGCCAAACTGCCTCTGGCACAGTCCTGAAGGAACGAGGAGGTGTGTTCAAAAATATTCTGCAGCTTTGTCCCTGGGTCTGATTCTGCAAATTCATCTCCCCTCCACAGAGCTTGCTCCGATGAGCACAACCCAGGGTAATGGTGCAAGGCACAGTGTCAGAGCATTAAAAAAAAAAAAAAGTGTCTGTCAGCAATACTGAGTCCTTTTGGATATTAGCCAGCTGCGGTAGCAGTGAGACTGGTGCAGTGTGTGGTTAGACCTAATGCCAAGAAAATTTTAGTTTTGACATAGCAAAAAGCAACTCATGGAGGGCATCTGCTTTCTTTGAAAAAAACAGAGAGCTGATATTTTTCCATAGAAAACCAAAACTCAAAATTTTTAGTACAGTGCTTTGTGCAGTTGAGGAAAAAGAAAAAAAACCCAACAGTTTTCTACTGAGAATTTTGATTCCAAACCAGAATGTTCTCATTTTCATCCAAGTTTTCCACATGGGGGAAATAATTTTCAAGCATCTCTCATATAAAGTAATTAACCATAGACAAGGAATGGATGATTTCGGAAGAATATGAACACATACTATCTCTAGATAATGATATTAAATCCACTGTGCACTGGGAATGGAAGTTTTTATGATACTGTAGAGTTGCTGTGCCATGTTATCCTTGTTGAGTTCAGATTTAAAAAAAAATACTTAGCTATGATATAGCGTTTTCTCTGTGTTAAGAGGAGTGCAATTATTAATTGTCCTTTGCAACATTACTGGGATGTATGTTCGTGGTTACCATTGACTAAATTTGTAGACTTTCACATTATCTCCTGTGTTAGCATAGGGGAAATGTTCATATTTGCTTGAGACGATGATTTGATGTCAGCTCAATCTCCCACTGCATGGAAGCTGAAACAACAGCATGGTTGAGCCGATGCTGCCCACATGAGAAGCTCCCTCTCAGCTCCATGCTGGCCTCTCCTCCTGCTTCAGACACCTCCGAGGCCTGACTGCAATATCCAGAGCTCATCACATATGGTGCTGCTCAGCTGGGCAGGAGCTGGAGCATGTGAGCCCTAATCCTGCTACAAGACTTACTGCATGATGTTAGACACATCTGAGCCTTACTGCTGGGCTGCTGTGCAGCCACCTGTAACTGGCTGCAAGGGACAGGCAGGGTTTGCCAGCAGAAAGTCCTTCTGTTCAGGGCAGTTTCTCTCAGGGCTTGTTATCCTGACCTTAGCCTGCAGAACTGCTTTGCTCCCAAGCAAGCGCAAAGTGCTCCTGGATTTTTAAATCTATTGCAGTTCTGTTTGAATTGAAAGATTCCTCTGTTCCTCGGTGGAGTGTGTTGTAAAACAATCAGTGACATTTGTTAAATGGAGAACACGTAGGGCAAGGACTCCATCAGCTCCGAGGAGACAGTGAGTAATGGTCTCTTAATGTCTGAGAGCTTTAAAGCTACTATAATATTCTTCAAAGTCAAGATAGTGCAGTGGGGCTCCACATTGCTATCCCATGTTCAGGGGCAGGCCATCGCTGAGCACGTAGCCAGCCACCATACTTCAGCAGCATCCATGCAGAGGGGAAGGAATTAGTTGCTGTGCAACATGCATCACAGACAAGACAGATTTATTATTTACTTGCGAGTGTTCCTGTAGCACCCATCACTCAGCTGGTTACCCGCACCTGCTAGACACTGCTTTGCACTTCTAGGGGTGTCTGCTCTGCCCTCTTCCCGACACAAATCAATACGCTAAGCCTCGGTGCATTTGGGAAGGAGGTAAAAGTTGCACAGCCATCACCTCAAAAGGGGGAGCGGAGGGGAAGTGCATGTCTGTGATCGGATGGAAACTTGAGGTACAACTGGACGCGGGTCTCCTTGTTTTGGATCCCTCTGACTTGTGGTGCCAGTGATCTCTGTCCAAGGGCTCCATCTTACCCCTCGGGCAAGGTCCTGTCTCTGGTGGGCTCAGAAGAAAAGGCAGGACAGTAACTTAAGTCCGAGTCTCGTACTGGCTTTGGTTTAAACTGAGTGTCTCTTCCCCTCATGTGCAGATCTCTTGAGCTGACAGGAGCAGCTTAGCGGAGGAGGCTGTCCTGAGCACATGCAGGACCTCTGAAGACTCTCTACCAGCCAGCATTACCGCTTCTGTCGTGCACAGCACAGGGCTGAACTGATCGACCTCATCTGTCACTGATACATGAAGATGCATATTAATGCTATTTGAAACTTGGCTGAGTAACAACTATGTGGTAATGAGCTGTGCAGTTTTAGCTTTAGAGTCTCTGGGACAGACGGATGGAAGCAGAGGAATGATTTATATCCTCAAACCTGTTATTTACAAGCAGTCATGTTCCTCATCTTCCTGTAGACAAATTGAAAGAGTTGTAAATTTGCCATATACAGTCCCTTGAGCTAATGCTTATGGGAGATGTAATTTAAATCATTCATTTGTCCTGGAGAACTGAGCCTGAACAGCATTGCCATGAAAATAGGTACAAAACCTGAAAATAGGCGGACTCACTCCATGCAGTCCTTACTATAAAGAATTTACTGTCCATACAGACAGAACAGAAGAAACAGGAGGGAAATTAGGTCTCCTGAGTGGCAATTCACCTTATTAATCACTGCCACTAGTGACTAGTTAAGAACTAATTAAGGGCTAACTGTGGGTCATGAGAAGTGAACCAGCTACCAAATAGGCATGACAGTGTTGGGCATTTATTCCCTAACTGATCATATAGACGTGAAAGTGCACCCCTGCTTTTAGTAAGCATGGGACTACTGACATTTTAGAATTGATCTGGAAAACAATTCTGCCTTGTTTCTAAGGAAAATTCTTGTGTGTGTGTCTGTGGGAATACAGCCCTTATGTGAGATAAGGTACAAAGTGGGGGGTGGGATCAGGCCTTAGAATATTTGCACTTCTTCCTTTCTGGACACTTTTGTGAGGGCAGTGTTGTTCAGTAGGACTCACCCCACGCAGAAGCATTTGTAAGAGCAGGGGTGGTGAGGGACTGTTCTTTTCCTTTGCAAATAGTCCAGTGTTTTAGTATCATCATTCCCCAGTGCCTGTTGCTTACCACCCAGCATCTTGAGTTTAAGGAAGACGTGAAATATAGCAATTTTCTGTACTTTGTCTGTTTTCCCTGCAAATCTGCTTTCAGCCTGGCATATGGATTTTTGAGGGCTAATGTGGAAGTCAATAGATCTAGTTAAATGGATCGGATTCCCTTTTAATTCTAGTAATTGCACTGGCTTGACTGAAATTGTTACTGATCTACAAGAATGAATTGTCAGTTGTGCCATGGACTTCTTATGTGAAGGAAGAGGCCAAGCCTCTGTAATATTTTCTGCCTCAGTTTCTCCTCTCCCACCTTCACAGTCTTGTTTCTTGCTGTGCGTGGAAAGCACCAAGTACAGTGAATCCCCCGTGTCTGCTCCGGCTCATGGGCAGAGCTAACGGCAGATCCTCAGAGTCCTGACCAGAGGCTGTGGCATGAGCCTTCTTGCTGTCCTGCTATAAGGCTGCCACACATATCTAAAGCACAGCATTTTTTCCTACTTGAATATTATCATGAAATAGGGGGAGAAGACTTTACCTATTTGTCCAGGGCTACCTCAGGGTAATGTTACAAGCAGATTGCCAAATTCCTCTGTGCTCTGGATCTGCCTTTCTTCCTGTGTGTGCGTGGATCAATCGTACCTAGGAGCTCTGCAGTGCCTGATGAAATGGGGCTTCATGGGGTAACTGCACCAGTCTCATCGTCCTGGGGCTGTCAGAGCATCTGCTTGCCTGCCTGTTCCCCTGATCCTGCTTGGGTATCTTAGCGCTGTGCTAATACAGTAGCAATATTCCAATACTAATCAAAATACGTCTTCTATTGTGTTCCTTTGCTAGCACTGCCGGATGTTTTAAAATAGCTTCCTTAGACCTGATGCTCTCTGGCTGTTATCTTCATTTCCTGCACAGCTGTTAGGTGTGTTTTCTCTTTAAACGGGTGTTTCATGTATCTGGTGATGGTGAATGCCCTACATTTTCCAGAACCACTTTTGTTGCGATCTGCACATTATCTATTCCTCTCCCTCCCAGAGATACAGTCCCTGTCACAGCATTGGGTCCTCCCTTCCCTGCAAAGAGGCAGAAGGAAAAAAAATCGCTTCATAAATTCCCCCATTTCATCACCTCCTGACTCCAGTTTACCCCCATCATTTTTACTGGAGTAATCGTCTTGTTTACTTTCTGTCTGGTACAGACTTGTCCACAGCGCATTATGCTTCCTGGGAACCTCTCTGTAAGTCTGATACTCAATATCTCTTTCTGGTTCCTTAATAATCCTCCTAACTCACTTCGCCTCGTTTTTATAGGTCTTCTAGTCCCCTTGCTAGGTAGTTCATAACTTTAATACAATTCTCTTTATTGCTTGTACTCCTCTTTACCTTCTGGCCTAAACACATTGGCGTCTAATGCCTTGGGTTTTGCTCCTAGTCTAGACTCCTGTAATTAGCACTGAGCTCACAGCAGGTGAAACTAATTTTACAGAGTCGCCCATGGACCTGTGCATGTGAGAGAGTATCCAGGGGCAGAGCCCGGGTTTCTCTGCTCCCCAAACTGTCTCTGCCCCTGACGCTCCCAAGGCCCCTCTTAGACAGTGCTGTTCGTTTCCTTTTCTGTGGCCTGTCGTTATTTCAGGTACTAACTTTGTCTCTTATTAGGCCTGCTTGGCATTTACCACAGTGGAGCTGGGCATGCAGGTGTCTCCCACTTGCAGATAAGAAAGATGTCCCCCTGGTAGAACTAGTAGGGCCGCTGTCTCTCATTTTTGAGCTTATATCTGCAGAGAGTCCAATGCCAGCTCAGTGGAAGCAGAGGGGTGGATTTGACTGCGTGCTCTAAGGCACGTGGAAATTAACACCGGTCTCTCTACATGGGCACTTTTCAAACCTTAAGTGTGTAAGTTAGAGAAAAATCTGAGGATATCCCAGTATTGCACTAAAGCTGCAAAGAACTCAGGAAATTCATGACTGATGGAAATGGATAGTGGAGGATACTAGGGTGGTCTGTAGATCAGGCTCTCTCAAAGCAAGCATGAATCCTCATGATAGTCTGTTCTACTTCATGGATCTCTCTTGTATTTGACATCATCATTGATTACATGTGCAAGATTGGTGTTAGATATAGCTGTAACTAGTCCCCAGTTGGGTAAGCATGTGAAGCAAGGTAACGTATGCGCGCAACTTCTTTTGCTCCAGTATCAGGAACAAATCCAAGCAAGGTTTCATCCCATATCCCAGTCTTCGGCCTGTGCCCATGTTCAGAACTGATCCAGTCACTCCCTATGAACCACAGCCCTGCTTCACCAGCACGCAGGCTGGGGGCCTGCTCCATGTGGTGTGGCCTGGGGACACTAACAGTGGGTAAATGGCAAAGAGACCCTCATCCAGGTCAGTGTCACTCCCACTGCTGTCTTCAGGCTCTTCACAGCAAGCTGTGCTAAAAAGAAAATAAAGACCACAGATGAACTTTCTCCTAATCCCAGATAGAGAACTTTTCCTCTCATCAATACGTTGGCTTATCTCCACATGCAATGCAGAAATTCTTCAGATGGACACAGGACTGCTAACAGGAAGGGAACATCTCTACAGGCAACATGTTAACAGAGTGAAAATAAAAATACTTTCTCCTTCGCATTGGCGAGAGAAAACGAAGTGCTCTCCATGTCCCTGCCCTGTCACCCAAGTTCCTGTCTTGCCTTTTTGTCTGTGGCAATAAAGACAATAAGTGATCCAGCAGGATGACTTTCCACTGAAGACCCAAGAAAGGCCAGATAGCTGAAATATTGTGAGGTTATTCAGAGAAGCAGAGATCTTGAGGAACAATTACATCTTTTTTTAATGTCAAAAAAGCTGTGCCAGTATGACTCCATCTTCCTGGTGCACAGAAGCTAGAGATGTGCTTTTAAGGCCCTACAAACATTGACATGTGCATAGCACGTCTTGTGCCTAGTATTGCTCAGCTTTGTTGCTGGAATTTTGAAACACCAAAGCTTGCATTAAAGTGGAGGAGACCAAGACCAAATAAGCATAAAGGCATCGTAGTGGAGTAGTTAGGATTCTGGCATAACAACAAGAGGCAGTGAGGACTTTTGCTTTGGAGAGGAGAATGGCGCTGAGAACTCTTGGATTCTTTTGTTTTCAGAACCAAAGTATGCCAAGCAAACCGGCTTGCCTTTTTTCCTGGATACCATTACAAAAATTAATAGATGTAGGTAAGAACACAGTGTGTGGAATAGAGTAAAGCATTAGAGACACTGTTTCATGAGATGTTACAAGCAAAATTAATTTCAGTTGGCTGGGAGGTAAATGCTAGTCCAAGGCTTCAGGGATACATTTTGGATGGCTAGGATATGCAATGCATACTCCTGTCTCAGAGGGGGGGTGTGTGTGTTTTTCTATGTTTGATTATTAATGTATATATTTACTTTGTCTTGCTGGAAGACAAAAACAGAGGTGGGGAGTGTTCTGAGTAGTTCCCCAAGCCTGTGTTTCAGCAGGACTTTGGGACACAGCCTCCTGAATCTTCTGGGGCAGGGGTCCTCTCCCCTGCCTGCAGGCCATCTAAATGTAGGCCGAGAAGACTTCATCTCCTCCTAAGGAAAGGGTTGGAGATGGGCAGACAAATTGCCTGCCAGAAGAGTTGGTCTCCCTCCAGTGACTAGAGGGACCATCTCAGTGAGTAGGTTAGACTGCAGGTCTCACTTCTGGATAGCTGAAGGTAGGTGAGAGGTGTCCCACACCTGTGGTCACACTTGCAGAGATATTTAGTGGTAGTTACCTGACTGCGTCTATACTTAAAGACTCTGGGAATTCTTGCATTCTGTAGACAACACCTTGAGGGCACCTGGGGATAGATGTGAATGCCACCCATTGCAAGTAGCTGAAAGTACACGCTCCTGAGTACTGGAGAAAAAAATACTTTCCAGTTTGAGCATTTGGGGAATAAAATGGTAAGATAAAATCCTATCATTCTGATTTCCCTGTTGGTTTCCATCTTCTGATATCAAGTATGTTCTGACATCAGTCATGAGAACTGCTGACTGTGGAGTTAATGCTGCACAGTGCCTTGGAGCAGAGCACACTAGCATTCTTGTGCCGCCTCTGTTTTGAGGATTCATAGGAATATTAGCTGGACCTGAGATGCGGTCTGGGAGGGGAAGCAAGACAGGCATCACAAGGAGATGATCCTTTTCGAAAAGATTATTTTCTTTATTTCATTCTCTTTTTCAAAATCATCCATATTGTCTTCCATTCCCAATTCCTCAGCAGTTTCAGAACACTTAATTAAAAGGTCATATTCATCTACGCCTGGTGCCCTAGATACCTTCTGCTTCCACTTTCAAGAGAAGTTAAAATTCCGTAGTGAGGATAAATAGGGAAAGTATTAGACCAAATTGGGTAGATACAGTTTCTGTGGAACACAGGGAGAAGGAAAGCATATGTAGAAATCACATCTCCTGACAAGACTGCTCAGGCAAGACGTTAGTCACAGGCTGGGAGTCAAATGGCTTCCTGAATAACACCAGGAAACAGCAGCTATCATCAAATGACACATCGCAGTATGATACTTTGGGGCAAATTGCTTAATGCATATGCATTTCAGCTTAACTCGCTGTGAAATAAGGACAACACAGTGTTCACTCATCCCAAAAAGTAAATACGTAAGGAAGGTAATAAGTTCGCTAGATATTCATGTCATGGAATGATACATCAGAGTATACTGTGCACTGAAGCCTATGCACTGCTGCCTGTTCTTGACAAACATGCAATTTCATATGGGGATATCTGGAAGCATCTACTTAATCATCCTGGATTGGAGAGGTTTCACCAGTGTCCTGAGTGGGAGGTACCGTCCTGTTCATGAGAAGTGCTCCTACCCTACGTCAATGAATTTTCTGTACTCAAGCACTCTGAATGCCATATGCACATTTTTCCATGCCTTCATGTGCATACATGGTGGAAAACTAAATAGGCTACATTCTCTTACCCCTTAAGCAGAAGGTTATTAAAATGTGAACTCCATAGTTAAAGTTGTAAAGCTGATTTCATAACTCATGTAGTAATGTTCTCTCTGTTTAATAAGGCAATTTGTTGATCTGCAGCAGCAAATTATACTTTTTGAGCATTTAAGTAATACTTCCACTTGGCTTCCAGTTTACGAGGCAATTTAATATTTCCCTGGGCTCACTAGTGCTGACTGTACAGAACTTCTGGTGTTGGGCATTTATTCAGCATAGAAGCTTGAACAAAGTTATTGCTATTTTATGCACAATTTGGAAAAATTTCCTTTTAGAAATCTCCCCCTTGCCCAGCTACCACCAGCGCCATAGGAGTATGCCCAATTCTGGCAAACAAATCCAAAAGGAATGGATTAATCCGAAAGTGAGCTGCATAGGCAGCCAGTATCAGGAACACCTGGCCCAAACGGGACATGGTGCCAGATTTCTAAAGCTGGCCTGACCTGGTCACCATCTCTTCAAAAGCACCAAAGGACCTGATGTCTCCCCTGAATAATGGGGAGAATTCGAACATAGGAATCAGGTGCCTTGAGGAAAACTATTTCAGAGGGAGCCATTGAACAAGAACTGGTGGTATTTGTGTTGAGCCCTGAATGATTTGAAGAAGATATTTTTATGACCCTAAAGCTGTTTTGGTTTTCTGTTTAGGTCGGCTCATGTAATGAAAGATACTGTTCCTGTCTACAAACCTTCTCTCATCTGTAGCCTTAGACCATGGCCATCAAGACGGTCACAGCTGGAGTCCTTGCAGTGCTAACAGCCCAAGTCCCCTGGCCCCATCCATTTGCAATCATGGTTGTACTGGAAATCTGCCAGGACACTGGAGCCGATTCCTGGAGACAGAAATATCCTGCTTGTAATATTCCTTTTTCCAAATGGATCCTTCTTCAGCTAAAAGCCCACCCTAGCCTGGAAACATAAACATGTTTATTCCAGGATATTCCAGGAACATTTTTGAGAAATTTCCTCTAGGTGGCAGCAGGAGTACAGGAATATTCAGCCGCTTCCATACTCTGGGCTGCTGCGGTGGCGTGGCTTCCTGCTGAACATAAACCCAGTTTTACAACGCTTTCACAGCCTAACACACATGAGTTTTTATTTTCATTATTCGAGCAACTTGCTGATGAGCTGAAGTCATGAGTCAAGACCCCCTCACCTGTCTGGCCACTCCTTTGGGTCTCTGTGTATAACTGCTATGACAGTCTGGACACTTAACAATATGGGAATAATGCAGTCCCTGCCTAGGGGATCTCAGTCTGGACTCAGTATTGCCTACACATAACATTGCGATGGAGTGTGAAAGGCAAGGAGATGGGGAGGAGAATGTTCAAGATTACTGTGTTGCTTGTTCACCTGTTTTACGAGTCAAGGCAAATCTATCAATAGTCTAAATACAATTGCAGTAGAGCTGCTAAACTTTGCAGAATTCCCCATCTCTGGGATGGCCCTACTGCTTGCTTATCTGCTGGGAGGCCAAAAGACTTTTCTCTATTCCTCCACTCATTTTCAGACTCTTTCTTCCTTCAAGTCTTGTTTGCTTTGGAAGGAAATTCCCTGCTGATGTGTCCATCACATTCCCTGGGAAATGCTTTGAAGTTTATGGTCTGCTTGTGAGACAAGGAAGCCTGCAAAGCCCTTTCCCTTTGGACACCAGTATGCCTAGGGGTCTCTCGGGAAGAGGAACAGGGATCTGGAAGTGTCAGCTCTCTGAACTCCATAGGATGCCATTCAGGCACTTCCATCCAGCTGGAAATGAGCCAGTAGCTCTCAGTACTGCTGAGGGGGACCTGCCTCAGGCCAGGCTGGCCTTGGGCTTGTGGGAAGCAAGGCAGAGGCTGAACTATGGCTGTCGTCTCTCCCTCACCATTAAGTGACTGATGTGGGATCTAGCTGGGTGCCCATGGTTGGGGGCCTCAAGTGATTGCTCATATGCTGCTGTATAAGAGCCTGCTCTCCTTCAGACCCTTCTGCTTTCTGGACTTGCTGGCCTCAGACTCCTCATTTCTCAGTGCTGCTCCAGAGTAGAAATCACGTTTTTCCTATATGTTGGGCTCCTGCCTTCTCAAGAGGGCCTTGAAGTGGCATCACCTTTTTGAAGAGCAAGCAGATACACCTGATCTAGACATTGTAGTGACTTGTGGAAGCTGCTGGCTGGGTGGTATAGGTCCCAGTATCCTGGCATTCTCCATCACGGTCAAACCTCCTTCCATTCCTGTGTCAATGAACAACTACCATTGCCTCACACCCTCCTGGAGCCTGGCCATTTATCCAGCTTTTATGGTGAGTAAATAATATGCTCCGTTATATGTCTGGAAATAAGGTTCTGTACAAATTCCTTGGGCAATCAATATACAGAGTCATTTTATGTTAGAAATAGCTTGTTCCAAATGGCCATATATATCTTTATTATACTGTAAATTCTCACACTGTCACTGGAAGCCACATATACCTTATTACCCAGCTTTGGTTGCAGAGCAAACTCCTTCCCTCCACCCCTTTCCAAGCTTCTTTGTCTCTCCTCCCGTCCCCTTGGCTCAAGACTTAGGAATTAACCGACCTGTCCAACGCACCGCAAAATCTCCTTCCCTTCCTGATACAAAAGTGGGATTTTTTTCTCCTCTTGAAGACCCCACTGCAGCCTTCTTCCAAAACAACAAATCAGGCTTTGAATGTCCATGCCCTATAGCCTTACTATTTTAGCAGTGTTTTGTCTGTCAAAATTGTTTCTATGGCAAAAGCCTTGAGAGCTCCCAGCCAGCACTGAGCCCGGTTCTGTCAGGCACTGTACCCCGTGCACAAGATGGCTTTAGCCATCTTGAACCAAAAATTTTGCCAGAGGTCATCTGCATCCTCTGGTTAAGATCTCTCCAGATCTGGGGACTAGTCTGAAAGGTTTGTGAAAGATAAAGTTGTGGAACCCGGCTGGTCAGATAAAGTGAGGACAGTTCTGGCCACATCATGGAATACAAACTGCATTGGCACCGCAGGCAGGGATGGGGGAGATGGGTGGTTACTGCCCCTCAGCAGCTGGGGGGCAGCTTCACAGTCCTGTCCTTTAGCTAGAAAATTGCTGCCAGTAGTATAGGAGGAGGTTGGTGGTAACTGTGAATCTTCTCTCTGGGGAAAATGTAAAAAAATCTGGTGAGAGGCAGAGCGCAGTGATATTTGCAGATGGAGAATGAGAGCCCTCGAACACAGGCGCAGCTGACCCGCTACAAGCACTCCCATTCTCCTTCCTGAGATGGGGAAACAAAAGCTATTTGCAGGGTTAAAGTTACAGGCATTGGAGACAGCAAAATAAACAATAATGGCCTGAAGAGAAGACAGGGAGATGAAGCATGGCTGTGCCCTGGGAATAGTGATTGCTTGCTCAGCATGTCTTGCTGCTGTACACCAGCTCAGAGTGGGTCCCACCTTCAGACTTTGAATTACTTTAGGGGAGGTATCTCTTTTTACTGTTCTTAGCACTGTTGTGCTCCCAGACAGCAAGCAGGGATGTCTTGCTCTGGCGCAACTGTAGCAAAGCTCTGGCTAAGTGACAGCCAGGGACTGCTGTGGAAGAGAGGGTTGATGCTCATGGGGGTGAGGAGCATGCTTTGTAGCTTACTGTGGGTCTCAGCTAAGCTCAGAAGAAATAAATTTCTTTGCAAATCCAGCATGTTTGAGCAGCAGTCCTGAGGAGGCAACTAAAATGCTTCACTGGGAAACAATTTTTTGTTTTTCAGGATGAGGGTTCATAATCAGGTGCATCCACATTGCAGGGCTGGGCCTGGGTGGAGGGGCTGAAACATGGCCCACAGGTCTGGGACCGAGAAGTTTCTCCCCACTCAGTAAGAGCTCCCCTTGGAATAAGAGTATTTCTCTGTGCCAGGGGCTGGTGCTCTGCTTAGCACAGAGGTGCCCACATCTTCAGCTGTGGAGATACTAGCTGTGGCTGAGTCATGACCTTGGGCCAGGGCTCTCAGGGGAGACTTGCTGCCAGCTCCACAGTCTGACAGAGAGGAGATAAGTGAACTTGCTCAGCGTGGTTACGTGACAAGTTTGGGAAGGCTGTTAGTAATACACAGCCAGGAGGACTGGCTCCAGCCCCCTGGGACAAGGCCTGCACCTCTGTAAGCATCACCTCCCTGTGCTAGACAAGGAGTGAAACCCTGCCACAGCCCCCTGAAGGCCAGCACCGTGTGTGTGGGGAGGCAGAGCTCTGCTGGAAAAGCCAATGTAATCCTGCAAAATGAAGTCACAGCTGGAGGCAATGGGCACATCCTTTGCTGGTGTAAATCACCGTGACCTGATTGATTTTAGGGCCAGCTTTGGTATTGAAGATGTCGCAAAAAGTTCCTTCGAAGGAATCTTTAGAGAAATGTTTCCCCCTTGGTCTCCTGTTAACTTGCCTGTGATAATACATCTGCAGCGTGCTATCAGTGTGGAGCTTGCTCACGAGAAAAAGAAAGACGGAGAGAGACTGCTGTTCATCTTATTGACTGCTTATTCACTTCTTTAAAAGTAATTAGGAGTTTAATCAGAGTTTCTATGGATTTTGGGGGGAATCTGTAATTAAAATCTGCACAGTCCCCTTGCATTATATACTTAACTTTCTCCAAGAGCTGCTCAAATATCTTTAATATTCTCACTTCCTCTAATGGAAACTGTCAAGTACCCCAACATAAAAACGAACAGCTAACGAAACCGCTGCAACAGGCCACCAAACCGCAGCCCCCAACAGTTTTTTGTTGTTAGGAAAGGTCTGATCTGTGATAACAGCCCAGGCTGTAGGTTAACAGGCCTGATCGACTCCAAGCTGCTTTTTCTCTAATGAATAGAGATGTTTCTTTTCATCAGCGTAAAGAGTGCAGCGTATGGAGAGGGGGAAGGGAAGGAGAAGAAAAAAAAGCCGTCTCACTGTGTAGGGATGGAGCCAGTCTCTTGATAAGCTTTCAATTAAGAGCAGATTAAAATTAGGTTTATCTTCTCCTGAAAATGGCAATGACGTTAATATAATAATACAATGTAATATCTTAATAACCCAGTTGGAATTGACTCATCCACATTGGAAAGATCAGAATTTTGCTGGCTAGTTCTGGGGAGGTTAAGAGTGCCCATCCCTCATTCCTGTGGGTGTGCAGGCACCCACCCATAGGGAGAGGCAAAGCTGGACAGTAATTCATGGCCTGGCTGCTTCTGCTCCCTGGCTGGTCCTCAGGGCAGTTGGATCATCTACCTTCAGGGCTGCTGGGAGGTGAGAGTTGGGTCAAGTGTGGCTGGGGAGATGATTAAGGGCTCTGATTTGCCTTGAAACACAAATCTCCTGATAATTAGTGTATTCCTGGAGGAAGATCTTCACCTGCTGGCAGGCATTGCATTTGGAGGGTAGCCAGGGTTAGTCCAGCTTTCTCTCTCAGCGGCAGACCTACAGTGCTTGCTTCTTCGTTAGCCCCTACCTTGTGGGAGGGCCCCATGTGCTTGGCCCAGGCAACCCAGCAAGGGACCAGCATCATCCGGTGGCCCCAAGGGATGGTGAGACCCTGGTCTGAGCCACAGGCAGGAAGCGTGTTTGCCTCCCTGTGAGACCCAGTGTTCGGAGCAGCTGGTGCCCATGTGCAGCCAAGTGTCACCACCACTCCCTGACACGCAGCCCAACACACGGGCACAGCCCTGGGATGACATCTGGTCTCCTGGTCTCCTTTGTCTTTCCTCCTGCTCTAATGTTGGTTGAACTGCTCTTTGTGCATCATTTTGAGTTCCTTGGTGCCGTCCTTCACAGTTTAAGGCCACAAGGAGCTGGTTTGGCCCATGTGTCTGAGTTTGCATTCAGACACTCAACCACATTCAGATCTCCCTTGTAAGTGAAGAAAGTCTCTTTTCTTGACCACATCAGTTGAGCAATGTGTTCCTGAGCATGTAGGTCAGTCTGGCAGGCCAGCAGCTGCGAGACAGGATTTTCTTCCCTGCGAACTGCCCCCAAACTACCTGTCCCCTCACACCTACAGGGCCCAAGGCTTCCATCAGCATCAGGAAAGTTGGTGCTCGACCAGCTGGTTTGGAGGTGTATCTTGAAGCTATGCTGACTTGGGCCACTGTTTCAGATCTGCTCCCCACCAATTCCTCCTTGGCTCCTTTCTGTGTGCCACTGGCTTTTCCCAGTTTCTGAACCCAGCCTGGTCCTGGAGGAGTACTCTGTTGGCATTTCTCTTGCATGGTGCACAGAGGCATAAGCGGAGCCTGAGGCTCCATTTTTCTAAGTAAGTACTCTATTAGCACGTGGCTCCTGCCCCCAAGCAGTTTGGTGTTACTGACAAGGGAGATTTGAGGTGCAGAGGCGTGTGATGGGTCTGTGTGTAGCAACAACTGTTGAGGCTCAGCAGAGTCCTCCATTGCCTGAACCTCACTGCTTACCCAATGCCATTGCTCCACCAGGGAAAGGACAAGGTCCCAGAGCTTTGAAGTGTAGCAGCCAGTGTCTGGCATTGCTAGGAAAAGATCCGGGAATCAAACACCCACAGCTGATTGTTCCCTACTTCTCAGTCCAGCCCATCACATGCATTAAGGACTATGAAATCTGCTGGCTCTAGTGGGAGTTTATCTATCATCTCCTGTGTTCAGGTAAAGGAAATAGATTTCGTCTGCCATGGGAGAATGGTAGTGAAATCTGCCCTGTGCAGTGTTTGCTGCCCCAAGCTTGGGTGTTGAACCCTGCAATTAACCCAGGCTATCAGCTGGGAAGAGCCTGATTGAACTGGTGTCATGGGAGAGTGCAGCTGCTTGTTCAGCTCATGTCTGATGAGGCTGGATGATCTCAAGGCATGCCCTTTGGTTTTAGGGACAAAGCTGGTAAATCTGTTCCTGCAATCCAGACAAGGTAGCGTTTTCCTGCTCTTCCTGGACAGAGACTACATCAATTTATTTATGTCTGGGGAAAAACACAGTCAGAAACACTTCTTAATTTTTTTTAACGAACCCCCACTTGAGATCATAGCAGTCCACTTTCCTTCTAATATCTGTAGTGCTTTGAATGCAGGATACATGTCTGGTTTACAGCTGCTGGAACCTGTAATCCCACTGCAGATTCGGGCCTGCTCCGGCAATGAGCTCCAAGTCCTCTGCTTATAAAACTGTGTGGCTTTGCATTAAATCCCTGTGAGGGCCAGAAATCAGCCTCCCAAAGGCCTGATTGCCAGAGCAAAGCCTTTGCAGGCACTTCTTCTATAAGGGCCCACTAGCTGGAATTAGCCTTGATGCTTACCAGCTGTTTGATACCACTGCATCGCCGGTCATTCTGCCCAAAGAGTTTTACTGTTAACACCAATCCATTACATCTCCTGCTGATCAGTGCTCTGTTATCAGACATGAGACAATGCCTACTGCCCCCTTGGAGGGCTGCTCATGTTCGGTATCCTCTGCACACCCTGAGGAGTGGATGTGATATGGCTGATTTCTCACCGTCCTGTGGCAGAGGTGACTGGTGCAAGATGCTAACACTATACCTGGTACTTAGCACCTCCAAGAAACTGAGATGATCAGCCTCAGAGGGAGAGGCAGGAAGGAGCTTCCAATGCAAGGTAATCTCTGGTGTCTTTAGCTCCCTCTTGATTGGGCTTTGCCAGCTGCCCTCTGGATTGAGGAGATCTGATTTGGCTGGGGGTGATATGCTCATCTTGTTTCATGGGTCAATCAACACTGTAGCCTGTAACTCATGTGTCAGGGAAAGGTATTTGTCTCTGTGTTTTTCCATCCATAAACCAGAGTGTGTAGGACTCTTATGGTCTTAAAACTCGAGCTTTAATTCAGAAATGCCCCTAATGCACTGGAAAGTCATCCTATGGAGAGTGACAGTACAGCAACGATATGGCCATGACTAACCCAGTTCCTTGTCGTTTTCCCTTTCCTACTCCTGGTTGTGCAGCTGGGGATATTAGAGTGGGAAAAGTAATGGCTTGAAAGCAATTGAACTGGGAAGTAGTTAGATCCTCTGTAATATCCATAGGGAGAGGAGAGCAAAGGAAAACAAGGGAAAATGGGGAAAGGAAAGGAAAGCGAGGGGTTTCTCAGGTGTAAAAAGGACATTGCATGAACTGCATGAGACGTAGCGTCAACACCGACAGCAGGAATCCATCTGTCCATCCTGTACTGATCATGGGGCTCAGTTCCTTTACCCTGCTCTGGTTTGATTTTGAAAGTCACTCAGCACCCATCTGGGATCAGGAAAAAGTGTCCCTCGTTCCTGTGTTTTGTCTGAGGTGATGCTCCTCAGGTTGCTTTTCACCACTCATTGTATCGGTGACCTGGTTTCTCTGTGCAGAAACTTGTGGTGGCAAAAGGCGGGGGACAGTCCTGGGACCCTAGTTGTCCCCAGGTTTGTGTCTGACCTCATGTGTCTCTTCACACCAGAGTCTGTCACTTCAGTGCTTACTGGGGTGTGCATCTGTTAGAGGAGCTGCCTGTGTCAGGAGACAATGAGATAGGCTTTGTTGCTGATATTCAAGGCTAAACTTTGCAGCCTCTGCAGTACTGTTTGAATGCTCTTCTCCCTCAATTGTTTGAAATAATGAAGGCAGCAGTTTCTTGTTTGGATTTACGCTGCTTTAGAAGGTTAAGCTGTGGGCTGCTTTCGGGTACTTCTGTGTCCCATCACCAACGTCCCATGACAGCAGATTTGGTAAGTGCCTGCTTAGCTGCATTTCCCTCCAGATGCTTACCAGTAGGACAACTGCGTAGATTTGTTAACACTGTCAGGGGAAAAGAAAAGACATGGGGTATTTTGCAATGGGAGTCTGATTTTTATTGTAGCAATGATATAGGCTGTTTTCTTGAGCTTTGGCCTTTATTATTTTGGCCTGATTTTGAAGCACTTGTTTTTTGATAGTTTTCCATTGGCTGACATAGGAGGCTGCTTGTAAAATTGTAATAGATAAATTCAAATGTTGCACTCTATAGAAAAATAAGACATTCATGTTGTGCATCATAAACAGGGAAATTTAGCCTTTGACAGCAAGAATAAGCTCAGCTGATTGTGGTTGTTTCTGAGGATGCTTTCTAGCTTTGTCTCCTCTCAATAGCATAGTCAGGACTGGAACTCCTACACAGGTGTGTGAAAGGTCCTTGTCTTTATTCCTGAGCGGCCAGGGCTAGCCAACATTGATAACTGTGTTCAGTGTTCGATAAACTGTGTTTATTGTTGTTGGAAAAAAGTAATTCCCCTTCTGGCAGTGAAGAAGGTGTGATTTGTAAATAGAATTCTGGGAGCAGTGCTGTGGCTGCAGATACAGCAAGGGTTTGACAGAAACACAGCAGAGCTGGATTACGTATATGTCGGTGTGCGGGAGCAGAACAGCCCTGTCAAAACGCAGACTCTGCTTGCCAGAGCCACTGCCCTGGACAAGACCCTGCAGAAAGCAGATACTGTGCAAAATGGCTCATGTACCATAATTCCCAGCCTTGCTTACTAAGGGGGAATTCTCCAAATTATGCAGGACTGGAAAAACGTGCCTAACAGCTTCATTTGACGTCATTTCAAACGTGAAATACCTTTAAGAAAAGTATCTTACGTTGGCCATGTTGTAGATACTGAGATGCCTACTAAAGCTTGTTACACAGGTCATGGCTGTTTTCCTTTGAACAGATGATGTTGCTTGTATATAGAAAGCGATGTTCTTTCAAAGGATCTCCACTCATCTGGCATGCTTTTGTGGGTTTTCAGCTCCTGGGAGACTTTGCTCTGCTCTGATCTCCCACCTGATGTTCTCTTTGTCATTAATTTCCTCTGGAACAGAAGCACCTGAGCTGCCAGCTCAGATGCTGGAGGAGCATTTGGGAATGTGCCACTTGCCCCATTCCTGCACTTTTCCCTGAGCATCTTTGGCTGCAGTCGGAGGCAGGCTTCTGACCAAGGTGGATACACATCTATCCTGGCATATTTTATTTATTCTTGTTTTTCTCTCCCACCACTTTGCCACCCCATCTCTGTGCTGAGAAGTTGATTGAGGACATACTAACTTCCCTAACTTGAGCCTGGCATCATCTACAGGCTGGATGTAGAGAGGGCAATGAGCAATTCAGGTACTGATCCCTGGCTGCCAGTTCATGCAGCAGCCTCGCAGGAGAAGCCTCCCTTTCTTAAATATAGGATTTTCACGGTAACTGCATATACGCTGTATCGTTCATCACAGCACTTATCTCCCTGATGCGTGCAGCTAGCTCCCTGCCCTGGGCCTGGCCACTACTTTGTCAGGATATAAATGTTTAGTCTGTTTTAATTTGTTCCTCACAAATCAATTCCAGAAGCCTCCCAGCCACTTCTGCTGCCTTTCTCCCAATGCCTTGCAGTTTGTCGATACCCAGCCTGCTGCTGGGGATTTAAAAATTTATATGTGTATTTTTAAGCAAGCAGCTCTCTGTACTGAGCTCTTGGAAAGCAGCAACTGAAGGCTCTGTGCATGGAAGTGTACAAGGCGGGGAAGCTGGAAAAGGCAGGAAGATCGACCAGGATGCTTGCTGTCTCTCCCTGACCCCATTGAGGACCTGCCCAGAGCCCATGCCTCAGTTGGAGTCTGTCACCTCAGTCATTGGGGAGGTGCTGGAACAGGCTGGGAACAGGCTGTGCTGGTGCCAATGGCAGTACACAAAAAGGCATTCACAAATAACGAAGCTCTGAAACACCCTGAGCAAAAGTGTCAGCAGCTTGAATTGGGGTCAGTTGTGCCGTGGAGAGAAGCAGGCCGGGCTGGGGGAGCAGGGAAGAGACCTCCCCCTCTTCTGCCTGGCTGGGGGAAGGGGCCTCCAAGGCAATGGAGAGTGAACCTGCTCCCGCTGAGTGCCCCTAGGAAAGCCGGGCTCTGGCAGGGGTCCTTAACCCTGTTGCAGATCAGGGTCTGGTCACCCTGGTCTTCTTCAGGCCTCATGTAGATACCCAAAAAAGCATCCTCCCAGCCACAGAGCTTGGCTTTCTGAGGCTGCTGTAGGCAAACAGACACTGCCCACAGACCAGCAGTTCATGTAGCCTCCTGACTGTCTGCGATGCCCTGAGCAGACATGGGCAAGCTGCCACCTTGCTTTATGCCTCGGTTTCCCCTTTTTTATAACAGGATAATAATGCTGATCTACCAAGGGGAAGGAGGAGGTGAGGAAGGATGTTTGTGTCATTATGGCTGTCCCTGCCTGAGGAGCTGCTGCTCCCAGAGAGGGAAGGGAGGTTGGTTTTGAGACTAAGGCAGAAGGATACTTGCCTTTGCTATTAAAATAGTGGCTGGCTCTGGCCCCATGATGACACCTCTTCATGCTGTTTTCTTAAAACAGGAAGGCGGATCCCACCAGGTCCAAGCAGCACCAAGGACTTTTTAAGCTTAGCTCTGTACCAGCCGGTCTGTGGTCCCCATTTGAAGGTGTCATGCCTCTGGCTAAAGGAAGCTCTTCAAGTTGCATCATAAGGACCCACCACAGCACGGTATATAAAACATTGGCTTTCCACAGGCTATACTTGCTTCATGAATCAACTTTGAGGAAGAAGATAAGATTTTTAAGACTGTGCTGAGTGGGAGCAAAGCCTGCCCCTGCCTCCCAGGTTTTTAATAGCAACTAAGGTGCTAAAGGACTTTGCCAGCAAAATTTCTCTGCAGTGCAGTACCTAGGGTTGAGCCACCAGCACTACTTGCTCTGAAGACATGAGATGCAGACCTGAGGACATGTGAGATGTAGTGTTGCTGTTCCCCATACTGGAATGGTTAGCAAGTGTGCAGATACCAGCTGGATGTGTGTTCAGGGTGATTACAAGTGCAATCACCAAATGCTGTCTCCTGAAACCCTGGGGCTGCTTTGCAGCAAATTAAAGAAGAGAGCAGAAGCCCATATGCTATTTCACTGGTCAAAGTGGGGAGAACAAATTAAAGTGGCTATTTTAGCACAGTGAGACAGCTGTGCTCTTCTCAAGGCGGTTCCTGAGAAGCCACCTATCCATGCTTGATGGAGGGGAAAGCATCTGGCCTAGCAACAGACAGTTAGCCAGAAGTGGAGGGGCTGGCTAATGCTTGCTGTTAAGGAAATCTTTGGATGACAGCTTGGCAAAGGCCGAGGGGCAGATGCAAGCCCCAAACACTCCCCACTAAGCAGTGTCAGGTGCCTTTCATGGGACTGTCACGAGCCAGGTGAGAAGGGGCTGTGACCTATGGAACGGGGCTTTTTAGGGCTCAGTGGCAGTGGGTATCAGGTGTTCAGTGGGATTTGTTCACGCTGGTTGTGACTCTGAGTTACCATCAGCAGAGTGAACCTGGGGAACTGGGTTGCAGGAACACTCTTCAGCTGCTTCCCTGCAAAGGCAGGCAGCTACTTAAAGAGCCTGTAGTGGTTTTTAAGCAATACAGATGTATTATGTATATCATGTTACTGTTAAGCCTTGGTGCACTCTGGAAATGTCTGGCATTCTTATGCTTGTGTTAGCAAAATGAGGTTTAGGAACTTTAAGTGACCAGAATCTCAATAGATTTCTGCATGAGGAGAAAATAGAAAGGTGGGGGTGTTGTTATGCCTTACCACAGGCATTAGAAGTGATGATCAGATGTTCTTAACTGTGCTTGTTCTTTATTTCTAACATCGTTTTCATAATAGAAACAAAATTGGAAATTAGAGAAAATGTCACTTCAGTGTTAATAGATCACAAGAACCAAGTCACTCAGAGGATGTAATCCCTCCCCGTACATGTACATGGATGCTGGGTGTGTTTAACTGTTTCAGCGCCTGAAATACCGTAGGGGGATTCTCAGTGCTTTCGTTTAACCCCTTGCTTATAGTGTTCTATATTTCACATGAGATGACTGAATTACATTAAACCATTCCAAATCTAGACAGAAGGTTCCCTTACTTGGTGTTTAGGAGCTTACACTTTGGAATAAGTTCAGCCTGTGATATGCATGTTTTTGGGTGCTCCTGGGCTATTCCTATGCGGTCCAGAGCTGAGAAAAGTCACTCTGTTATCAGGAGGTTTTAGTTTGCCAAGCAGTGTCTACCTGTCTCCTGAAAAAGTTCTTATGGATCCACAGTCAATAAAAGGTGGCAAATGATTGTTACAAAGGGCTGACTGCTTTAAGACAAAAGAATAGTTCCTTTCCTTTTCCAGGTGAAAACTTGTCCCAGAGATGAAGTGATTTGCTGAAGGTCCCTCAGAAAATGTAAAGCAGAGACAGGATATGAACCCAAGTCACCTGACATCCCATTTGATGCTCTCTTAACCAAACTGCCTGCCTGCATTATGGGAAACTTAGCAAGAAACATGGGTAATGAAGCTGCCCCACTGCCTGGAAGAATGACTTTGCTGCTATACAGCAGGTAATCCTTTAGATTTAAGAAATGGCATAACTTGTAAGGAGGAAGTTTACAAAATATGTCGTCTGAAGACACTGCCATGTTTAATGCATTTGGTGCCAATGATTTGCTTTCCCTTGGTATACTGTTTACAGAGCAGCTGGTGCAGAGCTGTTGAGCTTGCTATTGAAGATGAAAAGCTGGTTGTTTTTCAAAGCCCTTTGTGCCTCTTTGCTCCTAACTGGAGCTGTCAGTGCAGATGCTTTTTATTTCCTTTATCACTGGAGGTCTGAAGTCCCTTCTCTAAAGATTTCCTCAATTCAAAGGAAGATTTCTTTTGCTCTTAGTCCCAAAAGACCTGGAGGGTCTTTGCTCTTTTGTTTGGGCTGAAGACTCCACAGGCAACCCAGTGCCTTCGAAGGACTGCTGAAAACCTTTAACCCCCAGACAGCCAATGTCCCATCTGAAGTCCTTTGATGAAGGCATGAGGAATTCAGTCTGTTCTGCTCAGTTCTGTGGCCTGGGAATGAGAACACCCCTCTTGAACTATACAGATGCAGTGAAAAATTTCCAGTGATTATTAATTAGTGGTGTTTACAATGGTACATAAAAGATGGAGCTTCCCCCCTCAAAACAGCCACAGAGAGCATGTGTTAGGTACTGTACAAACCCCCACAACGAGATGCTCACTGAAGTTGCTTAAAAGCCAAGTAATCAAGGCAGCAGAATCTTCCCCATTTCAAAGCTGAGGCACTGAAGGTATGGAAGGTCAAGTAATTTGCCCAAGATCATGACAGGAAGATGAGACACAGCTGAGAATTGAAACCAAGGTGCTGCTTTGGTACCTTAACAACCTGATTTTCCTCTTATGTGACATCTCTCATGCACTGAAATAGGCTGAATTACAGGATTTTCTCTCTTTCATATAATCTGTCAGCTGGTGGTTCTGTTACTTTGGTGGGGGAGCTATCTTAGAAATCTCTCTGATCAGTCATTAAATCTGCATGATCTCACTTTTTTTGAAATGTTCTAGCCAATGAGTTTCTCTCAGAGCCGATCTAACTGGTCCTTAATTGCAGTCTGAAGGGCAGTCCCTGCGATGCCCATTCCAAGCACGCAGCCTTCCCACCCAGCCTGCACCAGCAGGGTTATCTGTCAGTCAAACCGATGCTCCTAAATGGCTACATCGCCCAACTGGAAAGCAGTCCATGCAAATCTCATAACGAAGCTGTACTGAAAAGAACTGGATCCTGAGTGTTCTCCAAAGCTCTCCCCGTCAGTGCATTCAAGTGACTTCTGACTGATGAAATGCTCTTCAGCTAAATGTGCTTTTCATCTGTAAATGTGTTTTCTGTAAATGATTCGTAAAAGTGATTCCAACTGGTATTTTTCAGGTTGCCCTGTAGCCCTGCTGCCAACACACACCCTTTGCTGACCAGACGGTATAGCCCTGGAGAGGAGCTGCAGCTGAGCTGCTTGTGAGTTGTGTGGGGCTGAAAAGCCCATAGCCCAGCCACTTTCAGCTGAGTGAGAGAGAAACAGTCCCAAAGTCGCAGTGTTCACAATGGCCAGAGTGGATCTTGCTCTCCTTGCTGAGCAGTTTGAACACTGAGCAACGGGTGAATTGATATTGAGCATGCTGAAACCAAAGGAGGAATGCCTTTAGATGCATTTCCAGTTTTAATGTTCTCCACTTACCAGAAAGTGATGGCACCTGGACACTGGGAGATCCAAGCAACTATCTGCTTTTTCACATAAAATGTTTCTTCCTGTTTTATTTCTTGGGATAGTGTTTACACAGCAAACCACATGCAGAATGCACACGAACTACTTCCTCCTGTGCATCCACATGAGCTGCTACTTTGCTGTTAGTGATTACCCATTACAGAATTGAGATTAGAAATGCGTGAGTGTGAGGAGGGCAACATCACTGCCAAAGCAAACTCGTCCCCTGCATCTCAAGTATCAGGTCACCAGAGTACTGTGTAAAGAGTAACCAAAATGCATGTGGCTACCACTGAAGGTGACTGCCTCTTAGTAGGGAATGTAGTTCTTTCTCTCTCTGTTATATTTGGCCAAATTGCACAATATCAGTGCAAAAAACATTCCCCAAACCCAAAAGACTACCTTCAGTCACACCAGAAGCCTGTACAGAACTGGAAAGTTAATGTGAATCTTTTAAATCCTAGAGCATTGCCCTCACTTTGCTTTCTGAAACAGCCTGATCTGAGAATGGCACAAATTCTTTACCCGATTCTGTTACCAACTTTGCTGATTTCTATTTTAAAAAGGTTTTAAAAGGTTGATTTTTATTTTGTAGATTTTAACCTCTTCAGAAAATATCCCAAGTGCACTAAATATGTTATCTCCTGCCACAGAACCCATCTGGCTTAATAATTAAGAGATTTATCACCACCGGCAACAGGCATAAAAGTTTAAACTGTACATAACTGCTCTCTGTACTAATGCAATAAAAGTGAGTTTACTTTTACAGTGGTAATTTTAGCAGCAATCTAAATCAACACCCTGTTGATGATCAGACAAGTCTTACTTTAAAGAGAAATGCAGTGCAAGTGAGCTAGTTAGTATTATGGGCACATTATTGTCTTTACTTTCCGCAATCAGCTTTTATTCATGCTTTTACAATAGGTGTAAATTTTTATATTTCCTTAGGCAAGCAGAAGAATGAACTGAACTTCTAGAAAATTACTTAAAATAGGCTATGGTGATAAGAAATAGACAATCCCGTACAATGTGTAAAAGGTCAATGGATTAGAGTGCTGAGTTCTGCAAATGGGCAGCCCTGCTATGCTGGGGCTGGCAGTCAGGCAGCTGAAAAAGAAAAGCTTGACTGAGGGGGTGTTCAAAGTGTGGTGGGGTGTTTTCTGTCTGGATATATGTTAGGGAATTTGGGAGGGGAGAGGGAGAATGGTGGGGAAAAGCTTCTGTGGTATGAGGCGCAGCCAGTGGGTGAATGGTGTCTGAAAGAGGAAGGAAGCATCTTGCATGAGGTTGGAGGACTTGTTCCTGTGACAGACCTAGGCTCCCTCAGCTGTGCCTTGTCCTCATCCCTCAATCCCAGGCTACCCTCAGCCGTGACCAGGTGTAGGAGAAGTGAGGGAGACCAGGGAAGTGGCTTTGTACCTTTGTGTGATACAGTGACAAACACTGTGCAGAGAGAAGAGCAACTCTGGAAAGCTCTGGATTTGATGCTCTCAAGCGGTACCAAAAATGTAGGGTGGCCAGTTTTATTTTCCCATTCTCTTGACAATGTTGCTTTAACAAGTTGAAAGAAATCACTGAGATATTGCTGGGCTAAAGTTTCATGAGTGCTTATGGCATGGAAAACCTTGTTGCTCCACATGACTGTATTCTCAAGCTGCACTGGCTCAGACAAGGAATGTGATGGCAGCTCACACTTGCATCGCTTCCAAGGGTGGAGCTCTTGTTTTTCCTGTTTTCTAGGTCCAGCCAAAGGAGCCTGGGTCAGTCACAGGATGCCCATCATGCTTTTCTCTGGAAACTCTAGATGGATTTATGCTTATGGTTGATTTGAGGATCGCCATTTTACTTATATCAGGAGTGCAATTCCTGTTCGCTCCAAGGAGAAGCTGTTCAGCTGAACATCTAGACAGACATGTTAATTATTATCCTTTCTGCTCCTTTAATGTCTGGATAGTCCCTTGCCATCCTCTTCCAAAACAAGACCACCCTTGAATCGGTTTGAATGCTACATGCAATGTGTTGCTCCCACCTGACTAGGGACAGCTGTTCCGTATGCACGGCTGTGTGGCAGAAAATGCTGAGGTCCTGAGTCTGACCCGTCTCAAATAGGAGTCACTGCCCTGTGTTTTCCTTTCTGTAATCTTTCAAACCACCCTCCCGTCTGAC
This sequence comes from Gymnogyps californianus, assembly GCF_018139145.2. Lineage (NCBI taxonomy): Eukaryota > Metazoa > Chordata > Aves > Accipitriformes > Cathartidae > Gymnogyps > Gymnogyps californianus. The sequence continues at coordinate 31,159,034 of NC_059477.1, forward strand.
TGCTGTTTTGTAAACTCTCATGAAAGTTGGTTGCAAAGTGCTATCATTGCAATTTTCAAGCAAAAGGAGAGAAATGGTGGTGGCAGATTCAGTGCAATATAACTGAAGGGAGTGACATGCATTACATTATAGTTGGCCTTTTTATCTCTGGTCATGTCTTTTTTTTTTTTATGAATAGCAAGATGACAGTAAGTCAGCTTAGGTTGACTGCTCCTTGCCTGAAGGGCCATGCCAGTGTATCAAGAGATGGCTATGTGATGGCCTCCTAGACAATTTGAATGTTAAGCCTTGTATGTTTGCCAGTCTGGAAGATTCCTCATTAAAGCAGTTCTTATCAGTGCAAGTTCAGATCCTATGGTAGAAACAGCCTCCTTTGCAACCAACAGGGATGGGCTGAGCCATGGCCTGGTTTCTCAGGCCTGATCAAGTTTGCAGAATAACCTGTTTCCCTGGGCAGGAGTAGGCTGCACCTTCTTGAGTTGCTTAGTCAACTTGGTTCACTTAGCAATGGTAGGATGTGTATAGCAGCCTGGCTTGCTTTGTCCTGGAGAGCTGTGTCTCCAGGGACTGTTAAGTCATCTTTTCTGCAGTCAATGATAGATGGGGCTGGCTTTGATATCTGCTTGCTTTTTCCTTGGGGACTCAAATGGACTCAGTAGTTCATTTTAGGTGGGCTGCTGGAGAACTGCTGAATGGCAGTGCAATTGTATTTTGATACCAGTGCGGAAATCCAGGGCTGATTACCTTACCCATCAGGGCTAGAATGAGCACGAAGACTTCCACAGCTGATGGAAAGGGAAAAGACCAGGGATGGAGAGTCTGTGGATCAATGGCCTTCCACATATTGAAGAACAGAGAGGCAAATCTATCTGTCAGCTGATAGTGATAGCCAATCACCATGGTTCTGGAGTGACTTGGAGGACAAGCACTCTCCAACTGCATGCTGGAAGCAGAAGGTTCAATGAAGTGAGCTTCTGTTGTGTGCCCTGAAGCCAAAGAACATTTATTTCAGGAACAACCCAGTGCTAGCATATCCTTTGGGGCAGGTGCTTGGCTCTGGTGCTCTGTGTAAGCCGATCCTTTGTCTTGGTTTTGGCTTTCCTTTGCCTTCCCGTTTCTGGCTCACCCTGGTTCATCACATGTCAAATTACTTTCATCCTTGCTGCCTGCCAGGATGGGGCATGGGCCAAAAATATGGTAGAGCAGAAGATATCACATGCATAGCCTGCTTTCACTGGCCAGATACAGCTGTGCAGTCCAAGCCTGTGGTCCCAAAGCTCTTTCCTTAGCCTGTGAACAGGCAGGGAGCCTGTTGCCTTCAATGACTCTTTTGCCTAAGAAAGCATTTTGTGACTTGTCCTACAGCAAGGAGTTAAATAACGCAGACTTGCCCCTCTCCAGTCCATCCATCCAGCTTCTGATGGAGAAGAGGAGCTGCTCACTGTGCTGTCTAAGCTGTGTTTGGCCGTCCTGCCATTTGGGCAGACCTGCTACCCTTTGCTGGCTTGCACATCAATACCAACTGCCTCAGGCAACCACCCAATGCATCTGCCACAGCTTTACAAAGCAGCCTCAGCTTTCATTGGCATGGCCAGAGTCATCTGGTCTGCCTGAATGGGGCTGACCAGCATCTGGCACTGGGATCTGTTGCAAAGAGCGAGGGACCGAGTACTCCAATAGCATGACTATAGAGCAGGATTTAGTCACTGTAAGTAATGGCACTGCCCTGACGTGGTTGCCTTTGAGCTAGAGTCAGGCTCCTTCTCCATTTAAAACCACCTGGATCCACAGTGTCTGGCAGAGTCACGATATCTGTCACATCATAGGCAGTTTTTTGGGTGCCCACGGCTTCAGTTTCAGTGGCGGGTGCTCTCTCCATGGACAAGTTTGCTCTGGCAGCCACCACATAGCTGAGGTATCTGAGAGTCTGCCCGAGCAAGGGAGGGCTGGATGGGGTGGATAGGTGGGGCAGATCTGGCCCATGTGGGTGGCAAGTAGCCATCCTTTTCACTCTGCCCTTCCCTAACAGCAAACACAACCCCAGAGCTTGTCCTCCTTGGCAGGCTGGTAAACGAGCCATGTTTACTGAAGAGGCAGCCGAGGCAGTGTAAACCTGTATTGCCACTCATTGGCAATAACCTGCCTCACTGCATGTGCTTTGTCCGTGCCAGCACACCATTAGAAAGGTGGAGAAGTGGCAGGAGAGTGCACTGGCAATGCAGTTGTCTCCGGCTCTAGAAGATCTGGGAATGTAATGGTCTTAGAGAATCAGAGATGCACAGTTGCACCCCACCAGAATGTCTGAGATTTAGAAAATCTTCCTATCCTGAAGCAGAACAAGCTACCTGCATTTTGAAATGAATGAAAAAGTGAAAAACATGGCTTGAGTCAGTCAAAATGTTTTTGACATGTTTTTTCAATTGTGAGCTTTTACTATGTGTTTGCAGATTTTTTAACTGTAACAACTAGAATCTTTGAAATGATATATTTGAATAATCTTGAAACTTTATTCTCTCTCTTATTTCTTATATAAAGACAATCTTCTCAATTCCTTTCCCCTGCAAGCCCACATTTTTTACCGGTCTAAGTGAATCCCTACTTCCTGCTTAAAAAAAAAATCAGTTGGTATAATCTAAATCTGCTTGATTCAATTAGAAAGAGCTTTTGCAGAGCTGCAAAGTCAGGGAGTTTATCTTTTGAATGCTAAATGGTGCCAAAGAGGTCACCACTGGACATAAAATTAACCCCAGAACTAGTTTTTCCTAGCTTCTAGCTCAGTTTTAAATGCTGGTAATTCTGTCTTTGGTTTGAGTCAGGAAATCACAGTAAGAAGCCCCATAAAGCACCTAGAAATTATTTGATAGTGAGACACCAAACAGAGATGCGCATCCACGTGTTTTACAGTCCTAACCTCAAGCGAAGATATTAACTAGTCATTCACTGGCAGTTGATTCCAAATCCCTATAAAGGGCTTTAAGAAAATGTATGTTCTTGAGTTTTACCCTCAGCTAAGTGTCCCCTCATACTACTTGACTAATAATGTGAGGCACAAGGGTACGAGCCACCTAACAGCTTACCACCATAGTAAATCTATTCACTCCTTGCAGCATGTATTGGTTTTTAACTAGAGTTTGCTCCAGCTCTGCATCCCTAGCACACAGAACTGTCTCATTGGTGACAACCCACTGAAATCAGAGGAGTTACACTGGTATCTGTGGATCTTGCCCTACAGGCTCCTCTTGATCTTCTGCAGCTGCGTATGCCATGCCACAACTTCAGCCTGGTGTGTGACCTGCCACTGGGCAGGACAGTGCCTCCTCCAATGCTGACATATTAAAATGTCTGGATGTATACATATTCGTATGTAATTTGATGATATATGATACCTGTAATTGTTTGAACAGTTCAGCCTGAGGAGGGTTGAGCTGAGGTGCAAAGGAAGCAACCCTGTCTGGCCAAGATACAGCAGAACAAATCTCTGCCATAACCAATGATAACAAACCACACCAATTACTCAATTAAAGCTAAACCCATCTTTAATCAAGACAGTCAATTTAAGGGGCCCTTGGGATTTTTTGAGAAGGAGGAACTCCTAATCAGTGCAAAGGGAATTGCTCCTATTTATTCCAGGGTTGAAGTTGCCCCCAAATTTGCAGATGCTAATTTTGAAAAAGAGAATCAATCATTAGTTTTTAATAAAGAACTTGCTTCGTGGGAGGAGGGACTGAAAGCATTTCCCCATACGGTTTAGAGTTCATTAGTGCACCGATCAGGGAAAGTGTGCAAGAAAAGTGCAGTCAGATGAATATTCCTTATTTAACCTCCGAACCAGTAATTCAGAAAAAAAGCAATTTCTTCTAAATCTGAGTTCCAGGTGACTGCCTTTTATCTGAGCTCCATTAAATTATTCCCCTGCTAAATTCTCATGAAATAGGCTGTTGCTCCAGCAGCCGTTGACTCCCTGAGATAATTTTGAAACCAAAACATTCTGGTTTTATTAGTAATGATCCATCTTCCACCCTGGTGACGTGAGGGGCTTGAGGAAGGTGTTTGCACCTAAGTGTCAACTTTCCACACTGAATCCCTGTTTCTTCACTGGCGTGGGGACAGGCTGGGTGAGCTGGTTCCTGCTTGTCTCCTTGGCTGTGGGTAGCACTGGGGTACAACAGAAAGACGTAAGAGCGTCTGACAGCAATGCTACCTCCAACCAAGTCAAGAGGCAGTGTCCTCAGCCTCACGCTCACTGCACAAGCTTGTAGCTGGATCCCTCTCACCCTCATTCCCACCACAGTGTCTCAGCAAGGTCTCCTCTCTTCAGTCTCAGTTACGATAATTTCTTCCTTCCTTGGTTGCCCCATGTGATTCATCCCCAGGGTTTATTTCTGTGTGGCAACCACCAGACATAATTTTTCTACAGTCACCTGTTTATTCCGGACTTACACACTGCAAGTTTCCTACACAGCCCTTTCTAAAAACACAGATTTATTTGGTTTTACTGACTCTGGTCAAAGTAGCTGTTCTGAAATCCCATAGGGATGGAGCATTAGGGGCAGACAGATGTGATGAGCTGGGGCTGCTCCACGTACCAAGTGCAGCTGGCTGAAAATAGCCTTGACCTTTTTATAAACTGAAGTATTGTCCAGCCCTGTTTTCACTGACCGGATGTATTAATGTGCTGAGCGGACTGGGCAGGAGAACTGCCTCAGCATTTCCCAGGTGGTGTTTGCTTGGGGCATGTTTGCCTTGACAGATTTCTTCCTGTGCATGAGCTCTGAGGCAGAATGAATATTTTATAAAGCTTTTTATATCTCTCTCTATGATTTTTATGGCAAATTGAGCTCCCCTCATGTTGTATTGCTTCTCTTCCTTCCTCTCCTTGGTGACCTCACAGTCATCAGTGCCTGAATTCCTGCCTTTATGTACCTCATTTTCTCTGTCTGCTGTCTCTAAGGAGGGCTCCATATCCATGACCCAGCGTATGAGGCTTTGATGCTAGTTATTGGGGTCTGAAGGGCAGTACACATGGCTTGAGCAGACTCGGGCCTGTCTAGGTGTGTGGAAGACCCCAGAAGTCTGGGATTCCCTGCCAGATGTAGCAATGGGAACTGCAAGCTTGTTGCGGGGCTTTCAGGCTCCTGTCTCCATGCCAGGGAGCCTGGAAGCCCCCAGACCCCAAGGGTTTGCAGGGTCCTCGCTGTGGAAATGAGCTGAGTTCCCTGGGCAGCCAGATGGTACTGAGGTCTGGGGACCCAGATGTCCTCACTCCAGTGTGGTCCTGCCAACACCCAAGAAGGAGATTCTTCCTATCAAACCATTTTACTACAGGTTTAGCTCCACAGACAAGGCAGCTCCTCCTGCTTCTCACCAAAATAGGTCAGAGGAGAATCAGGCTCTTAATCTCAAGGGATCCAATGGCATCTTATCATGTCCTCTGAATTATTCTGTCACAAGCATCTTGAATGTCTGGTTTATCTCCTCTAAAATGATCAGTACACTGCTCATCAATCAGCCTTATTTAACAACTAACATGCCGCAGGTGGTTTAGCAACCTGAGCATTTGGGCTGAAATAATTGCATTCTCTGGAGCCCCGTGCCTGAACCGGGAGGGAGCTGCTGGTGCCTTTGAGATGCTTGGGTGCTGTGGGGATGGGGGCATGGGGTACCTGGGTGGATGGCCAGCTGGCCACCTGTATCAGACTCTGTCCTGCAGCATACCACCTCTCAGGAGCAGCAAATTTCAGTTTTACAGTGGATTATGAAGGCAAGGCTGAAGAAAGTGAAAACTTCTTTTCTCTCTCAGGCAATTAAAGAACCCAGGCTATTTTGCCTTAGGAATACAGCTCTACCTGCCTGGCTTGCTCCTACTTCACTGCAAGCTGCACTTGAATGACAAAGTGATTCTTGCTTGTGTAGAAAGTGGGGGCGCCTGAGAAGTGTTCAGAACTCACAGGAGGACTGGCTTTTTGGAGAAGCTGAGTAGTCAGTACAGTGAGTTTCCCTCTTGCTTGCCATTCAGCAAAGCCTAAATCTAATTTTAGGCATTAAGCTGAATATGAACTCTTGAAAACATATGGCATCAATTCTGATTGCTGATCACTTTTGCTAAGTTGGCTTGATACAGCCAAATCCTTTGAGTTGCTTTCCATTCCCCAACAGGGAATGTGAAAAAAGGAGGAAGCTCTAGGCTGAGAGAGACCCGGTCTGGCCAAGCTAGCTCCAACACAATTCCTGTTTTAGCTGTCTATCCTCCCTGTAGGACCAGCTGTTTCTACAGGAGCCCTGCTCTGGAGCACATGCAAGTCAGACAGACCCCACCAATAACTACACTTACAAAGGCACTGAGCGGTACAGAAAACACGAAAGACTCCCCTGAAATACATGAATGATGAATTAAAGAGTTAATGAATCCTCAAGAAGCTTTAAGCTTGCATACAGAAATCAGAGAGGGGAGGTTCACCAGTACATTTCTCTGGCCAAACCCACAGATGAAGATTAACTGAAAGCCTTCCGGGACAACAAACAGAACAACGTTACTGTGAGGCCAAGAGCTTGTTTCGCCACTTGTTCTCTGTACGTCTCCATGGTATACAAGTGCTGCTGTGGATACAAGAAGAAATAACCTTATATTCATTCCCTACATTCATCTCAGACACATCCTGAAGTTTAAACAGTTCATAGCACTCTTTTTTTGTCTTGGACCACTTCACTGCTTCCTCCATGGAAATCCCTCCATCTGGGGACATTCCACAGACACGCTTCTTTGAGACTTGCTGCAGATATTTCCGTAAGTAGCGTGCTTTGATTGTGTTCCTGTTCTTTCCGTGTTCCCTGGCTGGGAGCCCTTGAGCAGACAGACATCGTGTGAGGAATGTTTGTGGAAGTGGGCTGTTTTGAGGCAATCATCCAAAATATCCATGAAAGAGCTTCAGAATGAGAGTTGTGCAAATCTGCACTGCGAACCTGTTTCTTAGATGTACGCTCATCCAGGTGAAAAACTCCGAAGTGTACGATGTAACCTATGTGTCCTGTTGTGCCTGCTTATATTGCAGATCACTAATGCTGTCGAAGTACCTGAAATTGTTTGCAGAACTACTTGACAAATAGTTCTGAAAAACAAATAAGCCTAAGAAAAAACCACCTCTGTTCATAGGGGGAAAAAAGCAAAAGGCAAAAAATGAGCAAGCTACTATTATTTTTTGTGAATTAATCACTCATCTCCAGATCTGACAAAATAACTCAGAGGAGGCTGGAGTCTCTTTCTGCTCTATTTTCAGCCAGTGCTGGAAGCAAAAGTGCCAGAAATCTCTCTGCAAAGCCTGTTCTGATGAGATTTCCAGCCAGTTTCATGAATCAAGTTGATTTGGCTTAACTGTGGATAAGCCCTGAGCAGAACTAGCAAATCATGGGTTCATTGATCACAGACACTTCTGTGCATGGGGTCTGACCCAACACTCAATAAAGGCAATGAGAAACCTACTGGGGCAGCTTATTTGATAGCTGTGGAGCCTCTTTGTGGTTCTCTCCAAAGCAGCTGGAGTCAGCTATTCCCAGACACTGGAAACTTGATGGGGGTGAATTTTGCTTATGGTCCATTCACCCAATTTATGGGGGTTTGCATCAGGCCCAGGGACAAGTTCTCTCCACCGTGCACTGCTCATTTGAAAAACTGGTGTAGCAGATGAGACCTAGGAAGAATCAAGCTCATCTTTTCCTCTTGCTGCTCTGATGTCTTGTTTCCCAGCAGTAATTAACAGGGATGAATGCCTACTTCTTCTGGGATTGTTTAACTGTGGGGACAGTTTCAGGGCTGTCCCTGGAGGCTGTCTCCACAAGTAACATGTTTTTTAAGTTATGCCCCTCTATTGATCCTCTGTCTGAACAATTTCCAGTGGTGCTTGCTCTGAGCCCAAAGGTGTCTGCAGTCAACCCCGTAACGATATTCGAGGAGAGCACTATTTTAAAAGGCTGCCTCTCCTGAAGTGTGCTGTGTGTTTTAAATGTGACAGGCTACACGAGAAGACCTGAAACAGAGACGTTTGAGAAAGCTTGGGAACTTTGAATCCTTGAGCCTGAGCCCAGCCATACTTTCTGACTTCAGTTTGGGAGCCTCTGATTCAAACACACCCTTTTCACCTGGCATCCAAGCCTGGAGCAGACCATGTTCCCTCTCCAATCCAGAGGAGGCTAGAAGTCTTAAAAAATCCAATTCTATCAGAAGCTTTTGCCTCAAAATGAGTTCTCCAACATAGTAAGAGTGACTGATCTTGTGAGATTTCATAATGGTGGAAATCTTGCGAGACTGTCCCCCACCTTGCTTTGAAATGCCTTCCCCTGTGCCTGGGTTCCTCCTGTGCACCCAAATCCCAGCCTCAGTCTAAGCTAAGCAGGAAGTTGCAGCCACTGCTTCAAGACATGGATAAAACCTTTCATACCCCTCTGTATCTTAAGGACTTTTCAAAAATAGAAGGTAAAATATCTATAGAATCAAGCACAGGAAGAACTCAATTTGAGATGTGGAAGAGTGTGAGTTAATGAGGTTTGGGTCTTCACCAAGTAATTATGGGATAATTAATTTAATGAGATACATCTGTGGACCCACCTGAGCTGTACTTGGGTGGTGATGGTGAAAGGCAGTTTCAAAGGCAGCAAGTCCCACTAGTCTATTTGGGTAGTGGTACTGTGGGGGTTGGATTTGCTGAATGCTCCTCAAGGGTGAAGCATCAGCCTTATGGCATAGGGGTTAGTAGTTGTTCCTCAGGTTTGTGTGTAGCACAACAGTGCTGTTGTAGTGTGATTGCAACATGCATAAGAGCTGCTTGCTCTCTAGCTGCTGCTTATTATCCTGTTGCCCTCCTGGTTGTATTTGCTATGCTGCCCTCAATGTATGCTGCCCTTGAATGCAAATACTATGAGTTCTCAGTAGACAGGGAATCCTGAGGTCTTTGGATTTTTTTGGCTTATAAGCACAACAGGAGCATGTTTGAAGGACTGGTTTGTATCATAAAGAGGGAGAAAATATAGGTTGCTAGGTTCCCCTTGTATCACAGCTTGACAACCTCTCATTGCCTTGTAGTCCTTCTGAGGAATGAAAGAGTTAATGCATTCTCCAGCATCTTTATGGTTTCTTCAGAATAATCACTGTTTAAATATGCCTGCCTTGATATTACAATGTAATAATCTGCCTGGCTAAACCCTAAGAATCTGGTGGCTGGTAGATAAAAATCATTGAGAATGATAGTTTCATTTGAGGCATCAATAACTTCAGCAGAGCTGTTAGGACAACAACTCAGCTGCTCAGAAAATGGCAAGGAAAATTTTTTTTCTGTGAAGTAGCTCACTTTGCTTGCCCTGCAAACTCCAGCTGAGGCTCCTGGGGGTCAGATTTTCTGGAGGTGGAAATCCAGTATTGAATGTCTGATGGGGCATCAGGTCTACCAATCCTGCTTGTGAGGCTGTGTGAAAAGGTAATATGTGCTTTGAGGAGTAAAAGCACTGACTGAATGATCATTCAGGAGTTGTGGGCCCAGTTCCTGTTTCTGTGGCTGGTTTTCTGCACATCCTTGGGATGGTTGCTTTTTCTCCTTGTCCTCACATCAGCTCAATTGCTGGACCAGTCTTGCAGTAGGTGGGAGAGAGTAGGAGAGGTCGGACCTCCCATCTCTTCTTCAAGCGGTCTGGACAGCCCCACAGCTGGCAGGGTTTCTGCCTGGAGTGACTGGAGTCAGCAGGGCACTATGATCCCTATTTCCATACGGGCTGTCACTGCGCTCCTGAGCTGCTGTAGCACCAAACTGTGCTTGTGGAGCCAGATGCCATGCTGGAGATGGGACTTGCAGGGAGTGTCCTCGAGGCACTGGTTTTCCTTCAGAGCTTTCCTTTTAGAAGGTGGATAGTCCTCTGTCACTTCTTCCCCACTTGGTGGCAAATTTACTTGGGCTGACAGCCCTCTATTTGGAGGCTGATGCAGGAAGACAGGTTGGAGTGAGCCTGTGTTTGAAGGGGTCTGTGCTGATTAGGGTCAGATGCTATTAGCATAGGGGCAGTTAATTGAGGGGATATCAATAGACAGCAGGCCATCTCTCTCTAATTTGCCTTTCCTGCCTGTTATTTAATAAAACTACTGAGAGGAAGGCTGCATTAACTTTATTTTTATCTTTAATTCTGTGACTGCAGTAAAAGCCAGTATTTGAGAAGTCACTGAATACAGAATAGAATATGCTCTGTAATAATAATAATAACAACTTGTTTTCCCTCTTTGAAAATAAATATGGTCCTTAGTAGAAAGATTTACCCATTGCTGGCAGTCAATCAGCCAGGACAATTTGGGCTCTGAGTACTTGATTAGAATAACTTTAAGGAAAATTGCCTTCCTGAATCAAGTAAGGTTCCATTAACCTGATGAAACAGGGTTTGCTTATCTGAGAGGTTAAGACTCAAAATACAGCCTGGGCTGCATTAGATGAGGCCTCTTTTAGAATGACATAAAGACGGAAAGTAATAAAAACACTATCTGTCATGTCTAGTCAATCAGATCTAGTATAAGAGAGGAATTATTCCTCTGACTTTACCATTATAAGATTGTCTGTTTATTAACAATGGGAAGTGTCAGGAATGCTGAAAACTGGTTTTATTCCCTCAAATTATTTCTAGCTGTCTTTATCTTGGAAAGAATGAATATTAATCTGAGTTTATACAGCAAAGAAATATTTCTAGATGAGTACAATGCTAAGGCATTCCATGTTGAGTCTCTTTAGTGATTTATTGTTAGAGGTAAAACTGAATGGGAGATGGAGAAAAAGTGCCATGTACACTTTGCTTCTGAAAGTGATTATTTCTATAAACAAATCTCTTGCAAGTTGCTGAGCACTCAAAGATTCTTTGAAGTCAATTGAATATATACCTCTCAAGTGGCCCTCTGCATCTTGAAGGACTGGCATGGCTAGATCTTCTCATGTAGCCTGGGCATAGCTGGAGGTCATGGAAAAGGTGATGGCATTTTTTTGGCATGGATTTATTAAAGCTAATAAATGTTGGCACTAATGGATTTCTCTGTGAGTGAGTACCAGTGTGCTCTCCTCTGTACACTAAGGGCTACACAGGAGCATTTGGAGATATCTTGGCTGAATGCCAAGCAGCAAAGACATGCCAGCTGTGGACACAGGAAATGGAAGAGGTGGTGGAAAGCCTATACCAGCATATCCCCAGCACCGCTGCTCATCAACCGGGGTGGAAATGCCATCTTGCCTTGTCACGCACCACAGATGAGACTGCAGTGGATATATTAGCTGACCTGAATGGGCACATCTTCATCACCTAGCAACTCTTCCTGTAGCTGGTACATGCCTATGCTACCTCACAACCCACGTGTACCATTTCCATCTTGCTATTGCAGCTGATGAGCTTTTCCCTGTTTGCCAGGCAGACGTCCTCTCCAGGGAAATAGGTTTAAGAGAGCAAGTGCTGGGACTAGTGAAACCTCTGTTAGGTCTGGGCATTTTGCTTTGCTTAGATACAGGTGGGATTGGCTGCTGGTGAGTAATTAATGTAAAGAAAGACCAGATCAATAGCTGATAGCTCACTGCAGGAAGATACTGGAAATCTGTGGAGGGTTTGTATCCTTATAGTGTACAAGGAACTGCTTAGAAATAGATTAGGAAAGCAAAAGGGCTGGAGGTGAGTGTAGTAGCCTCAAGAGTGAACGTGGCTTAATTTGACTTCATTAAACCTCCTGCTGTTGTGTAGGACTCATGCTCTGAGCCTGTGTCTGCAATCACTCAAAATGCCTGGGGCTGGCTCTGCTCCTGGTGAAGTCAGCAAGGCTCTGGTGGCCTGCAGGTGCAGTAAGAGCAACGTACACTATTGCCTGCTGGTTGGGTATGTGCCATGCTGCTGCCCTGCACGTTCAGCACTGCTCTGTAGCTTCTGGGTGGCCACAAGCTGGAAAACACCAGAGGTGGTTTTTGTGTGCCCATGGGAAAAACATTTCTGTGTTCAGGGTTGCTGTTTGCACAAGTGAAGCATGCTGAGTGTTTGCAGGTACGTGATGCAGGACTCGGCTGTTGTGTGATGGGCACAACCCCATGCAAGATCTCAGGAGGAAGGAGACAGGCTGGGGATAGAAGAGGAGGGTTAGAGCAAGTGCCTGATTCAGTATTTGATCGTAGCCAGAAGATGCACTCCACTTAAGCTACTGAGACAGGAGAGGTTATTTCTGGGAGAAAGGCATGTTGAGCAGAGGGAAATTAACATGTGCTGGGGGGGTAGCATCTAGGAAAGGCTGAGCACCCCTGGTCCCACTGATGTCAGGTGGATCAGACACCACTCAGCTCCTAGGAAACGTGGACCTCTTTGGGGGACTTAGCATACGGAGGAAGAGGCACAGATGAATTCTTCCTCCTATGCGAGTATAACCTTTCTCCCCATCAAACTCGGAGGGGATTTGCCACGAGTGCCAGCGGAGAGCACACTGCCCTGGGCACAGGATGGCCAGGACAAAATGAATTGTGCTACAAAGTGTCAGGGTCCCTGGAGACCCAAAAGCTGTGTGTTTAGATCAATGTTAAAAAAAAGCATAAAAGGTCTCTAATTTTGTGCCAGTCCCTCTGGGACCTGATGTAGGAAAAACCCACATGACTGCACTTCCCTCTGGAGCTGGTAAGAGCTGCTCACACTCACCGTATTAGCAAATTGATCCCCATGGTCGCTGCCGGGGGAGGCTGAAAAGAATGGATGGCACTGCAAGCTCATTATGAAAATGCAGGGAACCAGAGTTAATGAATCTTGAATGAGCCCCTGATCTGCCTGGCCCTTGGTGTGGCTGTGGAGGGAGCTGGTCGGGGAGGATCTGATTAACATCTCAGTGGAAGTGACAGTCCCTAGAATGCAGAAGGTCGTATCATATCTGTCTGTGCTTGCATCTGGGAGAGGTCACTGTCGGAGAGCTGAGATCTCTCTGGATTAGATCTGCAGGGTTTTTTATCAGAACAGAGGTATTTGGGGGATTTACATGTTCTCTGTCCCTGGCAGCTTGCCCTGATGAAATACTGATTACACAATTGCAATCTAACTTAAACTGTAGTCAAAAAATCAGCTGTGTGCTGGGATATGGTGAGAATACCCTCTCTGTGATGGCAAAGATTTGAAATTGTGCAGTGCATTATGTCTCCTGACACAGAGAAGTTTGCAAAGAATAAAACAATCAGGCTGTTTACTGTGGGTGCATGGTAATAATTGGAAAAGCTGAAATTAATGCCCTCTCTGAGATTCTCCTAGTCCTGTAGCTGGATTAATGAATGAAACCATTTGCCCCAGATGTACAGGAGATTAGTGCTGCTTGACTCTCATTTTATGGCCAGTGGAGTTAAGGTTAGGAAACTCAAAGTATGTGCTAAACGTGCCTGACAAGTGGAACTGAACCCTGGGGTCCTGCTGCCACATCCTGTAGCCATGCCACCTCCTTCACTGCCCGATAGACCCCCCCGGTGTCGGGCATCCCTGTGAGCTGGCTGTGAGGAACAGAGTAATTACAGGATTCCTGCTTTCTCATTACCAGCTGCCTTTCGCTGAAGGAGAGGCTAACAGTGAGTAAAAGCAGCTTTTTCCTCCAGAGCTGGGTGGGAGAGGGTGTGGGACTCACCACCAGAAAGGAGCTACTGGCCAGCTGAGGGGTCGGTGCAAAAAGGGAAATTCGCAAGGCAGTATCTGTCCCAGAGACTGGAAGTGAGCACGGAGAGGAGGGCAATGCACCCAAGGGATGACTGAGACACTGGATGAGACTGTCTTTCAGCGTTCCTCCAGACCCAAGGCTGCTGCAGGCTGTGATGCCTGCAGTAGCTGAGCTATCCCTCAGAGCCTGTGGCAGAATAAATCAGTAGCTGGTTTTTCTTTGCTGTGATACTACTACTTTGCTGATAATACTACAGGCAGGGCAGCCTAATGGATAGACTGCTGGGCTGGCATGCAAGAGGTTTCAGCGGAGTCTGCCTTCATCAGGATGGTTTTTCCCTCTTTTGCTCATGTCTGAAATGGAGATACTGATATCTGCTCAGTGAAATGCCCTGAGACCTGCTGCTGAAAGGCACTGTGTAAGATCTTGCTTCTGATACCACCAGGGAGAAAATGTTCTTGGGACACCAAATGGTCCTCAAGTGCTGTTCCAAAGTCCTGCCACACCACGTCCATCTTTCTTCCAGCTGCAGGGACCTCCCACCTTCTCACTCCATGAAGGGGATGACCCAGCCTCAGCCTCAGGCAAGTGGACTGGGTAAACCTTCAGATTTTTCTGTTTCCAGGCTCTCTCTGTTATTCAGAGGTTTTGAACAGAGAGCCTGAGTTATGCCTGGACCAGACAGCTGTGGCGTTGGGTGTCTGAGGGACTAGCACACCTTGTTTGTTAGGGGCATAAAAAAGACATTCAGAATTGATCACTCAACACCCTCACACGTCAAACAGCACTGACTAGTGTGTTAGAAACTGAGCTCACGTTCCCTTGTACACCTATCTTGGCTCTCCTTTTCTTGATTTGTTTTTTCAGAGCACTGGCTCTGTTGCTGACTTTACATACCTATGTGAACAGTAAAACTAGCTATTGTTTTAACTAGGGACTGTCTCTAAAAAGCAGGCAGCATTCCTAAAATGCTTTAAATCACTATAAAGGGGAAACAAAGGCCAAGCAGGAAGGGCAGAACATGGAAACATCCCAGGGACTGGACATGTTCCCATGGGTCCAGATTGCCTGGGGCAGCTGGATGTCCTTTTCTCTGTGTCTGGAACTTAGTGAAACCAGTCAGCTCTGAGTCAGGGCACAGTACCTTATCCCATAGCATCAAGTACAACTTAGAACAGGAGGGGAAAGAGCTGGAAAGGAATTCAAGAGGTCACTTAGCCCGTGTCCTTACTGACAGCCTGAATAGTTAAACTATTCCTGATCTTCTATGCAATACATAGCTTCCTTGGTATTCACTTACTGTTAATCAGTGGTCTGTTCCGAAAGACCACAAGTCTTATTCTGGAGCTGACTTCCAAATTTTTGCAGTGGTTTTGTGGTACTCCCATCTTGAGAATCTAGAAGGTAATTTAAATTTGTGGTTATATTTTGTTTGTGCTGGGTTTTCTTCATTTCCTGCCTCAGCTGATCAGCTCTATCTTTCCCTGTGTTTTGGTTGGACATTCCCTCCAATGAAGAGAAAAATCCTAATTTTTCCATGCTATGACAGTCTCTTAAAAAGTCGTTCGGAAACAAAAGCCCTTTCCTGCTGGTTTTTCCCACCCTAATCTTCTAATAGAAGTCACAAGCATTACCAAGTAAAGCTTTTTATTCTTCCCAACAACTGTTCTCCCTCCAGCTTTTCTCCTCTATTGCATTGTCTAGCCTGTAGTGCTCATACTTCTTTTCTGCTTGTTTTTCACAGTGCTTGCCTGGAGTCTCATACTGCTAGCTTTGCCATGCTGTGCTTTGTACTTATCTATGGTACATCTTCTTATAATATGACTAATGCTCCCTGGATCCTGGCCATACATCCTACATTCTGGATTTAAATCCTTCTTACCATCTATCTTTACTTTAATATATCTTGTGTGAATAGCCTGCTCTTTTGTAGCCATAATTAAAGTTTTGCTTCAATCCTCCTTTCACAAGCCACTTACTTACTTACAATTTACCGTTGTCTTTTTATGAGTTGTTTGTGTTGTTCTTCTTCCTTTCACTTCAGCCTGTGCATCCCTTGTTGTGCTATCAAATGACTCAACACCTGTGGAATTTATTCCTCGTTTCATTTTGGAATTTGTCCTGCGACCAGCTTAGGCTGCTTGCTATTAGACGTATAAGTAGCTATTGCTGCATGTTTCTCTTCACTGTAAAGTCTGAATGTCTCTTAGTGTTTCCCTAGTGCATCTTTCTAGTCCTCCTGCCCAGTTCTCTTGGGTCAACCTTTGTTCAGCTAATAGCAGACTTCATTAGGAACTACATATCTGTTTGTAGCCTTGACTATATTTTGTGTATTGAGGAGATGATGAGAGATATGGGGCCATGAAGCACGTGGGACTGGGATTTTAGTGCAGTGAAGAGGGGAAGGATGCAGGTAGCTTCAGGGCCATGACGTGTGGTGATGGAAACCCCATTTTGCTCTACTGCTGAACATACAGAATTTCACTGTGAGCCATTTCTGTATCTGCAGAAAATATCTGGGGCTTTCACCTGCGGAGGAGATGCCTTAGAGCCTCTCTGAAAGGAATTCACAGCAGTTTAGAGGAGGTTATGGGGGAAAGCAGAAAGGAATAAACAGCAGAAGCACAGTAGAAAAAAATGTTGATCCTCCTTCAGGCAGCTTATGGCTTTAAGGTGAAAAAGGGTGTGGGAGGACAGCATGTCAATATTATGTCTGCATTTCTGTGTGACACATGAAGAACCAGGAACTGAAGCCAGTCTGTCAAAAGGTGATGAAACCCTGTGTCTTCTCAACTTAACTTAACAACCTTAACTACTAAAAGAGGTGTATCATTAAGGCCAGCTCTGTAGCTGGTATACAGTGTCAAAAGTTGGGGTTTACGGCCAGCTGTGGATCCTCTCTAGTCACAGTCCAGTCCCTGTTCTCATCCAGAAGTAGTCATTTTATTGAAAGATAGTGTAGCTGCAGTGCAAAGTGATTGATCGTGAACATCCACTTAAGATGCCGTGCAGCCTCAGTTAGAGACTGTATTCAAGGAGAAAGGCAGATTCCCCTATGACATTTGGGAGCTGAGCAGAGATGACTTCAGTTTGACTTCAAGATAAAAAATAAATGGAAGTTTAACTATTTTATTAGTGACCAAAGGACTGCTGTTGTGAAGTGAAACATTAACAACAGGGTGAGAGCGAGCCAGGATTGCTCAACGAGGTTCATCTTCAGGTGCAACAGAGCTGGGGTTGTCCAATGTGCAGGAAGCAGCAGGCATGGCAGAGGGGGACGACATGCTGCAGGCTGCAAAGGAAGCCCAAGCTGGTGAGAGAATTTTTTAAAGATTTCTTCTTGCTAGTCATAGAAGATATTGAAGGCAAAAAGGCACCAGGAGGGACGAGAAGTTTCTCTGGTTGTTACAGGTTGACTAGTGACCAGATGACAGGCTCTTAAATACAGATTAGGTACTTGATATTGTTAGTGGTATTTATCTAAATACCTGTACAATTTTGAGTCTATAAGGGCTAGTGAATAGAGCAGAGATGCAGATCTGAAGACTTCTGGCGTATTGTTCTGGTTGTTTAAGTGATTTGATACCTCATTTTCTTAAATTACTTTGAAGTTTGAGACAAGTCTGCAGGCAATGGAAACCAGTCTTGCTCTGTCTAAATTGGTTAAGCCATGCTCTTTTCTGTAATCAAAGAATTGGAGAAAATAAGCCAGAAGAGACCTGGAGAGGTTATCTTGTCCATCCAGGGCCAGGTCATTAAGCCCAAAGTGTTGCTGGCATACATTCATCTAGCTCCTTGTAACCTTATCTTGGAAAGAGAGAAAGAGGAGAGAAACACAGATATGGTAAAAGGACTATAAAAGTATGGCTAGTGTATATGAATTCAAAATAAGACTCATTGTTAAGAGACTGGTGTGGCTGAGCTGAAAATCAAGAAGGGATTGTACCACAAGATGAATGCAGATAAAAATGAAGAGATCAGTTGAGTATAAACAGATTAATGTGCACAGTACTGCAGCGGGAAGCAGTGAGAATCTGAGGATTGTAAATGCAAAAGGAAAATGCAGATTGTCTTCCTGTGGATTTGGGAACCAGAAAAAATTAAATGATGAACTGAAAGTCATAGAAAAATGTATTCATGGGAACTTCTGGCTATGCAAGGCATCTGGTAGCTGAATATTACATTTAAGCATGAATCATCCTGCAGATTCCCCACTTGCATAAAGGGTAACTCAGAAAAGAGGAAGTTTTACAGAATGCAGCCCTTGCTTTCGTGCTTACCAGTTGAAGTTGTTTAGCACACGATTCTCATAGAAATTCAGGAGGGCACCTCATCCATCTGCCTGCTCTGGGACAGGACCCGATATTTAGCCAGTCCCTAATACGTTCTTATATAACAGGCATTAGGGATTGCCCGAACCCTGCAGCCCCAGCCACACCATCTCTGCTCCAGTGCTCATCTGTCCTTGCAGAAAGGGAATTTGGCCAAAAGCAGCCCCGAATCTTTTTTACTGAAAATAAAGTCAGTTATTTTTCTCATCCTCAATGAAAATGGAGAGTAGTTGGTCTCTGTGGCTGCTTTTCCTGTCAATGAGTAGGGGTAGCATTTGGTAATCTTCTTCCCTGAATTTCATCTTTTTCATTCCAGAGCTGCAAAGTGTTTTCTCCCATTTAATAACATCATTTTGAATTCATACACTGTTCTCCCCCAGGCTTCTCCATCCTGGTTTTGGACACAAACATGAGCAGCACACTGGCTGTGCTGATGTTCTCTTTGCTCATGGAAAAGCTGAGGACCTCTGTGTTTCATGCCCTCCTAACCTGATGGAAAATCATTGATAGCTACTCTGAGAGGGATTTTCCAGTTGCCCACTATATGGGTATTTCGTCTGGACCCTCTTTTCCTTGTGAGACATTAGAGACACTAGAGTTAGGACATTTCACATCCACAGCTGCTCTAGCTGTTACACCACTTACCCTGTCGCCAAAGAATAAAACAGTCTGATTTGAGAGCATTTTTTCCAATCCAAAATGGCTGTTTTGTAATCCTTATTCTCCTTTTGGTGCTTAGAAGGGATTAGCTAATCAAGTATCTCTCTGGCTATGGAGGAACATGACTGGGTTGTCCTAACCTGATTTTATAAAGGCAGTGGTGACTCTTGTCCTGGTTCTGCCCTTCACAAGGGAAGTGGTTCAATACTACATTCAGCACTTGAAAATGAACTTCATCAGGCTCTAATGATTTGAGCACATTTGAGGTATCCAAATATTCTTTAAGTGTTTTTTGTCTCATTTCACCCATATTCTTACTGGTTCATTTTAATGGTGTTACGTATCCTGTTGCAATTTAGTTTTTTTACTGAAGACAAACAGAAAGGACACAACTTTTCTGGCTTCTCTGGATGAGCTTTTGTTTGCTCATTTTCTAGTTTAAATAACAGACTTTCATTTTCCTTCCTCTTTCTCCAATATTGACAGCATTTCTAACACCTTTTCTTATTGCCTTTTGTGTCCCCCTGCTAGCTGTAATTCATTTTGTGCCTTAGCTTTACAGCCTCAATCGCTCCATGCTTGATCTGTTTGTTTATACTTGTCTTCAGAAATGCCACCTTATTTCCATTGTGGTACAATTCCTTTCTGATTTTCAGCCCAGCCACACAGGTCTCCTTCTATCGAGTCTTATTCTAAATTCATTTGTATCTGAGGTGCTTGCAGTTTTATTCTCTTTAACTTGTTTTTGCTGTTTGCCATGAGTTACCATTTATTACCAGACATTTGAATTCCTTTTCTCCCTTTCTGTCTCAGAAAACATTCTGGCAGCTAATGGCCTAAACATTTCTGCAGTGTATTTGACAAGTAGTATGTTAATCCCACTGACTGATACAGTTTTTCATGCTGGTATTTAAAAAAAAAAAAAAAAATCATTTAGCTTACATGATGCACGGGGCTGTGTATACACTCAGAAAATATAGCTGCAGGATGCTGAAAATGTTAAGGTATCACATTGCAGCAGTGTGGGAGTCCTGCACAAGGGATGGTGAAACCTTTTCTGTCTTCCTTTTGTATTCCTCCTTTAATAACTTTACTGCTTTGTTTGCTCTGCCCACCTGTGCAAGGCAGAATACAACAGGCTTCTGTTGGGAGTTGTCTAGAGATACTTAGGGCAGTAAGAGATACCACCAGAGGGCTCAAAAATATTCCTGCTGCCTTGAACACAGGGTCAGACTTGCAGGACTCAAGAGTGCGTGCTAACCTGGTGTGCAGGTGACAGGACCAATGTGCACAAGTCTGTTCCTTGCACTGCCCCAAAGTTGGGTGTGCTTTTGAGTCACTTTTGCCCATGAAATGGGCTTACCAAACCCGAGCTCCCTGGAAGCTGTTCGTGGCACCTGAGAAGTGTGACCCTGGTGAAAAGCAAGGTTGTGCAGGTGTGCAAATCACTGGGAGGGCTGAAGGTGAGGAGCTGGTCTGTGGCAGTACAGAGGAGGTACCAAACTTGCTTTGCCACTGCTGTAGAAGAAAAAGGGAATAAGAAATGGGTAGACCTTTCTGGCCTCATCTGAAGTGTGGGCTGTTGGCCCCATGTTTAGCTGCTCAATTAGCAGGAGTGAAATGGGATCCCTGGGGATCTTCAGCAGAAGCAAAGCCAGTGGTCATGGGGGAATGTGGGGAGTAATTATGCTTCCTCTGTGCACTCTGTCCTATCTGAGTCCCTTATCTAAGTGTTCCTCATATCTTGTTAGCAATAACTGAAGCCAAATTAAGGATCTGTGGTGTAATCAAAGCTCTCTTTCCTGGTTTGTCAACTGCAAACTTGGTTCCTGTGATACGCAAGCACTAGCAGCAACTCGGTACTGGAGCTAGGGATGAGTTTATGGAGACTTTTTGTACCAATTGCAGATTCTGAGTGTGGTCTGTACTGTTGCTGATAAGAGAAGGGAGAAATATTTGGGAAAATTCTTTGAACATTTGCCTTTTAAAGAAGCCAAATGTAAGGGGAAGAAAAAAATGCCTGCACTGCACTGAGAGTACTGCAGAGCCACAGATACTGAGGATGGTTTATGGGAAGGTGGTGAATTTTGCTCTGTAATTGAAACTGGCACTGGAAGAATACTGATGAAGAGCTCCTCTGTTCCCATGGAAAGGGCATGGAAGGAGGAACAACCAGATACCTGCAGGGAGCTGAGCCCACGTATCTGCAGGGGGAATCCAGGGGCTCCCAGGACAGCGTAGGATGCATTTGCCACATAGGGAGCCCCAAGGTGGCCTTTTGGATAATGGGAAGTAGAGACAGGGCTTGGGGCTGCTCCTGGGTGCTGGCTGTGCCCTCTGGATTAAACTGTCCCATAGGAAAAGGCAAGGTCATTCCAGGGAATTGGTGCGGGAATGAACCCTGGGTCACTTCGCTCCTGGGATAGCAAAGAAATGATTTAACACAGTGCAGGCATCTGTGACATCCAGTGTCCGGGGGTTTGGCGTGATGAGCATTTTAGTAGTTATGACTTGGGATGAATGTGTGGCTTTTTAGTGGAATGAGATCCCTGCAGAATAAACGTGTCATTACTGCATTGGGAGGGAGATGCACGCTCTGCTCTTAAATCCGTAGTCTGTAGGGGTATCTGGGACCTGGGATTTTTATTCAGCTCACATCTGTTCAGCATACAGTGCTGTGCTGGGCTGGTGCACGTACGGTAGCTGGGGGCATGCCAAGCAAATAGGAGATCCGTGCCACGAAGCGCTGACAACCCCAACCTGTGAATGATTTAGGCTGCATTCCCTGACTCTTTTTGAACTCTGGAGTTGTCTTTCCTGGTAGCATCTCCCTCTCCTTTCTGCCCTGGCTGCACAAATGTGCTCAATTAGGGTTAACTCAAACTGAATCAAACTTCATGCCTGAGGTTGGAAATCTTCCCAGTCAACTCACCACAGCCACACAGCATGGTGGGAGACAAGGCGAGAGGGGAGATGAACGCTTTTCAGAGAAACGAATCCAAGGAAACTTTGTTCACTTTTATTTCTGCAGGAGATGATCCTCCCAAAGGAGATTTCCCTGTTCAGAAAAAGTCCCCGGTGAGTGTTACAGCTGGTTTTCTTTTCTTTGCTTTCTGCTCAGCTTGCTCTAAACATTGCAAGATCTCTCTGTTCTTTCCTCTGTTGTGCTCTGGCTAGAGACAAACACCCTTTCTTGCAGAGGGTTGAAATAAGCATTAACAACTCAAGGCAAAAATCCCTCCACTAACCTGATTAAGTTAAGAAAGTGCAGCTTAAAGGGAAAAAAATGAACTGTCTGAATGTTTGGGAAAAAGGGTAAGGGTTTTGATTGCTGCCCTTTTCCTGAACACTACTTTCCTTGTGGGAAAGGACTTAATTCTCTGAAGTGGAGGGGGATGTTGTGCGTGAGAGGGAGGGAGCTGACCTGTGCATTTGCTTAGTTTGATGAAACCCACCAGGGAAGGGTTCCCAGGTGCTGCAAAGCAGAAGGAAGGACAGGGATTGAGGACAGGCCGCTGATGTGTGTTACAGAGCCAACTGTAGTGCCAGAGCCTCAGGTTCACATCTTTGGCTTTGATTTAAAGCCAGATTCAGGTGAATATTTTGTTGCCTTGCAGCTTTGATGTTTGTGCAGGTTTTCAGGCTAATTCTGGTTGATTGCTTGACCCCCCAAAACTGTACACTGTATTGACTTCAGGGAGAACAGGGCTTGTATTGCACCTGCTTTGACTTGCAGGACAATATGGTAATACTTGCTCTTAAAGCTCACAGTCATGTCATTAGCAAGCCAACTATTTAACTCGCAATTTTAAGTACTGTGCAGACATTAACTGTTGGATATCCAGAGCTCCTAGGAAATATTAATCTTTGTCCCATTTTGCAGCTCGTTAGCAGAAAGGAGAGGTGAAAACAAACATCTCCTGTAGCTGGCACTTTAAATGACCTTTCTTTTTTCCAAAGACACAGACTATAAACTTCCACAGTATCTTTAAGAGCTCCATAATCCCGCAGATCCCAGGCTTACAGTGGTAGCTAAGCACAGCAGACTATCTGTGCGCTCATGAATCCAGGCTTAGCCTCTTTGCTTTTGCTGGGGCTCTCTGCTGAGCAAGGTCCTCCTTTGCAAAAGCGAACAAACTGCATCTGCCTCTCCGCATGGATGAAAGCTGCCCACTTTTGGATGTCCAGGCAGGCCACAGGCAGGTCAGTGATACAGCAGAGAGAATACATGAGAGTTTCTGCATGTGCTGATGCCATCTCATGATATACAAGCCAGATGGAAGTACCCCTGCTTGTAAGTCGTTGCTCTGTGTTTGTAAGCACTTACTCAGGGTCCTGGCTCAGGTGCTTGGGGAGGTTTAGCTGAGAAGTCACCGCCTCCCACTCTCCTTTCCCTGCTTGCTCCTGCTCATCTGTAGGAGGTGCCCATCCCAGAGCAGCAGTGGCTGAAATGGGTCATTGCCAGGTTTTCTGTCACTGCAGGTCGCAGCATGGCATGTGATACCTTAAAACGCTGCAGCTAAATCCAGCAGGGCTTGTGCATTGGGTGCAGAGGGGTGAGTTCAGGCAGCAGGGTTCCCACACCTGGCCGTCTGGGTTTGAAGAGTCACGCTCTGCATCTCCATCAAATGTTATTAAATCTCATAAGTACTGAGAGCAAGGTCTGTGAAAGAGAGGAAGAAAAATATCACTGTTATACAATTTTACTTCCAAGTTCAGAAAATGCCTCCAAGTACCCACAGGAAACATAATTTGCCTCTTATGGCTTTTCTTCTTTATTATGAAAAATTTGTTGGAGAAAGGTATTCTGTGTATGCATGTGTCTGTGTGTTTGTGCATTTACAGCTTATATATGCCACCATTTTTAGGCTAGTCTAAAAGCAGGAGGCCCCAGTGCGGTTTCCAAGGGAGCTCACTCTGTCTTGCAAGCCATATGCTGAGTATGATGGTTTCAGAGTAAATAATAAATGAAATGGATAATTACATATTTACTCTAGTAAAGCAAAGAGGCCAAGGGTTTCTTAATAAAAAGGCAGCCCACAAATAGCGAGAGAAAAACATATATAAAAAAAGACAAAAATATTTGTCTTTAGAGATGCTGGGTTAAGTAATGGAAAGTGGTTTGGGTTTTTATTTTTTTTTTTTTTTTTTCGGACTGCCAGTCTCTTCTCTTGTTGCCCTTGTATAATGTTGAGCAAGAGAGCATCATTAAGCTGGACTCTTCTAAACTTGATGCCATTGCTTTAGGAATCCAAATAAGCTCAGGTCTCTTGGTGGTGAAATAAACCTGAATAAACACATCTATTTTGGTATCTGTATTTGCATTTGGGACTCTGGGAAGAAATACAGGAATTCATTATTTCCGACACAAGGCACAGAAATGCATGTGAAGAGTTCATCTCACTTCCCTGGCCCATACCATGGCTGTTCAAAACCATAAATATAAATGCAGCTGTTAATATCACACTCCCCACCATCCCTCACCAAGTGCATGGCCAGCCTCTCTCTCCCACTAATTGGCAGAGGCTGGGCAGTGCTGTGAAAACCTGCTTGCCCTGTTGCAAGGCAGTGGAGCTAAGCAGCTGGAAGCTGCTTAGCTCAAACCGCAGTGGGGTAGCAAGAGGGACAGAGGCCCACGCAAGGTCATGCCAAGACTCATCTGTTTAAATGCCTTGTATTTCACTTGGAAACTGCTGATTTTAGCTGGAGTAAAGTCAGATTCAGTGAAAGAGTGGCCACACTCAGACAGGTTTGACAGTCCCATCGCTGTTTTGTTTAGTTTTGATTAATAAATTGAATTATCCATAGCTATGCCAGCGTTCTTGGAATACAAAATGGGTGCCATGCCTGAGGGAGTGCAGGACACAGGGCTGACGCTCTGCTTCAGTGAACACGGTGGCACAGCTCGGTGCAAGTGAGGTGCAGAGGTTAAGGGCAGTTGTCGCACGGGAGGGAGCAGCCTCACATGGAAGCAGACAGCAGCTCCCTGGGGTCTACCAACTGCTAGGCAAGGTCTGGTACTAGGAGAGGGGGCAGTTTTGGGGCAGGGTAATAGCTTTATGTGAAGTGTAGGAGAAAAGGCATCCGAAGGTGTTTTTGCGTCTCAGTGGGTTTTTGCATTGCAGCGGAGAGGTGGTAGGACCCTTCCACTGGAGTTCCTGGAGCTATGAGCATGGTGGGCTGCTCACAGCCCACGAATCCCCATGGCAGTCCTTACTGGGCCCATTTTGGCCAGGCTGATTCACTGGGGAGCCTTAACCACAGCAAGATAGGTGTGGGGTCCCCTCCCTCCTTTGAGTCCAACCCACAGGCCAGTCAAGCAGCAGTGAGCACCTGGTTTTTGGACTGGACTCCTTTCCACCGCCCAGGCGCTGTGGGGATATGTTGCTGGGGTGAAGGCTTTCACAGAGCTGATACGTTCTTGTTTGTCTCCCGCAGAAACTCTGTGGCTCCAACTACCCCCTAAGCATTGCCTTCATCGTGGTGAACGAGTTCTGTGAGCGCTTCTCCTACTATGGCATGAGAGGTATGTGGCCTGTGTCTGGGAAGCGATTTTCCCATCCTTGGGTTTCTATACACACTGGCCTGGTGTTCCAGGGCTGTGCTGTATGTGGTCTCAGCTGTCTTTCAAAGTATATTGGCATTTTGGGATGCAGATATGAACAGTGTGCCCTAACATTGATGCTACACCTGCTCTGAGCAGAAGTTGGGACTAGAGAGCTCCAAATGTACCTTCCAGTCTAAATTTTTATATGATTCTCTGTATCAAACCTGGTTTTCCAGTGTGTGACATCTTTCATAGTTGTGTGCACTGTGTTTGGGAATTGAATCATACAGGCACCTAATTTGCAAATAGAAAATGTGCATAAACAGAACAACAGGTTACGGTAAGATAAGCTAGAAAATATATTTTCCAGCTAAACATAAATGTTTATGAGCAAAGAACGCCTGATACTCATATATCTCATTTTAGCTTTTCCTGTGTCAGGGATTATGAGGAACAGGTCTGAAAGCACAGATCTTTCCACAACAGTGCTCATAGCTGCTAGACAGATCAGTGGTTTACGTGCCACCGTGATGTACTTTCCTGCTTACCTGCAGAGATAAACATTAATTATCTGATGTGGTTTGCTTGTTTCCTTTTAGCTGTCCTGACACTATATTTCTTAAGCTTCTTCCACTGGGATGAGAATCTCTCCACCGCTGTGTACCATGCCTTTTCCGCACTATGTTATTTCACACCTGTCATTGGAGCCATCATGGCAGACTCATGGCTGGGGAAATACAAGTAAGTGAAGACATCTCTCTAATTCAGACAGCATACATCTACACAATGCAGCCTGTGCAAGGGCACTGCTGTGCGTGCTCCCAGTTTTGAGCTACCTCAGAGTGCAGCAAAGACACACTTGTGAAGGTCAGCTCCTCTCTGTTAACGGATGAACAGCTGATCTGTTCGCTCATGCTGTTCTGTGCCCCTCTTTCACCCAAGGGCCAATAGGCAACAAAGTTGGAACAAATGAAATGTCACAAGTGCACTTTTCCTCCACTGTCCTTCCCTACCCACGTTGAGGAAGCTGAGGTGTAGGATGATTAACCCTCAGCTTGCCAAGATCTGCTTCTGAGAAGGATTCAAAGAGGAAGCGGTGTCATCCTCTAGATCTCACAGTTTCAGATGAAATGTCACTACCTATACTATACTTATTTATGCTTTCACAGCACAGGGAATGTGTGAGCACACCCATTTTTATGCCAGAGAAACCTGGGTTCACTCAAATCATCTCACTCAGCACATAACCAGGTAAACTCTCCCTGCGTAAGTTAGGCAGTCTTCCCTTCCACTGATAGGTTGTAGGGCCATCATCTGCCCCAGAGTGGTGGTGAGCAGCTGGGTATAGGACTTTCTTTGCTTGGCACTCTTTGTTCATTGTCTGAGAAGTCTTGGCTGTCAGAATAATGAAGTGCAGCCAAACCCTTCTCTCTAGGACTAAGCACATCTGGCGGAAGAGTCTCAACAGGAAAAAACCAGCTGCCATATGCCTTTCCAGCATAAAGTTCTTAAGGAGATATCAATGTTCTTTTTTCTTTGTGCTCAATTTTAGTCATTCTCTTGTCCCTTTGAATGAAAAAAGTAACAGTGGGGGTTTATTATCTTCATTATTTAAGGTCACCTAGCAATGTTCATTGGTATTTGAGGAGATCTATCTTGCAGCATGTTGTGAGAAGGTAAACCCTTATGCAGACTTTTGTGCATTAGCCAGGAGACTTTCCCTGGAGTAATCCCTATGACTTAATGGGAGGTGGCTTTTGCTGTGGTAGCTGGACCTCAGCCAATACCAAGGACAGGATAACAGATTAGAGGGGCTTTTAGGAATGATCTGATGTGGCTCTAAATTAGCTGTTGCAACCAGGGTTTGGATGCGTCAAGGACCGCTTCCATATTCAAAGCTCACAGGGCTTCTTCTAATGCCTCTGTCCTCACAAGTCCTTCCACACCCTCTGTGTGTGTCTAGTCTGCACATAAATACATAGACATCTCTTAATCCTGAAGGTGATGAAGGAATAGAATACACTCAAGAGCCTGATCCTCCTAGTCAGATTTCTTCTACTCCCTCACCAAGGCATGGGAGGCAGATAGATGAGCTCAGTCCTTCAGAGGTACTTGGGATCTAAAACAGACTTGTAATGGGGAAACCACACTCCTAATGCAGATGTCTTGGTGGTGGGTTGAATGTAGGCAACAGTCCCTATAGATGCCTTCCAGTCAAGGGATTCACTTCAGCACATACTACAAAATGCCAGTTATTAGTAATCTGAAAACTGAGTTGGACCTGAACAGTACTCTTCTATTTGCAGCCTTCCATACATGACAAGATGGGAATGTTTTTAGTTTACTCTGCTCAGCAACCCCTGCAAAGAAAGCAGGAGCTATCCCTCCTTAATCTGAACCCATTTGCCTCTCTCTTTCTTCCAGCGCACTCAGTGTTGACACAAAAGAGTTATAGCTGCCTGCTATACCAGTGGTATGAACAAACCAGTTCCTTGTGTGTCTGCCAAGTACACCTGCTGTATCAGGAAGCACGGGCATACTCTGGTTTTGGATCGTACACCACCCAGCACCTTCAGTCACTGCTGTTTGCTTTCCTCACAGGACGATCATCTACCTCTCCATTGTGTATGTGGTTGGCCACCTGATAAAGTCAGTCGGTGCAATTCCATCCCTAGGCAACCAGGCGGTTCATGTGTAAGTAGCTGTTGAAGCCGCAGCGCTGTAGTAGGTTGCGATGGTGGTTGGTTTACCCAGGACTGTCATTTGTTTCACCACGTTCAGGCCAGCAGTCTGGGGGCTGTGCATGGGTTGGTTTTATCAGGGAAGGGCTTGGGATATCTGAGTAAGAACAGAAGGGCGGATCTAGAGTGAATGCACCAGAAGGAGTTGGAAACCACCACAGAGACTCTAAGCCCTTTGAGATAGGGACCTCTGATCACCCCTCTCTCCTATACCATACTACTGGAGTTTGTTCTCCTCCATCCAGCTGCCTGCACCAGGC
Source organism: Gymnogyps californianus (assembly GCF_018139145.2). NCBI lineage: Eukaryota > Metazoa > Chordata > Aves > Accipitriformes > Cathartidae > Gymnogyps > Gymnogyps californianus. Next base: position 31,187,239 of record NC_059477.1, read on the forward strand.
TCATTCCTCCCTCATTTCCTCATCAGCACAGCTGCCCAGCTCAGCAAGGTTCCCCTGTGTGCATGGGAACACAAAACCAAAGATACATTTTCTGATGTGGCAGAGGAAGGGTCTGTCTCTTCCACAGGGTACAACACTTCTTGCCCTCTAGATTCTGAACTGATAGGCTTGTCAGAGTAGTTCCCCAGCTGCCATCTCTGAAACCACCGAGCTGTTTTTGCTGAGCTGGTCACAGCTTTAAAAATATGCACATGCAGGCAGGAGCAGATCTCATTTACAGAACAGTTTCCTTTTGTCCCAGACCTGGCCAGTCCTGACACTCCTGTTCCCTACAGAAGTAATCTGTTGGGCCAACAATGGTATTCTGAGGAGCACTGGGAGGTAGAAAGCACCCAAGAATGAGCCTAATTGAAACAGTTTGACTGTGCTTACCCAGGCTGGAAGGCTACAGGAAAAGGCTTTTTTTTTTTTTTTTTTTCCTTTTTTTTTTCTTTTTCTTTTTCTCAATTGATCTCTGCAGTCTTTTGTTCTCATATGAGTGAAAAATAATCCCACGGATCTTTGATCTCTAGTATGTCCATTGGGCCTCAGAACAGCAAGAAACTGACAAAAGCAGTTTGGTTAATTGACTGGTACTGAATGAAGAAATGAGGATAATTAATTTGTTTTTCGCACTTATCTGGCTCATCATCACTACCCATGTGCAAAGGGCAATGATACCAGAGGAATCATGGTTGGGTGACACTAAAATGCTCTCATAAGCACTGGAAAGGTTCTGCAATGGTGATATTTTTGTTCTTGCATGAAGGATCCTGTCTATGGTTGGTCTGTTTTTGATCGCCCTTGGAACGGGAGGTATCAAGCCCTGTGTCTCTGCATTTGGTGGGGACCAGTTTGAAGAGGAACATGTAAGATTTCTTTTCTTTCCTAAAATCTGCAGTGTCTGCTTACTTTATGAGGATGTTTATGTGATCAGATCCTGTTGTACTGGAATAAGGGCCGCTTTGCTAGGGAAATATGTAGTAAGATGTGAGGTAGGATGGTTTGCATAAAACTTGGAGAGAATCTGGATGCCTCAGGAAAGGAAAATGACAGCAGAACAGGACTGATATCGGGAAGGATAGGTCATAATTGCATCAAGTAATCTAAATGTTAATTGGACGTCAGAGTAGTTGGAAAATCCTGTATCATTTATCATGGAACTGTAGCCATTTCTGAACCAGCTTAACAGGGGTGATTATAATGCACTACAATGGAATACAGCAAATGAAAGAGAAAATTGTATCACTAGCCTATGTTTCCTTGGGAATTTTCCCTCAAATCAGTCATAGTCTGTGTCTTAGATCTTGTGCAGAAAAAACTGTAGGAAATTCCAGTCCTTTGAAAGTAGTGCTCGTACCAAACCTACCCAGGATGTTTTCTAGATATTCCAGAATGGAAAGTTTTGAAGAGTTGGGAAAATGTTTCTTTTTAGCTCTGTTTGTGCTCTACATCCTGTGAATCATAGTCCAGTTGCTTTGTGTCCTCATTCTCTATCATGAGTGCTTAGCCCCTCACCTGTGCTAATCTCAAACTCCCATTATGCAGTGGCTCAACCAGGGATAAGATAGTGCTTAAAGAAGCAAAGCAGGTCAGGAAGTACTAATCCTCAGGCAAAACGCATAATTTTCAAATTAACCTGAAATTAAACACTTAGATTTATGTTGACGTAACACACAAATAAAAATTTCAGTTTTCTCATTGACCGTATTCAAATCAGCAACTTCTGTGCATGGCATAAGTCCTCAAATATGTAGAAGGCCACTGCTACAAGAAAGAAAGTAAGTGTTTGGGTCTGTGATGAGTGGGCTTAAATTCAAGGAGGATTGTTTAGGACTGACAGTGGGAAAAATTTTCCAGAAATAGATCTACAGAAGTACTGTAAAATATTAGGACCTTTGGGAGATGGAAATTGCCATCAATGGAGGCATTGAAGAAGGACATTAGACTAATGGTCTGTCAGGAAAGGCACTGGTAGGGTTGGACAAGGGATGGCCCCTTGGCCTTGGACAAGGGATGGGAGCCCTGTAGGGCAGTTTGCTGTTTGTCTTTTGCGATGCTCCAACATGTAGTCAGCATTTAACGAATGAATAATATAGACTAGAATGTTTATTTTAAAATTTTGGGAAGACTTGTGCTTTCTGCACGTTAACTGTGTGATGCTGAAGTGATGAAGCTTGTGGTTACTAAGGAGTAACAAAACACAGGATGTTTCATGGTCACTGTCGTGGTTTAACCCGAGCTGGCAACTAAGCACCACACAGCTGCTCGCTCACCTCCCCCCCCCCCCCCCCCCCGTGGGATGGCGGAGAGAATGGGAAGAGTAAAAGTGAGAAAACTCACGGGTTGAGATAAAGACAGTTTAATAGGTAAAGCAAAAGCCGTACACGCAAGCAAAGCAAACCAAGGAATTCATTCACTACTTCCCATCGGCAGGCAGGTGTTCAGCCATCTCCAGGAAAGCAGGGCTCCGTCACGTGTAACGGTTACTTGGGAAGACAAAACACCATAACTCCGAACATCCCCCCTTTCCTTCCTTCTTCCCCCAGCTTGATATGCTGGGCATGATGTTCTATGATATGGAATATCCCTTTGGCTAGTTCGGGTCAGCTGTCCTGGCCATGCTCCCTCCCAGCTTCTTGCACACCTGCTTGCTGGCACAGCATGGGAAACTGAAAAATCCTTAACTTAGGATAAGCACCACTTAGCAACAACTAAAACATCAGAGTGTTATCAACATTATTCTCACACTAAATCCAAAACACCCTGTACCAGCTACTAGGAAGAAAATTAACTCTATCCCAGCCAAAACCAGGACAGTCATTTGTTCAAAGCATATCCTTCTGCAGGCATGTCCATCCTGTGTTGTCAGATGGACTAGAGGATGTTGCAGAAGAGGGAGCAGCAATCATCTGGTGGTCACCAGCCTCCCCACTTGGCACAACTCTGACCAAAAGCAGGCTGGCAGTACAGCACACGCACTCTGGGAATACGCTGTGTGCATACTAGCATGTGGGCGTCCCAGCTTGCAGTGCCGATAGTTGTCCCAAAAGGATTCTAACAGGTGTTACAGCAGTGTTTTCAGAAGTGCTACTTCTATGAATATTAATGTTTAATACTGTTTATCCAGCATCTTTCAATTACTACCTAATTACAGTATGATAATATGTACCACTTATCTTCAGAGTGTTTTATAGACTTCAGCTAATGAATCTCAGCACCTCAGTCAGGCACATACATATTATTATCCCAAACTTACAACCACAACTGAGTTACAGAGAAAAACCTGAATTGCCTGTGGTTGTGTGGGCCTGTGCCCATTCTCCAGCATTCAGATGACACCTCTCCAACAAATTTATCAAATACTAAGGCTCAAACATTCACCTGTGTGTTGCCTTCAAGAAAGCTAATGTAGAGAAAGAAAATTGTAAAAAGCCTTCTGATAAGGACAATGCGTTCTGCTCTATTCATTCTTTTCTGAACAGAAAGTTTTGCATTTTACCATTTTGAAATGATTTGGCCTTTCAGAAGAAAAAAAGATTTTATGCTATGTGATAGGAAATTTAAGTCTTCAAAATTGGAATGAGAAGTTTTGATTTTGTAAGGAATGAAACGTTTGGGGCCAGCCAGAATACTTCTCCCCTCCGGAGTGGTGTTTGAGAGGACTTATCATGTTTTTTGTCTTTCGCTCCGGGTAGGATGAAATAAGTTTTGAAAATTCCTAATGAAATGAAGCATTTGATTCCCCCTTAGTTTTCAGGACACCAATAAACTTCAGCTGAGCCCTTAGTGCACAGGCTTAGTTGTTCCATCTGGAAACTAGGAATGTGGTAGTTCTGTATATAAAGTAGATAAATAAATCGCCCCTGCCATTCCCACGTAGAGACAAATTTATGTTTTGAGGTAAATGGCCACCATTGGTCTGGTTTTCTTTTAAGTACTTCATGAGTGTAATAGTCTTGGATCTGCCACTTTGAGAACAGTACTACTACAAACAGTGATGGAGACTGATTCAGCAGGAGGTCAGATAGGGAAAGTAGATTTATCTGCAGGAGTTTTCCAAGCATCTTTGTCTATAGGATTAGGAGTCCAAGCTAAAAATGCCTGAACAAAATGATATTTATGATATGTTACGTGAATGCGAAGGCTGCTGTGCATATTAATTAAGGATCAAAGCTGCTTTCAAACAGTGTGATATGGTGCTTAAGGTACTAAATAGCTTTCTCTTTGTTTCTTTATTTTCTGGTTGCCAAGGAGATCAGGATTATTGTGTACGGTACCTTTTCTCAAATTAGCTAATCCAAATCATGTTGCTAATGTATGTCTGCTCCAAAGATTAAGAAAATAGGGAGGGAATTCTTTTTTCCAATCAGTGTAATTTGCAAGTTGCTGGGTCATTATTCTTGTACTCACTTCTGCTTTTCTCTGACCATTTTTTTTCCACCACCAAAATCTGAAAATGAGTGAAATAAGATGCTCCAAATTCTTTATGCATCACTACCCTCTTCTCTTACCAGCACATTCCTTTTGGTAATTGTTGCTCTAGACTTTATCATGTTGAGAGCTGCATGCCTGAGTTTTTCTCAACTCTCAGAAATTTTGAGTCGCTCAGATACGAAGAGTTAGAGATATGGCATGAGAATTTGACTAGAAGAGGGCAGGACTGTGAGGACTCTACTGCACATCATAGAGATGTGGCTCAAGGTGCCCTAAGGAGCTCTCTGCCAGGCATCAAGCCATGTCCCAAGCAATTTGCCCACTACCTTTACAGGACCTGGTGACAGCTGGGAGTGAAGCCTAGATATGTATGGAGTATATGGGCTGCCTGGGCTTGGGCTGTCCTTAAATGCTGGTTTCACCAACTCAGGTGTCCCATAGCTGATGATACAGATGAGTGTGGGTTAGGTCAGGTAGCCTGCTCTTGTTTCTCCACTCTGCTGGCCCACCCAGGCACAGGGAAGAGGTTTAGCACTGTGTATGTGTATGTGACTGTTCCATGTATGTCTCCCCCACAAGCGAGGAGAGACTGCTCTGGGTTGAATGCCCTCCCACATTACTCCTGCAAAAAGGACCACACTCTGCATCAAGTTCTTGATTCCTTCCAAATTATGAATTATGCAGAAAGAAAAAAAGATCAACAGGAATCCTTTGACTGTACGAACTATAATATGTTACAACATCAGTTAAATTCTGAACTCTTTCTCTTAGAGTTCATCCCTCCATCAGGCTCTTGAATTTGCTCCTGTAGATTTAATTTACTCTATTAGTTTTAGGTTGACTGGCCTTAGCTTGGTAATCTCCTGTCTGATGGATACCTCTCATTTGCTGGCACTCTCTCATCTATGCTGTCATTACCAGCTTCTCAAAATACACAGGTTTCTTTTTCTATTTCTACACAGGAAAGGAGGGGGAAAAAAAAAAAAAGAGCTCAGACATGGGAAGAAATGATGAGCTTGTCAAACCGTGCCAAATTGGATTGAATTAGGTGACAGAGGATCTGAATCACGATACTTGTTCTGAATAAGTAAATGCTCTCCCCTCCTTCCAATCTCACAACACTCTCGAAGCAGTGGCTTTTCCTCTGAAATGCCAAAAAGCCCCAAAGCGCTTCTCAAGTAACGTGAACTGATTTGTGTGAGCATTTACCATCACCTGAACACAAGCTTGTTTGCTTAACATTTTATGCACTGCGTGTCAATATTTACCCAGCCTTCCTAACAAGAGAATTGATAGTGTTCAATTTGCAAGCCCAATGCTGTGCGTTAGCCGTGACATTGATATTGTCTTCTCTTGTTTTAGACCTCGGAGAGAAGCAAGTTTTTTTCCATCTTCTATTTATCCATTAATGCTGGAAGTTTGATCTCCACGTTTGTAACTCCTGTATTAAGAGGTCAGTGTTGATTTAGAATAAGACAATAAATTAGCTGCCCTCTGACTACTCTGCTGTGCATAGTTGGGCTCTTACGACAACTGAATGGCAGAAATAACGTTATCTGTGAAGTGGCCAGTGTATTGCATTTACGCTCTGTTAATCCTGCTGTAGCAGCGTAACAGATTTATGGTACTAGTAGACAAGTCACAGAAACTATATTCCTGGTTGTATTTCAAAGCCAGCCTGAACTGTAGAATTAAAATATGAAAGGTGGAAAGACGTATATGGTCATCTAATCCTCCCCATTGCCAGTGAAGGATTATTCCCCCATCTTGCCTGCAGGTAGCCTGTGGATGGGAACTGATCTCTGCTGTCCTGTGCAGGTGTCAGGGCTGAAAAACTTAGTCCTACCTTCTCCCTCCCACAGGGTGCTGCTGACTTCTGGAGGGCTCTGTCCTGGCACCTACGCGTGTCTGTGTGGGTCTGCTTGCAAGATTGCAGCCCTGAGCAGCTAGTCTTGAAGACAAAGCACAGGCCTATGCCCCACTTAAGACCTACTTTACATTCTAGCCAGCTTGCACAACCCCTTTTAGTCCCTAAGTCTTGCTGCACTTCTTTCATTGTATCGCAGTGCGTAGAAGCCAAGGGGATTGGCACGCTCTAAATACAGACACAGAGGCAGAGCAGCAGGTCATAGGCAATGGGGATGGGGACAGGGACAACGTAGCCTTCACACTTAGCAATTTTTTTCATTCCATCCTGTGGCCTCCAGGAAGCTTTCTTTGTTCAGAGTGGTTATTTTAACAGGCGGTTCATTTCACAAGGCTGTGGGCAATTGTGCTTGTCTCATATTCACACTATGCATATGTGCAAAGACAAATGCTGTATCTCTTGCTCTTTCTCTCACTGGTGTCCCCAGGTCAGCATTCTGCTGAGAAGGGGCTTTTGCTCAATGTAGTCAGTGGGCAGATGAAAATCCAGTCCCCTTTGAACATCAAAACCTGTGCCAATATAGCCTAGCAATAAACTAGTTGCAACATGGAAATGAGGTGGAGACGATGGGGAAAGAGTAAAATTTCTGCTAAGTGTGAAAGCTTTTCTTGGAAGAGCAAGAAATGCAGTTCATAGACATTTGGCAGAAATGTGGAATATATATTTTTAGGTGGAGAAGTCCAACTTATTCTGCATGTCAAAAGTTCAGTGTGCCCATAATGTCTCACTGCCAGCTTTGTTGGATTTCAACTAATTTGCTGAAAATAAGTAAATAAATGCTATGCACGCACACAGCTATGCAGCTGACCATGACTGCCCAGGTACAACAAACAGGAACAACTGAAGGCTTCATGGGTTGGTTTCCTGTTAATTATGTTGGCTTATTTTAGCCATTTTGATATTACTCCATGTAAGAATGCACTAATTTGTAGCCACTGGCATACAAACACAGACCCCACTGCTGGCTCGCTGTTTGCAACTGGACCTCTAAATTCACATGGTGCGAGAATTGACGTGGTCCAAGAGGTGAAGGGTTTCAGTGAACCATAGCTCAGATCTATGAAAGCCATGCTGTAACAAACCTAGGTTCCTGATGGGTTATTGCAAGACCTGACATTTGGAGCAGGCTGCCTCTAGTGAGATTGGGAAGGTGGTGAGAAAGGGAACTGGAGTTTTAAGACTAATCCTGTGCTCCCACTTATATAGTAGGGGTATTGGCTTCCATTTTGTCCACTGTAGGTCGCTATGAAATCAGATTCAGGTTTTTAACTCAGTAACTCATGCAGCTGGCACAAATAATGTGGAAACACAGTGCTGGTTATTTAAATCTAGGCAAATACAGAATGGCTTCAGGTTATTTTAAATGTTGTGAGTTTTTTCCCAATTACAGTTCCTACTACTTCTTTCTACTTATTTGTCTGCCCCCTCCCTTCTACCATTCTCATCAATATCCCATTATCAGCTGCTTTTGCTGGCAGACACTAATCCTGCTTCCAAATTGTCTTCATCAAGGGAGGACAACTGTTTCAAGGAGATTCAATTCACAGTGTCAAGCACCAGCAAAGAAGATTTAAAGCCAGGGGAAGTGACTGATTTAGGGGAAGGAAATCAAAGGCCCCGGTAACATAAGTCTGACTGTAATGAGGTGCTTTTATTTCTGACTTCTTTTTCAGGGGATGTGAAATGTTTTGGAGAGGATTGTTATGCACTGGCTTTTGGTGTCCCAGCAGCACTGATGGTGTTGGCGCTTGGTGAGTGGAAACAATAATGCTTTGTAATAGGAGTTACCATTTTTGAGTCCATGGATAGATGAGAAAACGCACAAATTCACTAGCTCTGGATGGATACTGCGATGGGAAACTCAAGGGTTCAAGGTCATCCAACAATTCCACAGTTCAGAACAGCAAGAAAAATCACTAGTTCACTTAGTGGTGGGCAGACTGTGGTTTTACTGCAATCCTTTATCATAATGCTGATGAGAGGGTGGTCTGGTGGATGTTTCACAATACAATTGCCTTGCTTTATAAAGCAAAGGGAGGCACCAAAATGATTCTCCTGATGGCTTGCAGCTTTGCCTATGAGCAGGCTTGGCCTTTGAACTGCAATCTGAGCAGTCCTCAGAGTTCCCCAGCTTATAGAAGAGAAGCTTAGCATGCTACTTCTAAACTTTCCACAGACTCTTTGCAGCTTGGGGCCATCTTTAATGGCTCAGACTTTTGCTTCAGAATCTATGCACCACAGAAATCACAGAAAGAGCTGAATGAGATGTTACTTTGTTCTGAGCTATCTCACTTTGCTTGGCTGAAGTAATTCCCACAATTACAGTGACAACTTATTATTATGGTGCAATAAAAAGCCCTTATTGTCCAAGTGTCAGGAGGCAGCTGCAGTCATCCTGCTTCCTAAAGCTTGCATCTTAGCCCCATTAATGTACTTGTCAAGATTTCTTCTTCAACCCTTAATAAAATATTCAGCAATTTCCACATTCTTACTGTTACTCCTTGGTAGCCGATACAGAGGACATCCCATTAGCTTTAGTTTCACAGTTGCAAGCTGCTGAGGGTAGCAGTCCCCTTATTACACTGCATTTGAGAGGTTCTGACACAGCATGGGGTGACTTCTCGTTTAGCTTGTTAGCTTAATTGAGAGACCAAGCAATTGTGTGATTTCACCACAGCATCTGTGATTTGAAAAGTTCGTCCCCCAGAGAATGTGAATGTTGCTCTCTCCCCTCAAACTTCCATCAGAGAGAAGAATCAGGACACTGGAGAAATGTCATCAGGCCACAGCTAACGTTACAGCAATCATTTTCAAAAAAGTGCATAGTCACGGGCCTGAGAAGCTTCTCTTTTCCTCTGTGGCCTGTTCCTATCAGTTTAAGGCAGCACAGGCTCCTCTGTGCACCATTGTGTGATGAATGTTTCTAGCAGACTAGTAGTTGCCCAGGGGAAAATGGACGTGTAAATATTGCAGTTTTGGTGAGGGCATCAGTCAAAATGTGTTTTTAGCTAGTGTCCTGCTGCCAGATTCCACAGCCTGCCCGGCAAAGCAGCTCTGTGTTCTTTTGTAACATGCTAAAATGCTCTTGGAAGTGATATATTTGGCTATGTGAGCAGCATGCAGAACTGGAGAAAATACCTTTTCAACCCTGACTGGCCCTCTCCCCGTGACGACGGAAAGCAAGGATAGACTTAGAGGCAGAATGGAAATCTTATAGAGCAAGATTTTGTGGGCTGCTTCAGTTTCTGAAAGATGGGGGAAGATTGATACTATTTAATTCCAAATGCCAAACCGAATGCAGGAACCTCAGTTCCCAAAGGAGTCAATGGCATCGCCAGAAGGTATTTCAGCAAACCTAATGAATCACCTTTTAGAGGCACCAACAGGTCCACAGGGAGATGCTAAAAGTTAGGTAGTGTAACTACCCACTCTGGGTGACTCTGGACAAATGTCTTTCAGTGCGACTCGCCTAAACTGACTTCAGAGGTCTCTCTGACAGTTCTGGATGTGAAGGGTCTTCATAGTCAGAAAAGAGAAATGGTGAGTTCCCTGCAGTGTCCCAGACCTCCTGTGTTAGGACAGAGGTGCCTGCTTTTCGCCACTGGCTGTCGACTGAGCCAGACAATAGGGTTAGTTTAAAAAGTTGAGGTTGGTTTGTTATATGGATTTCACACTCAGCTTTTATTGTGCTTCTCCCTGCTAACGTCTTTGGAATTGCCATGTGCTCAGAGGTTCTCAAAGAGCAGGACAATTGGTATGTAATCAGATAGCCCCATCTCTGACAGGATTTTGAAGCCTCGGTCCAATATTCTTTTTGCTTTGAGGGAGAAAACCAAGATAAAACAATATCTTGTTTTGTGGAACCATAAAAGGAGGTAATTTCTGTTAACACCAGTGTGTGATGCAGTGACCTTCGTGGCAGTTTCCATTGAAATGTGTGTGAAATGCAAGTACGCAGAGCCCACATTGGATCTAGATTAATCCTCACACGGTTGCAATGAGTCAGGGCTGATTTCCAACATCAGGTGCAGCAATTCAATGTGGATTGTATTTTAGCTTTAGCCTACAAAAAGCATAGGTGGAGGGAATTTTCAAAGCTTTGATTCCCAGCACACATCAGATGTGGAGGTCCCTGTTGTGCCAGAGCAGATCATGAGAAGATGATGGTGACTTCCTAGGGATCACACTGCCTCTTGTAGGATGTTGCATTTTCTTCCATCTGAAGGCATTAAAGGAGTCCTGTATATTTATTTTGTTAAAAGTGCAATCCTGTAAGCCCCAAGGGCAGAGGATTTCTGTTGAATACGGGGGTGGGGGATCCTTCCCAGAAGCCAGTGCAGGATTGAGCCTCAGTCATGTGAATTCCCATTTGGATTATAATATTTTTCAGTTGTGTTCATTGCTGGAAGTGGACTGTACAGAAAAACACCACCACAAGGGAACATTTTACTGGAAGTGTGCAAATGCATTGGCGTAAGTGTGTGCCATTCTCTCTTTTTCATGCATGACTCGGAGGTTGCAGGTCAGAAAAGTGCAAAGGGAAAGGGGAGGTGACATTTGGAGTTCTTCTGTATGCTCCTCCTGGATATCTTGCTGATAAGCTGTAATAAGCTGTGATGAGCTGGAATCAGAAACACATTTAGCTGCAATGAGCTGGATAAGAAACACATTTAGGTCCTAGTTTATCTTTCAATATTTCCGTTGTTTTTCCTTAGCTCCATGAACTGTTCAGTTGATGTCAGTAGAACCACTAGTGGCAGATGCTGGTGGAGACTGAACTGAAAGGAAAATTCAGAAACTCACAGAGTATCAGATATATGACTCAATTTTTTTCAGCTGAATAATTTTACTGAAGTTTATCAGTTCAGCAGACAGTAATAGTACACATTCATATTATGCACATTCAGCATGTTCATGTAAATGCAAGAGACACCTGCTGAAGTTGCACTATAGCCTTATCAATTATATTTCATAGTGTGTGAGCTGAATATAGTATGTGAAAAAATACTTTCTTATTATTAAGTGGATAATGATGTTTCTTTTTCAGGAAGCTGTTGCTAACAGCAGATGTTTTCTTTTTACCTAGGTCAATCCTAGTGACAGATTTACCTTGGGGAAACAGGCCAGATCCTAAAGATAGGATTTCTAAGTGAGGTCTGCCACTCTTTTTGCCAGCATGGCTGTGTTCAGTGTGTTCAGTGACTGGAGTACACAGCATAAACAAACAAGTTACAAAGTCGGTGTCACTGATTTCTCCTGCAGTGAGAAACCAACTTGAAAGCTGGTCTAGGAGTGAATGAGGCATGGACTGCACCAGGAATACGCAAAGAAAGGTCTACAGAACAAGAAGGGAGTGAGAGTTCTGGTTTTGACGTTGCTTTGGATAACGAGGCATTTCCTCCCCAGCACAGTGGTCAATCCAACAGGTGCTTTTTGGAAGAGAACTGAAGAAATTATGTTTAAAGCTTTATCATGTAGCAGGTTTTAAATCAAGCATGAAACAGTCTTTGGGAGGTAGTGTCAGATTTGTCTCTGAAAGGCAAGCCCATCAGGTAGTTCACTCCCACATCATACCTTTAATCAACCAATGTCACAGAAATTTCCCTGCAGAGAATTGGTCATAAAGCATCCAATCCGAGATTTTGGAAGTGTCCAGCAAAATCCCCACAATTTTCCAGTGCTGCTTACATTTGGGGATGGGGAGGGCAGCCTTGAGTTGGGAATGCGACAAGGGTAGGTACGCCACAAGGGAGTTACCTGTTTTTCTCCCTAGTTTGCTATTAAAAACCGGCTCAAAAACCGCTCCCGTCAGATTCCAAAGAGAGATCACTGGCTGGACTGGGCATCAGAAAAATACTCGGTAAGCGATGCTCTAACTGGCAGATTTGGAGAGGGCAGGGGGGAGATGGGCAGACAGACAGGGGAGACAGTAAGACTGGCCTGGCCACACCACTCCTCACATGCACCGGGCTCTCATTTGTCCTGTCCCTTCCCACATCTGTACTCTCCTGACCCTTAATGGACAGTTTAGGTGCTGCACTGAAATGCAGAAATGCAAATATGTCCAATATCATGAATAAGTGCAATAAATAACTGTCATGCAGAAAGAAATAGGAGCTCTCATGCTTTGTGGCTTGAATCACCTGTTGGCTTTTCACCCCCATCTTACGTTTTTGCCTGTTCCCTTTATAGAAGCAGCTGATTGGGGAGGTTAAAATGGTGACACGTGTTCTCTTCCTCTTCATACCGCTGCCAATGTTCTGGGCCCTGTTTGATCAGCAGGTACAGTACAGTGCATTGCAGGTCTGCCTGCCGGCCTGGGTTTGCATCCTTCCAAGGTGACATCAAAGCATCCTGGGGACACAGAGTGCCACGCTCCTACCAGGTGTCCAGGGGCTTGCTAAGGCAGCACCCACCATCACTGCTGGCCATCCATTCGCAGTCCTGCCGGTGTCTGGCACAGGAGGGTGAGAAGGAAGAATGTGGCCTGCCTACTGGCAGGTGTTATAGGGAAGGGAAGGAATAGATGGGAAATAAGACCTCCAGTACTGTTGTCTTCTCTGTCCCCATGTTTTCTAGTCCCATAGGACATCTTGAAGACTTCACAGCTGTCTGTTTTCTCCTTAGGGATCCAGGTGGACTTTGCAAGCCACAAAAATGAATGCTGATTTTGTAAGTACTTAATGTCACCAGGGCTGGTAAGACTAGTAGTAACATCACTGCTCTTGCTTTTTAACCGGAGTCTCGCAGTACTAAGAGCATCTGCTTGATGAGTCTGGGTGAGTTGCACTTTTGGTGATTAGAAGCGAGAGGGTCTGTGCAGCCATGTTCAATTCATCGCAGCACATCTTGGCAAGGAGCGAGGGCTGGGGAGCCACCAGCAGCCTGCAAGGTCAGGAGTGCTGACCTACTGGCAACCGGTCGCTCTGTGACCTTGAGCAGGTAGGGTTTCCAGCCTACTACCTCCACCGAAGACAGAGAAGTCAGGGAAAATTCACACAGCCCTTGTAAGGTGTAACTAGTGTTATTGTAGTTTTGTATTTCTGCTTATATTTGGCTTACTTCGTGATACATTAATGAAGCTTCTTAAAACCAGCAGGAATCTTGTGTATAGGGTACAGATGTGATGAGGATTAATTAGTTAGTAGCCATAAAGTTCTTCAAAGATGTGAATGGCAAATGGTGCAGGGTGCACTGGCAGATAAATGTGGATCAGCTATCTGCCTAAAACTGCCGCCATACAGGGCTGGTTTCCAGACCTATATGTTTTAACAGGCCATCTAGATCTTACCTGTGGATGCTCACATCAGAATTTAGGATTGTAAATGCCCATTTTCCAGTTTAAAATTGACTTAAAGCCCAAAATTTGAGCCCTTCTATGTCACTCCTGTTAAAAATTGGGCTTCTCAGCATGTGATACTCATTAGGCTTAATGCAAATGAATCATGAAAAAGACTACACCTTGGGGGTAATATTTATCCACCTAGAAAGACAAAACAATGAAAGTTCATGCAGTCCTTGTGATGTGTATCTAAAACCTTTGTTCTCTGCTGTTTTGCTCACATGGACTTAGTGATCCATTAGCAGAAGATCTAAGAATCACCAGGTGTCACTTATTAAACTCTCCCTCGTGGAGAAGGACATATTCAGGGCTTTTTTGTCACACCAACTTGGATAGATTTTTGGCTTGTGTTTCAGTCTCATTTGCTCTCCACTGGTGAGTTGTTCCAACTCATGGAGGTGAGAATTAACTGCAACATTGGGGTGATTCCACCATTAGGCTTGTTGGAGTTCATGTTTGTAATATTCCATGCTTTTCCCCTCTGCAGACAAAGGGCTCAGCTAGGAAGTTTGGAGTTAAACAAGGAACGATTTAGTGTGAGATGAAATATTTGCAGGCTTGTTTCCTAATGGCACATTTGTATAGTGTGCACAAAGTAGCAGGAGGGGATATTTGCCTGATATTTTTAATTGTAAGACTCCTTTGCTGTGACCAGTGGTTTCCACTCTTCCAGGAGGCAGCTGCAGGCAGAGACAGGCAGCCATTCTAGATTCAGCCTAGGACAAGCCTGGCAGACAGGAGACAACCCCCCCCAGCGCTTTCTTGGAAAGATATTATTTCCTTCCTAATGTTTCCCCCTCTTCATCTTAATTTCAAATGAAAAGCATTGCATGGAGTTCAGACAAACACCAGCTCCTCCTTGGAAACAGCTCATCGGTCCCTTTTGGGGACTGGGATACCTCTGTCCATCCCTGTTGACCTTGCCAGATTGTGGGGGCTGGGTACAGCGATGCAAGGGTGAGGCACCTCTTACAGCCTTGAGGACTCTTGGCTCAAACAAAGAAGTCACAATTGACCACAGCCTGTTAGGTGCCCTCGGCAGATGGAGGAAGAAAAGAGGGTTTTGTGCAGCCCACTGGCTCAGGGATGGTCTTTTGTTATCCTTTTGGGGTGCATGGCAGAAATGCCAACAGAGCTCAGAGGGTCCTGAAGCTTGAGAGTGCTCACTCGTAGGATTTGGGCTTTTCCCATTACAGAAGCAGGGAGGGAGGAAGCTCTAAGCCCAAATCCCAACTTGGGCACTAACATGTCCATTTCTCCCCGCTCAGCCAGTCTGAAAGATGGGTCTCAGTACCTGTCACAGGCTGTGTCCCAGCTGACATATATCAAGGACTGAGTGTAGCTTCGTTCTGCAAAACGATTCTCATCAAACACTGTGTCCTTAGATGACAAGTGTCAAGAGCACAATATCAGCTGCTAAAGCCAACATAAAGCATTTGAGAAAACTACCTTTGCTGCTAAGGCCTCTACTGGACCGGTTGCTTATTTGCCATATGCACTGTTATATTATGGTGTTTATGAATCACTTGGAATATCTTTTTGTTTCAGGGAATATATGTCCTTCAGCCTGACCAAATGCAGGTAAAAGATACTATAGGGTAGGAAATAACCCTTAGAAATGTGTTTTCTTTTTCTCTCTCATTTTTATTTTTCTTATGGGACCAGTGGCCTTTTTCTGCTCCTTTTGAAGGTAATAGCAGTGCTCCTGCTGACTGCTGTGGTGTGGACTCTGCCTTATTGCTCACTAGCTGTTTTGCAAGCTTGGGTTCAGAAGACCCCAAGGATGTCCTAACACGGATGCTGAATCATGCAGAATAGTGCAGAGGTGTGGGGAGACATGCCACCATAATAGTTCTTGAACTAGTGCTGGCATGAGGAGGATACAAGCTGTGTCTCCTTCTAACATGCCCCTGTGCTGGGATGAGCATTATACCTGAAATATGTTTCTTTCCTCCCTTTCTGCAGGGCAGATGAAAATGTGAAGGCTCCAAGATGGTGCCGTGTTGTCACAGTTGATTACAATTCTTACGCTGAACAGCTCTGGAGAAATTCAAAGCTGTTCTGTTCCCTGAAATCTTCCTTCGAAACTGAAACAGCGTTTCTCTCTGCTTGTTCTCCGTCACTCTTAATTTTCTTTCTCTGCCACTGCTGTCTGGCAGAGAAGCTTTGCCCTTCCCAGGAGAAATTTAGTTCCTGGGGAATTACCAAGCTGTGTGGAAGTATGAGAAATTGCCAATCTCACAGAATAGTGCCTGTTCCTCTGGGATTTTGCTGAAGTCCCAAGATGTTTCCATTATTGCTGATTTGTTGTAAGGTCCCACCACAGCACCGAAGGTCACCTGCCTCTATTGTCAGTGGGTTTTGTACTCTTTAAAAACATAATGCTTCAGTTCTTTCTTCAGGGAAACTGGGCTAGTGATCCTTGCTTACCTCTTGGAGGGAAGGATATGAACAAAATGTGTTCGTGCCTGTGAAAACTAAATAGCGGAAGCTGTCGAAGTGCGAACTGTGATTATATTTTAAAAGGAGGTTTTTAAGTGTTTGTTCATGTCCTTTCTGTAATGGAATTATTTCTGGAGGACAGTGCTTTATGAGTTTAATTACTGAAAGTTGCTTTCTAGTCGCTAAACTCCCATTCTTTTGTATTGCAGTTCTTAAATCCACTTCTTATTCTTGTCTTCATCCCAATTTTTGACCTTGGGCTCTACCCCCTGATAAACATGTGCAAATTTAATTTCACGTAAGTACTTGGGGACAATGCAGATGCCTCAGTGCTTTTTCTTTTGCAGCAAGTGTGCAGAATAGCTTTTAAGGAGGAGAAACACAAATTTCCATTCACCCTTCCCAGTACTTGCCTCTGCTTCAGCCCCAAGAGGCAGCATCACTCTCTTCCATAGGCCCTGGAAATTCCAGAGGGAAAAAATCAGTGATGTTGGATTCTGCTCTGTACAGATTTTCCCTGAAAGCAGATATGAACAGTCCCTCTTTGAATTTGATCAACATGTTATTCACCTTATCTCCTATATCACCCCTAAATAATTCCCACCCTGAAAGGTCCCTGTGGGGCCAAATTCACTATCCCATGTGGGCTATATGTGGTGTTGTGAAAGCAGATTCCACACTAGGATCTGAACCAGTGAGTACATAAGGGAATTTCCATATGGCCCAAGCATTTTATCCCTAGTCTATGTTAGCAAGAAATGCAGTGTAATAGGAGCAGACCTCCAGCTTGGTTCTGAGACCCACTTTATGCATTTTGAGGGATTTTACTTCAGAGTATCTGTAGTCTGCCTCTGTGGACTGATGCCCTTTAGCAGTGGGAGTATGTTACGTGCACTCATGGAGTGCCTCTGCCAGGGCAGTTTCAGCTGAAAGGAACCAAGTTTCCATGCTCCAGCATCACTTCGCAACATGAACCACAGCGTGGGAAGGGGCGATGAGTGGGAGGTTGCCTTAAAAAGCATGCTCCTAATCCAAACTAAAATTCTGGATAGACAAAACCACATAAAATGGGTATGGAAGGAGCCTCAGAAGCCTACCCCTTCACCCTGCTGATCCTTTCCCATCATGCTGAATTACTTGCACCTAAACACATATCAAAGACATTGTCCAGCCCTGCGATGGTGCCCTTTGGAGGACGCACATCAGAAGCTGTGCTTCTCCATGCTACTTCAGTGTAAGCCCATGCCCTGGCCTGAGCCCCGACTCGACAGAAAACTTCCTGATGAGCAGTTCACAGACTAGTTCACCCAGCGGCACAAACTCATGCACCAGTCAGGGCTGAATGCCATGCTGTTTCTGTCCCCTGGATGCGGGATACTAACAGGCTCCTATCCAGTTTAGCTGTAGAATTGGCTGTGGAAACACTGTAACCTGCAGGGTGTTAGCCCATGTGGCTGCAAAAGTTTGTGCTACAAAATCCCAATGCAGCATTGAAGATCAAACCCATTTTTTTATCACAAGATGCAAGCAGTAAATATTTTCTTATCCCAGAGCATGTAACTGAGAGACAAAATTTGGGTTCCTATCTGGCTTTCCCACAGCCCAGTCAATCTGGAATGTGAATCCAGGCCATTACAAAGAGTGGAGACTACTGAATCTAGAACCAGATTTGTTTCAAATCTCAACAACTCAATACTCAGTTTGGACCTGCCATTCTGGACCCATTTTATTCTGCTTTATATCAGATTTTCTCATGTAACTCTAGTAGAGTTACACTAGTTTTGCTCCAAGTTCAGAAGCAAGCTCTTTATTCTCTAGAAATGTAAATGTATTGGCATGAGAAATAACCCAGAATGATGCCGCAGATGGTCAGAAACATTGATGACACAAACTACACATTTTTCTGCTCCTCATTCCTGCTGCTAAATAGCATGCTACTTTTCTTTTGCCTTTCCCAAAAGGGACTTGAAGATATATAATTTCTAGTGCTCCTTCCAACATCACGGGTTAACATAATGCCATAAGCTATTCCCACTAGAAGAGCTAGGAACAAGATAATATTGCAAGCAAACTTGAAACTTGCAAGCAAAGAGCTTTTTTTCATGGCATATCAGTTTTAATTGGCCTCAGTGCTGGCCTCATACAGAATAATAGAATAGTTTTAAGTTAAATGATTGGCAATTTAAACATCGTGTCATCCCCAGTGCCACCTGTTGGACAGTTTATTACATGGTTTTGGCACATCTTTGGCTCTGAGGAATGGTATTCTATATTTTAAATTACTTTTTTTTCTTAATGGCATCTCTTTCTTTTGCTCCATAGACCTATTAGGAAAATGGCAACAGGTATGATCCTTGCAGGGATGGCATTTGGACTTGCAGCTGTTGTAGAAGTCAAAATAAATGTAAGTATAGCACAAGGGGTTCCTCAGAAATACTTTCTTTCCCTGGGGTGTTTTTATTGATGCCTGATAATCCTTTTAACCATTGTATTCCTTGATCATAATTTTTAACGTGTTCTTTACAATTAAGCATACCAATCCACTTGCTAATGGTAATTCTTACTTTGTCTACTTTTCCCTCTCTTTCTCTCTGTCTCCATCTCTTTCTCTCTTTCTAGTCTTTGCAGTTTTGCTGTGCCGGTCGTCTGTATTGGTCTATATTCTAGATTTCCATCATCAAAGTGCTTGACAGACATCTAGTTAATGCTAGTGATTAATTCCCAAAAGGTAGTCTGTTCTCTCTCCTATTTCTTGCTGTAGCTTGCCTATATTTTACTTTTTGGTGGGTTTTTTTTTTGTGTGCGTGTGGTGGGGTTTTTTTTTAATTTAATTACTTTCCAACTTTAGGTGGGGATGTGGTTTTTTACAAGCCAAATTGTTTCTCCAGCGAGGCAGGTGAATGCAGTCGCTTCCATAGTCACAGGCATCAGAGACTGCCAGGCATCCCCAGACAGGATGGCAGCAAATCTTTTGTAAATTCGATGTTAGCCCCTGCAGATTTGTACCGTTTGTTTCTGGCCCGTGACCAGCCTTGTGCAGACTTTGGCTGACCTTTGTCTCACGAAAGTTACTATAGGATTAATTTTTAAACTTCCATGTATACTTAAAACATTCTGTTACAGTGGCTGGCACACAGCCCCGGATTAACATCTGCTGGTTCCTCAGGTGGATCCACTGACAAGTCTCCCAAGGAAACGAGACTTTGTGGGTTCAGGTCTTCTTTCCGATCTCTTTATGTGAGCAAAGAAATGCTCTCATTGCCACCACCAGCAGCTCTGGCCGAGCACTGAAAGTCTGCTCTGGCTGTGGGTGACTCCTCTGGGCAGAGGCAAGGTGAGTTAGAGGTTCCCCCCCTGCCTGTGCATGGAAATTTCACCCTGAAGGCCACTAAAAGCCCTAGCAAAGAGGGGGATAGGATGGCCCACCTTGGCTCGGCTGTGGGTAGCACAGGTGAAAAACCACAGTAATGGAACTTGCTGGAAAACATTAAAACAGGCCTGTTGGTCCAGAGCAGCATATGGGTACAGGGAAATCAGTGTCACCCTATCTTCTCTGACAGTGTGTCTCTCTACCAAGTTAGGTTCAAACTGCCCTGCCTGCAGTACCAAATCATAGGATGAGATAGAAAAAAATTAATAGCTCTGAAGTATTGCTGGCAGCTACTTTTTAAAAAAAAAAAATTCTTTTTAGATCTGCAGGTAGTACAAGGCTGACACTGATTGAGGTACTCTTTCTAGGAAATGATTCCTGACAGAAAGATACACCACTGTGCTGGAGGCATTGTCTTCCCTTTTTCAGAAAACAGGGAATAAGGTCTATGCAGTCGGCTGTTAGATAGCATGGTGTCAAGTGATGCAAAAGCACCAATTACAGATGTGGAGCTGGACTGGGATTTTCAAAACCACTTAGCTTCTGGCCTAATTCTTTTCCCAGTCACTGACTGCAGTGGGAAATAATTATTCTGGTCACTGCTTTTGAAAGCTAAGCACAGTTTTTTCCGTTCTGATATGGTAGTTGGTTAAATCCAGGCACTAGGAAGCTGTATAATGAAAGCAGTGACATTGTTCTACCTACCCAGCAGTTGTGTAGCCTGTATGCTTAGCAATGTGAAGAGCAGGTTTTGGGAGGAATGATAGGTTGGCTATTGAGCTGCTATGAGGAAACCTCCCTAAATAAGATTTATCTTCAGTTTTCTCTCAGTGCAACTTCTGATGAGGAAGGGATGGAAAAGTATCATTACAGAGAGGAAGACTATTATGGCTAAAAATGAAGAGATATTAAAGTGCTAATAAAGCATACAGATGTCACTTAAAGCCTTTTACTTTAATTAGGAAACCGATATGCCTCAACTTGTCCCAGAAGAAAGTTTAATTCGGGTCCTGAATTTGGCAAAGAACTCTGTTCAAGTCACAGTCCAAGACCGGGACCTATTTCAGCAGCCCGTGGAGGCTTTTCCGGTAAGCATATATGTGGGGCTGGAAAGCCTGACTTATGTCCCATTGAAGAAAGGGTGGTCTTTTTTTCAGGCATTTTCTAATAAAGCCCACAGATGCTAGAGCTTGTTCTCTTCCACCACCTTAGAAGTGCATGGGAATAGCTTTAAAAATGTAGCATATTATCTCTGTTGATGAGACAGAAATGGAAAGTTTGGAGACATATTTCCATGGCAAAGGAGGAAATGGCTAACTACATTCACCTGTAATTAGGAATAAAGGATAATTGTCCTGAGATGAGCACGTTGAGATATTCAACTCACATCTCTCGGTGCTCAGACCAGGCATTGCTGCTGGGATCTGGATGGCATCTGAAAAGTATTTACCTGCAAAGGAGGAAAGAAATGGGAAGGCAGTTAACTGGGCATGGGCACTGGGTTGTTTCCTATTTCAGCTTCCAGATTACTTTACAGGTCAGGCTAGTCTCCACCAGCAGCCTGCAATGTTTTAGGTGTGGTCCCATCCGGGCAGAGCACGGCCAGGGGAAAGGGTAGCTGTGTGGGCAGAAGGTGTTCCCTGACCTTTGGGTTGCGTCCAGCAAGGGAAGGTACTCCAAGCTCTGGCTTGACCAGCCCAAAGCCTATAGGTCAACATAGGTCCTTTGCTGTAGAAGACAGCTCTAACTGTTAACCTCTCTTTACAGACTCCCTTGAAGAGAGGATAGGGCTGCACTTCGTGAGAAGAGCCAGATCCTTTCTCATCTGAAGAAAGTGTAACCAAGTTTGTTTTTTCCACAGAACCCAGCTGAGTACTCAAAATTAATATTGAATGGAGAGCAACAGAGCCTTCGCTTCACCCTGCAACATCAAGGATTGTCTCTTGCTTTTAACTATACCGTGAAGGAAAAATCAGTATACAGCTTAATTGTTTTTGAGGCAGAAGGAAGCCTATCAAGCCGCTTAGTGAGTGTGGGAGTGAAGTGTAAATACAGTATTAATTCAATGGCTGTGATGATACAATGGGGTAATAGCTCATTAATTCATTTGCTCAGTTGCAATGTCTGTCTGATTGCTCTCAGATGCTCTAAACCTGACTTCTTAGCTAGCGGCACTGGATCTGTACGCATTTCTGCTGGTTGATTAATAGAGGCGTTATGGCATCTGAGAGTTTCTGGGCACACTTTAATCCAGTGAATGCTGCAGTGGGAGAGCAGAGTCATGCCTGCTAGGCAGCAGAGCTTGAGAAAGCTGAGGAAACAGAGAGCCAGAGATTTTCCCCCAAAGATGGTTCTATAAAGCAAAGATGTTAAAGAGGCTCTAGGGCTGGGCATGGAATAAAAGCATCAGAGGAATGATTCCGGGTTTAGTTATTGCAAGTGTTTAGTGAAAAAGCACAGAAGGCCCATTTGTTTTGCTGAACAGAATGAACTATTAAGCTCATTTCAGGCTCTGCAGCAGAGCCGGCTGTGTTTGGACTTTTGTGTATTGCTGCAACAATCGGAGAGAGGCATATGGGATGTATAGGGCCAGATTCTGATATCTTTTACGTGTAGCTGTATCCTAAGAAGCTCTCTTGAAATGAATGGTGTTATTGCACGTTGTGGCAGGTGTGTAAATGCCATCAGAATCTGTCCTCATGCTAAAATATCAATTCTCTTTGCCACACCAAGCATTCAATATTGTATAGGAGAAATCACACAACTGTTCTTAAAAATGAGGAGTTTTAAGAATTTATTTTTTCCTAACATAGGGGTTTTTTTCTGCTTTATGGTTTAGAGCCTGGGGCTCATTATCACACAATGTTGTTAAGTTTCCCTGTGACCCTGATGACTGTGTGCTGTTACCTTAAGAAATGCATACTCATACAGTGATTTTCATACAGTCCTTAAGAAGTGAAAGCCTGCGACAGGCTGGAGCAAAGCAATCTCTGAGCTTCAGTACATCTCTGTGTTGCCCTAGCTATCTAGCCTGTGCTTCAATTAATGCCCACCCTGGCACAGGCAGGCTCCCATGCACTGGGGAACAGCCGTGCTGTTGGGTGATGCTATTGACCAGTCATTCTCAGCTGTAGATAAGGGAGGTGTGGAAGACAGTGTGGTAAATGATACTCACTTTTCCAGGACTGCAACACAAGGAAGGCAATGCCAGCATCACTGCTGTGTTGCAGGGCTTGCCCCGGAGTAGCCATGGCTCACACCGGCATCCCTCACTGCTGTGTTTGGCCCCCTCACTCAGGTGGGGGTGCTTTCCTGGAAGGATCCAATCTGAAATTGGTTTCTTCTCCTTTGTGGGCTGTTGAGTAGGCAGGAAATGAATTTAAGAGCTCTGGGGATCATTGATGAAAGCAAGTAATAATTTGGGTGGCCTGTCTGCAACAAACTAGAGTGTTAATCCCCATGTGTCTCCCATGGAAAAAAATGATGTTGTTGTTTATTATTTATTGCTCTGACATTTATTATTCACTGTGGCTATTTATTATTTAGGGCATACATTATTTGTGGGTCAGCATAACACACTGAAGTACAATAGACATTTTATAGGTATACTGAAATTCTGGATCCTTCATCTCAGAAGTTCAGGGTTTAACATCAGGAAGAAAATGTGGAGAAAGGGCTAGAAAATTTTAAGAGAAAGCCAGTTTCTGAAGGTAGATTCAGTCCGTTTTGGCTTGCCTGTGTTCCATCTCTGGGCAGCACAAATTGAAATTGCCCTGCCAGCTTAAGTGGACGTGTCACAACTGTGGATTTCTACCAGCCAAACACCTTGCTCTGTATTTTTTTTGTGTGACATACAATCTTCAGGGCAGGGCTGTGTCTTTACTGTCTTTTTTCAGCATTGTACACCAAACAGGCTCTCCTCAAATAAATGTAGATCACGTTAACTATTGAGCTGATGCTCTAGCTGTGATCTCCAGGAGACGCACTCTCACTCCCCAGTGTGCCCAACCAGGTGGCCATTTCAGGGATGTGCCTGCAGAGACTGTGAATGCAAACAAACTCAGTGCATCTTGGTCTCTCCTGCTCTCTGCCTGCACCATACAACAGTTTAATCTCTTGAGTATTGAGGGTCAAGGAAAATATGAGTGATACTGATGATCAGAATAGTAACCTAGTGGTTCCTCTTGGCTTTAGGCTTCTGTGAAGTCTATGAATATGCCAAGAATCAAGGTCTGAAAGTTAGGCAGTTGCAGGTTTTGTAGGAGTAAGACACTCATGTTTAATTGTAACTAATCATTGAAAGAGGCTAATGTGGATAATACTCTCTTGCTATCTTCAGATCAAGACAAATACTTTTTTGGAGGGTGTTACATGCCTCAGTAGAAGGGTGACTGGCTGAAACTCTGTAGCCTTTGTTACGCAGGAGATGAGGAAAAAAAGGTATGATCTCATCTTAAGCTCTTGGTGGAGCTGAAATTTTGCCATTGGCTTCATTGTACCAGGACTTCACTTCTGTGGCCTGATGTAAAGCTTATGTGAGAGTCAAGTCGATTTCCATGGGCTTTGCAACGTGTGTGTAACTCCACAGACACTAGTATTTTCTGCTACACATTGTTATAAGGCAGCATTAATAAATATGTTTGATTTCTTTTTTTTTCCCCTCTTTAGATTACAGACTTGGAAGCAAAGCCAGAAAATGGCTTGGCAGCTGTTAGGTAGGAATGGCTTTTTTTGAGGATTTGGAGGTGCTGGGGTGAGGGAAACTGCTTTTGTCTAATGCAAACTGTATGTAACATAACCCAGATGTTCTCAAGTTGGAATCTAGTCCACACTTGTCATGCAAGACTCAGGTGTCAGCTGCAGAGGCTTGACAGTGTGTCACCTCCCACACTTGCCGTGCAGAGCTGAGCATTATTGCTGCTTACTTCCTAGGATAGTCTGAGCTGAGATGGCAACATAAAAGATCTCCTCCCTTGGAAGAGTGGTAAAGTCATCTCACTGTGTCCCACCTCTTTGGGAAAGAAAGGGAAGAAGCAATCTGGAAAGGAGCCGCTGCCATTTGTCCTCTGCGTACTGGGCAACCCATGACGTTCATTTATCTCACCTAGCCTCATGCACAAACGCCTGCTAAATTGGTTACAGCAACAATTTTACATCCTCGTAAACAATTCAGCTGGGCATTGGGCTCTGCTTAAGCAGCTAGTCTACTTTCCTAATTTGAGCTAGTCCGTGAACAGTCCTGTGCCGGTCTGTGCCAAGATGCCATCTCACTGAGGTCACAGTTACATCCAGCACCACATCACCAGACCTATGCGAGGCTGCTGAGATGCAGAAGAAGCAGATTTGCAAAAAAAAAAAAAAAAAAAAAAGAGGATTCCAGCTGGACTTTCTGGAGGATTTGGGCAAGCTGCAATTTAAAAAAAAAAACCAAAACAACAGAACCAACCAACCAACCAAAAAAACCCTCAAAAACTTTAGATAATATAAAACAATGTCCAACTCCCTTATCTGAAAGCCTGTGTTGACAGAGCAGGAGAGCAGTATCTCTTCATAGCCCTGTGCTTGTGAAGGCTTCTACTGACTAAACACCACCTTGGAGACTTGATTAATACCTGCAGTCAGGAATGTTTTATATTTTCCTGTGAACATTTTTGACAAAATCCCAAAACTTTCCCTTCAACAATTTGTGAAGAGGTTTCACTAGGAAGAAACTGTTTTTCCACTAAAAAGTTACTTTTGTTAAGCACTTGACTATCTTCAGAGATTTCACCCCCATTTTAAGAACTGAAAACCAAAATACTTTAAAACATAGATCAAATGAAAAGTGTTTGGTTTTGCTAACAATTTTTGAGTTGTCAAAAGGAAACTGTCTTTTGTGTATGAAAAAGCATATAAACACTGGGTGAAAAAAACCCCAAACCTGAACATTCCCATTAAAGTTTTGGTTTTGATGAAAATATACTATGTTGCTAGAAAACTCTTTCCCACTGGTAGAAGCTCCTTGGAAAGTATGCCAGCATGGTGCACATGCTCATCAGGACACCCAAGTTTATAGTTTCCTGGGATGGCCTGGGGCTCTGTCCTCTCAAACAGCCACGGAATGATCTTTGAAGGTCTCTGAGAAGAGATTGCCTGGAAGTCCTAACCCACAAAAAGTGAGGGTCACTTTTCACAGGAGAGAAAGAAGGTAAAATTACGCAGCAGGGAAAACTAATCTTATATTGAAGAACTGGGCAACGAATCAGGTGAATATTTTGGTAGCTTGCAGGAGAGGCTATCATAACCTTATGGAGTTACAGAATGCTTTGGGAGAGAGAGCACACTTCTAAAGTGTCTGATATTATGCTTCTCCTGCCCTGTCTGACAACCCAATGAAATATGCTTTCTTTGCAGATTCATTAATGGTTTGAGCCAAGATGTCAACCTCACCATTGACAGCAAACGGTTCATTGCTGTTCAGAAAAACTACAGCGCTTCTGAGTACTCGCTGCTAGAGAGGGACAAGTAAGTTTCCCTTGCTGTGCTGAAGGTTCTTGCTGAGGCCTTTCCTTGGATACAATGGGGCTTTTCTTGGGCGAATAGCAAAACCTTCATTGCTGTTGTCTTGGCATTTGGTTGTGAGGGCAGATGTTTGTAAAAAACCAGAATTATCGGCTCTGCGCAGAGCAGGTGCTCTGGGCCACTCGTGTGTGTGCAGAAGCACCACGCATTTAGTCTGCAAAGTGTCCAAGCCAAAGGACAGCAAATCAGTATCTCTGTGTGTATTATGCAGTTGAATAGATTCAGCCTCCAAACAGTGTCTGGGATAGCTCTCTTCCTGTGGCTGTTATTGCTTTGGTAAGATAAAATCAGTAGGGACAAAGCTTGGAAACTTTATTCCCATGACATGAGTATGATGACATCCTAATTTAGGCCATAATCTGAGTTTTCTCAGGGTTAGGTCAGGGGAATTTTGGAAACCCAGAAAGCCTTTTGAAGAAGTCCAGATACAGCACTTTTAACTTTCTCTGAGCTTTTGTTCACATTATGTGGGGGCCTGGAGGGAAGAGACTGGCCATTCCTGTGCATCTGTCAGCAGAGTAAGGTGGAACATGGTGAAGTCCCCTCTGCCATTTGATGTCTGCTCTATTTTGATATTCTCTCAGGCCCAAGCTCTTAGTGTTCGGGTGCTCTCAGGGAAAGGCCAATTCATATTCCACACTACAAAGCATTGGTATGTGGGCTGGTAACATCAGGTAACATTACATGGCTTTGCAGGCTGGGCTTGTTAGACAGGGGCTCCATATGGCCTTTGTTTGGCAGCACTGGAGTTGGCTCTTATAGGGTATTTCTGGTGTTTGCAATGTTTCAAAACAAGCTTCATGGCTTTTCTCTGCATCAACTCCATCCAAAATATTTATTGCTGCAATTTAGTAGGAGGCAGCAGCCATTGTGGCAATACTGCTGAGCCTCTGTGCCATCTCACACATCCAAAATCAGAAGAACAAATATGAAGGCTAATTTACTCTCCTGAAAGGAAACAAAGTGGCTTGTGGGTGCCTATCTCCGATTTCCTGAAGGCTGCTTAAGCCTGGCTAATTTGTCTGGCCCACAGTTCCTGAAGGAGTGGAGAAAAGTTTGGAAGGAAAATAAACCTGGGGGGGGGTGGTGGAAATCAGTGCTAGGAAGAAGCAGAAACCATTTAAAAATATTAGCAATAGCC
This sequence comes from Gymnogyps californianus, assembly GCF_018139145.2. Lineage (NCBI taxonomy): Eukaryota > Metazoa > Chordata > Aves > Accipitriformes > Cathartidae > Gymnogyps > Gymnogyps californianus. The sequence goes on from NC_059477.1 coordinate 31,214,498, forward strand.
CAGTCATTAGGTGAACTCCAGTCAGTGCCTAAGTGTTTCTGGAAGGAAAAGATGGTAAGAACTCTAGTGATCGTCTGACATAAACATTACTGCAGCTTAACATCCTACATCTTCCCTACTCTGTTGTAGGGGCATGTTTGATAGCTCTGCTCTGTGCTCTTTGTCTGTGAGACTAACTGGGAAATACTGTACTTCATCATTGTATCTAGATATAATAATGGAAAATGCATAACTGAAACGGGAGAATTCACCCTGGAGCTAGGGCTGCTCGACTTCGGTGCGTCATACACCATTGTGATAACTAACGTAAGTGTCCCTGTGACGGTAACAAGCTCCTTCTGTTCTAGTCTCTGGTAGTGCTTTTGTTCTTATGCTTGTGACTCTCACTTGCTTTCTCCACCCCGCAAGACCTGGGCAGTAGCCATCTGAAGGCAGTCCATTATACAAGGGCTAGTAAAAGGTTTTGGCACCTACATAAGCAAGGTGGGTGGGTACTCATTCCACCTTACACTATGATCTTGACAGATCTCATGGGTTAAACAAGAAGTAAGATCTTTTCCTTGATGGAAATCCTCCATGGAAAATCATGTGATCCATGGTTTGTGCTGGTCTCATGCCATCCTTGTTCAGTTAACATTGACCCAGCGCACTGTAAAGAGCTATTACAGTCTGCCAAGAGCTGACTCTACTTCTGTTCTTTAAAATACTGGTGGTACCTCACACCTGAAAAACCCTGCAGAAACAGTCTGCTGTATCCTCACATTTAACTTACTGATCTAAAGGCTGATCTTCCAAGACTTGTGGATTATGCATGGGGGGGAAAGAGGGACAAAGAGTTGAGGGAGGAGGTTGGTGAGATTATACATCTGTTTTTCCTCCTCTCGCTATCTGTATAGCTCATTTGGAGCCTAGTGTAAAGTCAAGGCATGGTTTTCTGAACAACCTAGCCCTCATGGGGCGTGAGCACTGCTGAGAGGGTGGATTCCTTTCCCTGCCTGCCAGCCTCTTAGGCACGCTGCTCCAACCCTGATCCAGCTGGCAGGAGCCACGGAGATGAACGTGATCAGCTTAGTTCCCATTTTAACCTTTCCACTGCACAGGCACACAGACAAACCAGGTCTGACAGGACACACTGCTAAGCTGCCCTCTGAGACTTTGGCTACTGTGTTGTGATGAGCAGAGCAAAGTGCTGTCAGCTACTCCCTGGCAGCAACATCTCCCTGTTGGGCAATTAATGGGAGCTGTTCATGTCTGCAGAGTTCAGATACATAGGGGGAAAAATATAGCTGCAAAGCACCTGGCATTTTTTTTTTAACTCCAGTAGCTGGAGTGGGATGCACAGTCCTGGAGGGAACAAGCAGATGCTGCCATCTGTGAGTGCAGAGATTTATGTACATAAAACACATACACACTTGAAGTGATGTTGGCCAGACCCGTCCTCCATGGCTGCAAGTCTCTTTCACCAGATGAGAAACCAAGTAGAGAAGTTGCATGAAGAATATTACACTAAGAATATTGCCCCAGAACGTCTGGTGATGCAACTGAGTCAGGGCCAGTTGAGACAGATGTGTCCCACATCGCTGTGGGCAAGGATTCCAGTTTGTGGTCCCATCTACAAGACTCCCTGCTGTAGCCATGGCTGCTTGATGGTGGCTCTGTGCCTCAGTCCTTCAGCCCTTCTGTACCCTGTGCTAGTCCTTTAATCTTTTTGACCCCCTGTTTTTCCACCTCTCTCCCTGTGGTTTCCTGCTTCTGTAGAGAGTTAGTTTGCTCCAGGCCAAGACAATTTTTAATTATTGCAGTGATTTGTACTGAGCCCTGCTCCTCTGCCAGGCGTGCTATATAGAAGAACCAAGAATGCAATATATTAGTCTGCTAATGTGGCTGAACTGTGATACTTAAATCACGGCAATGCTGCCTTCTACCCAGCCTTCCTCAGTGTGCAGTTATAGTATGGTGCTTGTGACATTTCTTTATGGGCTAAAGAGCAATGCACAGCTCTCCTCTCACCCCTTTTAGCCTGCTAAAATACAGTCTTTTGATTTGCCTCCCTGCATGGTGATTAAGTACGTCTCATAAACATCCCTTGTATTTTCCCAAGTACTCTCCTTAAATGCGGGGTTTTCTGCCTGAAGTAATTTCAGCCTAATGTTTTCCTGGCTACTAGTCAAATCTCTCTTTGCCTCTGAGCCTCAGAGGCAGTATTAATTACACCTGGGAAAGCAAACAAAAAGAATGAGGAATACAGCTACCGTAACTATCTGAATACATCTGATATGGGACAGTCTCTGCTGCTCTTGGTGTTCCTGAACTGGATTTGTTTGGGTGTCACTGTTATAGTAGGGGAGTTGTACAGTGCCGATGAAATGGGAGCGGTGGCCACATGGCTGCAATGAGCATTTATCTTCTTGTCCTCTTCTGGCCCTGGGGACAGCAGCAGGTCACAGGCTCTGCACAAGTACCACACAGGCTTTTCCCAACCCCACTACAGAAGGCCACTTGTTGGTTTGCAGTAATTCATGCAACTCTTGCCGCACATGAATGAGCCGCGATGCTTCCATCCTGCCACCTCTGCCCTGTGCAGTAGGAGTCAGCCCATTCCCAACAGGCTTGGAAATGGCCAGGGTCAGACCCAGAGTTTTGCTTCCAGGGCAGAGCTTTGCTTCCACCTTTACTTAAAATTTCATTTTGGTAAAGTTGCTGTTGGAGTCCAGGCTAAGAAGGATCTGACCTTTGAGCAGCTAATCAATGTGCCTTTATTTTCCCGCTAGGTTTCTGGAGGTGCTGTTAAGACATGGAAGTCAGAAGACATCAAAGCCAACAATGTCCATATGGCTTGGCAGTTACCACAATACTTATTAATATCTGCTGGGGAGGTGATGTTCTCCATTACAGGTCTGGCCTTCTCCTATTCTCAGGTACTCCACTTAAAGATTAGACTTTATATTAGGCTTACAATTAGACTTCAGGGTTTATTCCTGCATCTGCCATTGACTTGTAATACTTCCTTTGGCATGATGCTTACTGACAATGTTATCTGTGGTTCAGCTAAAAGTGGCATTATAACACAGCTTGCTGGGTGCCCTCAAGCTAAATTAATTCATGCTCTGAAGATACCTGTTCTCGATTATACTCAGGAAACTCCTTTTCTGGTAAAGCTGAGAACATAGAACAGAACTGGATAGAAGTTTATTTTAATGTGAAAGCTCTGAATACTGTAATATCAGTTTTTTCTCCCAGTGAAATATTTTGTGGTACATATTTTCCAGTGATAAAAAGGCAAAGGTATCTCAGGGACTACAGGGTGGCATGAGGGCTTAGAACCTGCTTTAAGCTGAGACACTGAAGGGGTCTAAGCCTACACAAGTCTGTAACGAGGGAGCAAGAGGTAACGAGTGTGCAAGGAATGATTTGATTGTTGTCTGAGAAGAGGCTTATGAGAAGAGAGGACTGAGACATTACGAGATCAAAAAGCTGAAGCTACTCAAATTTATCCTTGGAGTAAAGTGCAGGTGTTTATTAATGAGGGCAATTAATACAGTGGGACGGTCTGTCATGGGATGTGGAAAATTTGTCATCAGCAGGAAGTTTAACATCAAGATCCAGTCTCTTTTCCAAAGGTGTACAGCCACATGGCACCAGACTCCAAGCTGCAGGGCTTGTTGTGTGGCTCCCTGAACTTCCTGATGGTACAGCTTCAGATGATGCAGGTTGGGCATGATCAGGATCCAGCTCTGCAACAACTGCATCTCCTCTTTCTTCATGTGTCCTGGAGGACATGTTTTGTAAACTCCTTGTATGCAGCTGTTGAAATTAACCACAGAGGAGACTCTGCACAGAGGAAATTCCACCATCTCCTCCTAGGCTGAGCCCAGTGACACCTACACGGGGCAGGACATCACAGGGTGAACCAGGGCAGAAGGGCACAGCGTGATATCCACTGACCAGGCCCTTCTCTTTTCAGTCTCCCGCCAGCATGAAGTCGGTGCTGCAGGCAGGCTGGCTGCTCACAGTGGCTGTTGGGAATACCCTTGTGCTCGTTGTTGCACAGGCTGCACCAATGGCACAGGTATGGTTCGGCTCTTGAAACAGAGGTAATGCTTTAAAACGGGCCTGGATGGTGCTTCTGAATGTCCGTGTCCTGGAGGCACAGCTTCTCTGCACAGCCCCAGGTTCCTGCAATGGTGTGATGGCAGCCTGCACGGAGCTGCCTCCCAGCCAGGGCTCTGCGTTGCCCTCAGCAGCATTGCCCTCTGAGGCAGTGGCTCTCCCTAAGCCTCCCAGTAGCAGTAAATAATAGTGACCTGCACTGCGATGACGTTGCCGGAGCTCAGCTCTAGGCAAGCAGGCTGTATTTGGGCCTGGAGCCTGGACACAATGCCAGCAACATGTTGCAGTTGCTTACCGAAAGCAGCTTGCCTTCATCCAGCTAGCCCACTGGGCAGGCAGCCTCCTCAAGCGTCTAGTTTGGGACTTCTTCAGGGCCAGCTGCCTGTGGCACCCCTGAGATGTCGGGCTTGCATGGGGAGGTTGTCGTGCAGAGCTTGTTTGTTTAATTCAGGCTATCAGACTTCCGAGATGATGGCATGAAGGTGTGAAATGGGGCTCATTTCTGGCTAACATGAAACTGCATCTCCCAAAGGCATTTTGTGGGCAAAAAGCCCAGGCAGGTATGTTCCAGTCAGGACAGATTTGTAAGAAAAGATGTAATGAAACTAGCCCAATCTAACTGGTTCGTTTCAAGGTATATCACACATTCATAGTTACATTATGTGTACATGAGTTTACCAGAAAACATGATGAGAAAGTTTCTATCTTGTGAGCAGTCTCTGAAGCTAAAAAGTAATTTTCACCCAGCTCTTTAAAAAGCGCTTGGAAGCGCAGAGAAATCCTCTGGACTGAAAGTCTGGGGTCCCCTGACCTGCTGTTCTTTTTTCTCTCCTAGTGGGCTGAATTTGTCTTGTTCACTGTTCTCCTCTTTGCTGTGTGCGTTATTTTCTCCATCATGGGATATTTCTATGTCAGTGTGGATCCAGAGGACCTAGAAGAGAAGGAAGAGAAGAGAGAGACCTCAAGCAGAGGCAACATGATTAGTCTCGTTACTCAGAAAACAAAGCTCTAACACATGGGTTGGGATCTTTTTTTTTTTTTTTAACTCAGTAGATGGGAGGGTAAAAGAAGGGTGGGACAATGTTATTATATTTTACAGCATTGCAGTCTTTATTACTCAAAAAGTAGCCACCTTCTAAATGGGACCAAATAGCCCTCTATAAAAACAATGGGGGTCCTGAAATCAGAGCAAAACTCCCTGGTAAAGCTCCTCTGGTATTGAAAGCCCTTATAAGTAAATACAGTGTAATTTAAAACCTGCCCATCTTTTTAAGCATGGAATGCTTTCCTATGATTTTGTTTTAAACATATATTTAGGGCAGCAGGGAGGAAAGGTGGAAGGAATGCCATATGACAGCAAAATTTGGAGATGTTGGGAGAAAAGAATGAAAACCCAGTATAGGAATTAGGGAAGAATAGATGTTACTGACAGAAGAATTTTTAATGCTGTCATCGAGGACTGGAAGTGTTACACACAGTCCCAAAGGATTTCATCATGTAACTCTCCTTATGAGTATTTCATCTCATTATTGCATGTTATGAATGGTCCTGCTTTATGACTTTCATCTCCAGGCTCAGAAGTAATAACAGGGAATTAAATTCTGCAGGCTAAAATATTCCCAAAACACTACTGAAGAAGATATACATACTACCATCTTTCTGATACCCATTTTTTCCTAGAAGTTTTTAGCAACTGATGGTGTTCTTTGATTAGACATGATTAGAGAATTGGTTTATGCTTTCTTATTTCAGAAATCCAGGCAGTTATTTGCCATCTTCCTATACATTAAGCCTTTATTGGGCATTTTCTTTTACAGAACCTGCCACTGCAAGTTAGGATATGGCTAATTTCTTATCTCATGCTTCAGTTATTCCCCACTGGGAGATACTTTGCAGCAGTTTCTATAAAATTCCAGGCATCCTGCAGTGAGTTAAACAAGGATGCACCTTATCATTTTTTCAGTCTATGAGAGGAAACCATGGCATAGGAGATATTTCTTTTTCCTCCCTGTTTTTGTGTGCCTCTACCAAACTTTGGATATAGCTATTTTATTGAAATTGTGATATAATTGTCTGATTTTCCTCGCTTGCATGAAGCTGTGATATCATGTTCTGCATAGAAGTAATTCAACCATTGCTGATCTAGTAAAACTCCTGAGAGAGTCCCTGCCTTCCTCTGTTGCTCCAAGGCCGCAGTTGTAACAGGTATGGCCTAATTTACAACAAGGTTGTCAATAGGATCTTCAGGTTCACAGAGTATAGATTTTAAATGATGCTTTCATCTTCCATCTTGGCATTGGCCATAGGTGATCGCTGATGCTTTGATTCAGGAGATCATGAAATACGTGTTTAATTTCATTCCTGTTCAGGACAGCACTAGGGAATACGCTTAGCTTTACACCTCTGCTACTTTAATGTGCTGCCTTGTGTATGTGTGTCTTCTTGAGTAAGACTGAGAAAACCCCACTTTTCGGTTTATAACTGGAAGACTCACAGCCTCAGATTGTTTCCTTTGCTTCCTGTCATAAATGGTCATGAACTTCCACCCCTGCTTCTGCATAAGCTCCTGCCTGCTGTGAAGTAGCATCTGGGTCTTGGTGCCAGAGGGCGACTCAGACAAATGACAACAGGCTGCGGGTGTGCACACAGAAACACTTAATGTGGTTCAGTTGATGCAGAGCCATTTATTAAGCTGTGGTAGTTGGATCCGGGCAGCTGAACCCTGCGACTCAGCAGGGAATGAAGGGCATTGAAAGCCATCTATTAGGTCATCCGACCTGCTCCTCAGAAGCCAAGTGAGGATTATTCCCTCTGTTCCTTTCTGGTATTGTTCTCCTGCCATGATTCTTTGTGTGGGTTCTTTCTCCTCCAGGCATTGTTGTTTTCCTAATCCTGTTTTATGATACACTGTGAATCAGCTCAGAGGCTGCTGAATCATTCTGCTATGATGCTGTTTGACCAGCTTCCAATCTGAAGCACTAATAGAAAGCATTTCTTCCTCCCCCCTGCAAACAAAACAAAAATCCCCAAACTGAAGGAATGGACAGGCTCCAGTAGCACTGAACAAACACAATTTAGAATTATTGGAGCATTTAGTTTTTTATAAGCCTTGAATTTGGAAGTGTGTTGGGGTTTGAGGGCATATGTGGTGAAGAGACAATTGAAAATTATTGGAGCACTTTCCTTGGGAAGCACTTGGTACATTGCAGCTCAAAGTGGCATGAGGGAAAGCAAGTTGTCCAGAGGACACGATCTTTAAGACTACATATGCTCAAGAACCTTTTGATTTTTATGTTTTATTTCCTTACTGGCAGCACTACCAGAAGCTGTCACACACTCTGAGCTTAATTTAAAGGAATCATTCCAAACTCATAAAAGATACATTTAGGATGTCATCTGTATCTGCTTTTTAGACTCCTGATGCCAAATTGCCCCTTTCCAAACATCTCCATGTTCCAAACCATCACCATAATGCTGGGGGGGGAAAAATTGCAATTCACAGTTGGGAAGGTTATGAACAGGAAGGCAATGCTATAAATAAAGTGCTAACATGAGGCTGGGGGCTGCTCCTGCAGCCCCTCTGGGGAATTGCTTGCCTGAGGGAGCGTAAGGCTCTGTTCACATTTCTCCTCCTGCTGATACAGTTACTTCTTCCCACCTGCTCATCGTCACCTATTGGAAGCTTTGTCCTCCTCCGATCTGCCTGCTTGGTTGCTGGTATGATCCTTGCCCACTGTTTCAGCTGCAGTTGTAAAGCTTTGCTAATTGGACCCATTTATTTGAAATGCACCAGCAGTTTGGAGGGATTTCCACTGGGCAGGCTGACAACCAGCCAGGAGCAGGCTGGGGGCTGTAATAAAGAGCTGCCCCTGCTGTAGCTGGAGAAGGTGGCAAAATAGCACATTCAGCATAGCACTTCTCCAATTTTAGAGCCACAACTCCATCCTTGGAGCCCTTTCATCACTTTCAAATGGACTGAAGACTGGATCAAAGATTTAGGACCTGATTCTGTGGAGTATTGAGGTCTCCGGGTTTTTCTTCCATACAGTCAGCTCAGAGATGGGGCCATGCACAGCTCTTAACACCCAATTTTAGAACAATATTCCTTATTCCTCCTGATTGTTTAATTTAGGATCTTAGGGAGAAGCCAAAATAGCGATGATATATGTAAAGCTGTGTGAACCTCTGTAGAGAAATAGCAGCCTGCTGCCTGTCCAGCTTCACCTGTCACTGAAGGGAGTCTCAGCTGTTGGTGGGATTTGCCCTGGAGCAGATTAGGGAAAGCTCACACCAGCTGGTTTGTAGGCTGACCTACAGAAAGGATCATCTCCAGCTAAGGGACAGTAATGGGCTGGTGGGGATCTGTAGGTATGTTGCTGCACAAGCCTTCATGGAGATTGCAGGGGCTTGGCTTCACTGTGGAAGTATGTGTATTTATCTGTTTTTCTGAAGGATGCTTTCTGATGAAGATTTTTTGTGCAGCAGATTTCCCTTCAGTTGCACTGGCTGTTACTTAACACATTTTTTCCCTTAGCAGGTTGTAAGTGTGGCCAATGTTATTTCCAGCTTTGCGTGAGATATAAGCATAAAAATGAGATTTAAAACTCAGCAAAACAACTTCTTGGCTGTGGGTTCCTTAAATTTACCTCTTCTTTCTCAGGTAGCAAGCTGCTCTGTGCAGCTCAAGGGGCTTGCATCTCTCTTTTCTTCCCTCTCCCTTTCCCCACAGCCCCACAATTCCAGAAGATGAGTTTTGGAGGATTCCAGAAGATGAGCCCTGGGAGGGCTGCATGGGACTTGCTCGGATGCAGGTGGTGTGTGCTGTCAGCGCTGGCTGGGAGGCAGGAGCCTGGCCAGGCACAGGAGCTGGTTCCTCTCTGGAGACCCAAATGGGGCTTGGCAAGGTAGCCTGGGGCAGGGCTTGCCCTGGTGGAAGACGTTGTTTTCCTGAGCAGTGATCGGGCTGTGAGTTTTATTGTGAAAGTGAAATGTGAGCGAGTGAAAGGAAAAGTTTTCACTGGCTTTGGCTTTGGCCTGAGGTGCTATGCAAGGAGGCTGGAGACTGACGGGCAGGGAGGACAGAAAGGGCTATTTGGTCAAGGTCTTCCCAACTCCTCAATGAACAGCTGAAATTCCTCACATCGAATTAAGTGGAGAGAAAATGAGATGGGAGAAGTGGAAAGCTCAAATGATTAGATAGTGGATGACTTCAGACCTTTCAGAAGAGCGCTGTCCTAACCGGTGGTGAAAGGTCTTCGGGGGAGTTTGTCACCCATGGCTTGAAAACTGGTTTGTCATTCCAGAGTATTGCAAAAACCAGCATACAGACCTGCGTTGGTGGATCTGCAGTGACTGGAGGAGGAGGTGGCTGTGCTCCTGGCAGTGCCCCCCCATCCATGGCAGCCACCACCTTGGCTTCCCCTTGGGTCAGAAAAAACAGCTGAAGGTGTATTACAGATGGGAGTAGCACAGGAGGGAGAGCTACAGTTAGGGATGGTTAATGGACAGTTTTAGCCAGGGTCACACACAGAGGAATAATCTCTCTCTGTTGAATTTCTTTGCCTAGCTACAAGAAACACTTTCTACCACCAGCAGCTTAAACCTGGGAGTTCAGCTCCATGGCAAATGCCACAGCTGCTGAATTTTGGATGGTACAGACTCTGCATTTCATTATCACTACATTTGTTATTGTGATATAATTTTAAAACAGCATTGAAGAGATGTTTCTGTCCCAGATGTTGACAGATCTGGCCAGGGTTTTGCATGTTGATAGCTGGATTTTTGCTAGTCTTTCATGTTAACATGTGCGATAAACCTGTCATGTACAAGTAGATGTTGCGGGGTCTTTGGATTTCCCCAGCAATTTAGAAAAAAACAAAATCCCCAGAAGCTGGCTAAGCATGAACTGTGGTGTTGCTTCCTTGTTGGAGCTGCCCATGTGCTTTGTAAAGCAGGGACCCTCATTCATCTCTTGCAAAGTGCTTCCCAGAAAGACAAAAATGGGGGACACTATTAAACATTTTGCCTTGAGAAGGGCTCATGCTGCATGACAGAAATTGCATGAAGGAAAATAATTGCTTTGCTTAAAATCCCTCCTTCCTCGCCATCTCAGGTCATCAACAAGGAATGAAACAAGTTGTTTCTTACTGAGCTTTGAATCAAGGAGCTGCTGCATCTTCTCAAGGTCTTCCCATGCTGTGTTTTAGCAGCAGCTCAACATTAACCTGCCTGTAGTACCTGTTGATTGCTAGGATGCAGAGCAGCCACACTGCAGGCTCCCACTGTCAGCTGATCAACTCTAATCTCTTCATTTTTAATGAATTGTTTTAGCAGTTATCCTGCAGGGCTCAGTCAGAATTGGTCTAAATTTACAGAGAACTGTAATCAACAAGATAAACAGCAAAACTCTCAAAAAAACTGCTAAAACACTGGTTTAGTGCATAATTAAAATTTTAATATGCTTACAGAAAGTAAAAACCAAAACCAGAATGTAGCAATTCAGTCGGAGCAATGAGGAGCTGCAGTTGGAATCCAGCAGCGTGGCAACTGGCAGCCAAGCTGAAGACACAAAAATCAAGCAAACATCACTTTTTACATTATTTTTTGTCATTGCATATGTTGTTCAGTCTGCTTGGCCTGTCCTGTTCAATCTACCCATGTGTGTAAGGAAAAGAAGCTGAACTGACTTGTGGAAGACACATACCCTTCCCAAGCTGCAGCTTGGTTTTCCTCTTGTTGCAGACTCCCAAGTTAGCTCCAAATGACTCCCTTCGCTAGCAGTCAGCCCCCTCAGTCCCACATGCTGATCTTCCCTCCCCAGAAGTCACTCAGACTTCTCCCCAATGAGTTTTTGCCAGACCTCAGCACCTTGCTTATTCCTCCTCTCATGCAGCCTCTCTGCTGCCAGCAACAGCGTGTCTTCTTGGGGGTTGTCCTGGGTAATGCTGCCCGCTTTCCTGCAGCCAGAAAAGCTTCTCACCCATGGCACTACTGTGTCTGGGCAGAAATCACACAGAGCCAAATATCTGGTGGTAACAGGGCATCTGCTCTGGCTTGCTTTGGCTCTGGCTTCTTGTCACAGTCTTGTGTGGCCCGATGCATCTTCTGTAGGCAAATCAGTTCAGAAGCACTGGGGTAATCCAGCACCTCTGTGTGTCCCTCCAGTCTATCCTGTGCCCAGTTAGCTGCCCACAGTCAGCCCTTGTGTTGTGCCATGTCAAGCTGCAGGGACTTCTGGACCAAAACTCTACTGTTACCTGCCAAGGGGGGTCTGCTTGTGCTGCCTGTGGCCCCAGCCTGCTTTAGTTGGCCTTTGTTCATACATGATTTATGGTCAGGCTGCTCCTTCCAGCCTCCCACTTGTGCTGGAGGCTCTGGAGCCCTCCCCCACCAGTCAGTTTGCGAGTCTTTCTCTTGTAGAGAAGTAGGAGAAAGCCACTCAGGTTGTGTTCATCACAACACTAGTGTGTGGTCAGTGGGCTGCATCTGCAACCACAGGTCTCCCATCAGCGTGGACGCGGCAGCCAGTGAAATGGGGCCGGCTCCTCTGCAAGCAGTGCCGGCACAGGGACTGCTGGTGTCGGTGGGGCTGGCTCTGTGGCCTTCCCAGGTTTGACCGTGATGTTTTAAAAGCCGATGTCAATGTTTTGCTGGGAGACCTGTGTTATTACTGTGGTGCTGCCAGGCTTCAGCTTCTGAATCTGCTGGGCGAGGAGCAGCAGGTTGCGTGCCTGGGCAGAGCTGCTCCTCCTGACACAGGGACCTGTGCCGGTGCTGCTTGCCTGTGGCGGGGCACTTTCTGCTCCTTCTTCGTCTGCTTGCCTAGCCCCAGTGACCAGGTCTCAGGTAACTGGCATCTCCCAGACCTCACTGTGTTATCTGCCCACCCACAAGGGAAGTTTCTTCTAGTGGAAGTGAATTTGGTTGCTTTGAGCTTTGAGTTCTGACTACCCAAATCTGCTTGGAGCTGCTTGGAGCCGCTTGGAGCCGCTTGTAGCCTTTGTTCGGGCTCTTTCTCTGTTTAACCTGTGCATCAAAACACTCTCCAAGTAGGCCTTCGTGCTGTCCTCACCAAAGACAGAAAGCTCTCAAAGATACTGTGCCAACATGGATTTCTCCTGCCCCAGTTAGAGGTGAAACAGGCCAGCAGGAATTCAGCAGGTGCCAGGAGCTGCTGCCTTTCAAAAAGGTGAGCTGCTGTCAATCATGGCGGCTCCCCACATGCAAGGCCATGCAGTCCAGCTCCTGCTGTGCCCTGAGCTCAGCAGAGGCCAGTGGATGCTCGGATGCCTCTCTGGGGGCTGCAGCTCCCAGGTCCCAGCACTGGCCAGCCCACCTGTGTGCCATTGGTGTCAGCAACAGCTTTGCTTCCTGACACTTTATACAGTCCAAAATCTGCAGAGCAAAGAGAAGAAAGTTCCCTCTTCCCAAAGAGAGTATTTAATTTGCTTTTTCCCTCTCCTTTCTCATTCACAGCCAGTGTCATTAGCTGCCCTGTTATTTCAGGGCTGGCCAAGGCAGCTGCGCAGTCCCTCCATCTCATCACCCCCTTGGCTGGGGCTCTCCTACTCTGCCCACCCACAAGCACCTTCCTGGAAGCTCTCCTCAAATTCAGGTCCCCCACTCCTCCAAAGAGCACATCCCTCATGAGACCAAGGATTTGACATGTTTTTAACCAGCCAGTCCCTTTGCGGGGATTAGCCAGCCTGGGTAATGTTTGCATTTCACCCTTTGCTGTCTGCTGGCTGTGGCTTTACTTTTGGAGCAAGGTCACTGGTTTTCTTTCCTTTTTCCCCCCAAAGGTTGTCCTGAGCACCTGCACACTCTGTATAAATAAATAAATGGTCTTGCCTGTTTGCAGGCAGATGGTCCATCCATCTTCTACTGAAACTTTGATAGTGCCATGAAGAATCCCTCTGCGCTAACAGTGCCAGTATAGGCTTTTACATCCCTACTGAAGGACGACTTTGGCCCTTCTTTGCACCATCCTTTTGTACATGCTGGTTAAAACCAAAGGTCTTGTGCTTCATTTCTCACAGTCTGCAGCACTCCTCAAGCTTCTGAAATGCAGGCTCTGAGTTCCCTCTTCTGTTTGAGCTGAAAACTATTAAAAGCCATTGAGTGCTTCACAACTAGCTGGTTTTTGTCTAGTAAAGTTCTTTTTTTGCAGTTTTTTTACTGTGTTCACATCCATCACTTACAGCTATGGGGTGAAACACTGCTCCAGTCTTCTCCTGTCAACCCTCACTTTTCCGGAGAAGCTTGGGCTTTTAGCTTTTCCATAAAAACCTTATCTTCGGTGCCTTTAGTCCTAATGCTGTTCACTGTTCAGCATCCCTTGAAGCCAGGGATTTGGGCTTCTTCCTTTGGGTTTTTGCTTCTGTCTGCTCAGCATTTCTTAGCTGGTGTCACTCTATTACACCTCCTGGGGCCCACTGACCTACTGGGCTGAAAAGGAGCAGAGAAGTCATCTCGGTGGTTTTAAAAGATGCACCTAGACTGAACCTGCTGAACTCTGAAAGTGTTGAGCCTTTTTTCAGCTTGTTAGAGGAAGAGCAGGTACTTCTCCACGTAAAGGTGTGCTCTCATGCCTACTGCATCCTGCTCTGGCTGGGAAGGGACATTGCCAGGTCAGAGCAGTTCTGCCATCCCTGGCACTTTGCTCCTGCTTTCCTCTGGCTCTGCATTTCCTGGCTTGGATTCATCTGCTCTGGTCCTCTCCTTGGTGGGTCTGTTGCAGTAGTGATATTCACTCTGAGGGAGCCATTGCCTCCAACAATTTATTTGACCAGTCTCATCATGTTACTTGTGGTGACACCCATCACGGGGTTTATTTTGCCTCTTCAGTCTCCACTGTTGTTCCAGGTTTCTGCTGTGGTTTCTCTTGGTTCAGACTGTCAAGCTCTTGCCAATTTTGTCTTCCTTGTCGTGGCTTCCCATTATCAATGCTGTGCTTGGAGTCCAAGTGCCCTTCACGCCACAGATCTGCAAGCTAAGTAAACTTAGCAAATCATTAGGGCAGAGTTTGACCGCTCCTGTCTCCATCAAAGACTGGGCTTAAATTAGGTCCCTTTGATAAACTGAGCTGATGGGCCAATTTGGATTGCACATGTGGTATTATGAGCCTCACGGGGCTTATGATTAAAAGACATAAGAGTGCAATTTTTTAGGGAGCTACCAGGAGATTACTGTAACTCACTAGTCACTTCTTTATCAGAACAAAAGAAAAGCCCAGTTCTGCAGGCTGGCTGGCAGGCAGCTCCTGGGAAGTGTCTGTGAGCCTCTAATTGCTAGGGGAGGCAAGAGTCATGTTTGTCTCCTGCAGGTTTTGATGTGTGTGATAACACGGTGGGGGGAGTGGGGGTGGAATATGTCACTCTGACCATTTCTGTCTCCAAGGCACTTGCTCCAGGAGTGAAAACTTTCACACAGGTGGCTTCTTTATCTCTTTCTACAGTTGCTTGGGTTTTTTTCCCCCCATAAACTACAGTTGTCTTTGCAGCAAGATAGAGCTCAGCTGCATTTCTTTGCTGGACTCTAACCAAATCCTGACCTGCCCAGGGAGCTCGGTGCAATCTAGGCTGACTCCCTGCATCAAATCCTCAAGCCTGGGGCTGGATCCTGACCCAGCAGGAAAAGCTCTGTTAGCTTAGGCTCTGCATCAAGCCCTGAAGATAAGAAATGTCTGACTGGACACAAATACAATTTTGCCTGTTTTTTTCTCTCAGATTACTGAGTCAGAGCTGGATGGCATATGTAATTGTAGTAGGGCTATTCTTCTCTCTCTTTTTTTTTTTAAGGAACATTCACGCTGCATTTTAATTACAACATTTAGAATATGTCCAAATAGCTTGAACTCAAATTGATCTTTTTTTTCAGCCAGGAAGCTTGTTTTTCATCTATTATAATAATAAATGTGCTATTGATAATAGTTTAGGTGCAATACAGCAAAGCTTTGTGTTATGAATCAGCTCTGGAGGGCCAAAATTTTCTTATTATCCATTATTGATATGACAGTTTGCAAATATTTAAGAAACAAATTACCAGGTTTTCCTTGTTCCCGTCTTAGTTTGCAATCTCAGTCTTCTTGACAGCTGAATTCAGGATTAATGATGATCTTGTTTAAGACGATTTCTTGCTACCAGGTTTATTCTCTAAACCTACAAGTGCAGTAGGAGAACTAGCACTGGCACTTTGAATTAAATCTCATCCTTGAAGCAAATTTTTTAGCTTTATTCTCTCCAATTCTACTAAGTAGAAATCGGATTTGCCTGGTAAAGTGCTTAGACCTGTTATTAATTTCTTAGTTTATGTAGTCATTTTAAATATAGAAGCTTAACATGAAGGGCTGGTAAAAGGAGCTGTTTTTCTCTCCCAGCCCTGAGCTTGCTGGATCTGTTCAAATTGTAAGTGCTTTAAGAGACAGGTCCTCTCTGAGCACAAGCATGGGAGCAAGGAGACCACCTTGAGCCTCCGTAGAAAAGAGAGATCCAGAAGGACATGCTGGATTTGGTCCTTGGTAAAGCACTGGAGGCGGCACTGGGAAACATTCAGTCCAGGTCCTGGGACTGGTAAAACACATCCATGCTCTGCAGCAGCTTCCTCTCCACCTGCTCCAGGTCTGAGCACAGAGTAAAGGGTACGGAAAGGGCTGAAGCACCAATGTCTGCCTGGGAAGGTTGTTTCTGCTGCAGATGGCTGCAGGAGAAGCAAGGAGGGTGCTACACCCCATGGCAAAGCCTGAAGCATCCCCCAGGGGGTCAGGGGCATCTTCTGGGGGAAAACACAGCACCAGAATAGAGACTCAAAGAAAGCATGAAGCACCCCCTTCAGAGCACATGCTGGGCACTGGGCCATTTCTGCCCTGCGGTCTCTGACCGTGGGCTTTGCATACACAATACAGGAATTCACTAGTGTGTGAGCCAGGCTTTGGAGATGAGAAGTGAATTTGTTCTCAACTAAAATCAGCTTTTGTTAGCAGAAAATCTGTGAGTTGGGTTCCCCAAGGGCATAGTGTTTGAAAATCACAGATGATTAAAAGATAACACGTTTGAGGGGGGTTTTTTTGTTTGGTTTTTGTGGAGGTTTTTTTGTTTGTTTCCTTTTTGGGTTTGGGAAGCTGGATGCCGCACATAAGTTTCTCCACAACTGACCTGGCCACAAATTTTTTGTTTTAATGCAAAAAAATCTGAGACTCTCCTTAAAAGAGGAGCCCCTAGGAGTTCTGAAATACCAAACATCACACCAGCAAAAATGACAAAAGTTGGCAACTCCGAGTGTAGCCTATTACATTGGTCTTAAGCAAAAATAAGCCAAATCAAACAAGACTTGATGGAACAGAATAAAAGCAGGCAAGCACCACAGCTTAGCTTGAAATAATGTGTTAATAGAGAGTGTTTCTTCATTACTTTTTATTTGATAAGCAGTAAAACCACAGACTCATGCTGAATACAGTTTGTATGTGCCCTCTGCTAATTGCCCATCCCCGTTTGCAATGTAAGCACTCATTACTCACTTCCCTTGGAACTAGAAGTGGCCAGCATGGAGCAGCAGGGAGAGGGGCACAGCTGTGTATTTCAGCATGTCTGCACATATAATTGTATAATGGTTTGGGTTGGAAGGGACCTTAAAGATCATCTCGTTCCAACCCCCCTGCCATGGGCAGGGGCACCTTCCACTAGGCCACGTTGCTCAAAGCCCCATCCAGCCTGGCCTTGAACACTTCCAGGGATGGGGCATCCACAACTTCTCTGCACAACTTGTTCCTCTGTCTCATCCCCCTCACGGTAAAGAATTTCTTCCTAATATCCAATCTAAATCTAGCCTCATTCAGTTTAAAACCGTTACCCCTTCTCCTATCACTACACTCCCTGATAAAGAGTCCCTCCTCATCTTTCCTGTAGGCCCCCTTTCAGGTACTAGAAGGCTGCTATAAGGTCTCCCCGGAGCCTTCTCTTCTCCAGGCTGAATGACCCCAACTCTCTCAGCCTGTCTTCAAAGGAGAGCTGCTCCAGCCCTCTGATCATCTTTGTGGCCCTCCTCTGGACTCGCTCCAACAGGTCCACGTCCTTCTTATGTTGGGGGCCCCAGAGCTGAATGCAGTATTCCAGGTGGGGTCTCACGAGAGCAGAGCAGAAGGGGAGAATCACCTCCCTTGACCTGCTGGTCACACTTCTTTTGATGCAGCCCAGGATAAGGTTGGCTTTCTGGGCTGCAAGCGCACATTGCCAAGTCATGTTACGTGCTTTCAATCCTGGAATAATCCCCATTACATGGGCATCTTAGCCTCGTTTTTAAGCCTTCATCTTACTTCTGTTTAAGGCTTGCTTAACACTTTTCCAGTTGATTGATGCAGCATCAATCACAGTAATATGCCAGCTATGATGTTCCCATTAACAACTACTGAGGAGCCGGGTGGCTCAGGGCCCTGAGCTGAGCACGGGCATTTTCTCTGTGAATACCAGGGGGCATTTGCTGACCACAGCAACTTGCACATGTGTGGGTCAGCAGCAAGAAACTGCCCATAATTCGGTCCCCAAGCATCTCCGAGCTTGGGAATATGGCTATCGATGTGGTTACATTTTCAGCCCTCTTCTGCTGTTGGGGGTTAAGGCTTTGAGAAAAAACAGCCTTACATGCAAGTTCGTGAAGTGCAGCTGCCAGCTGGACACACCAAGGGTAAACTGGCTCCAATTACCTGCTTTGCTTACACCAACTGCCATGTATTACAAATCAAACCAGCCACAAGGAACCAAACTATTAAGCTGCTTTCTCATAATCATTAATTATGAAGATACCATCACTCATGTTTGTAATCTATAAACTGTCCTGTGATAACTGATTTAATTTTTTTAGTTCAATGAATTGTGATCATGAGGCTGCAAACAGTGTTGGCAAGTGATTCCCGCAGGGACCCACTCCTGCAGGTCTGAGCTGGTGAAACTCCCTTTTCATGACATGAAGCCAGCACAGTGACCTCACGGGTACAGACTGATGTTCCCCCCGTCCTCCTGGCCACCCTGCCCAGTCTCTGGGAAAAGCCCAATCCAAATGTGTGCTGCTTAGATAGTCTGGCAGGAGAAGGTCAGGCAAGTATTTGATACCCTGACAGTCAATTTAAGGAGAAGCTTTCAGGCCAAGAGGGTGTCACCCCAAAGACTTTCTCTGGCATGTTGAACACCACAAAACTTTGCTGGGATCCATCAGTCTGGGTACTAATTTCCCCTCTCCTGCTTTGCCATCTCTAATGTGTTTATTCTCAGTGTGGCAGCGCAGTGAGAGGGGCTCTTATCCCCCTCCCCGGGGAAAGGCAGCAGGTATGGGGCAAACCCCATACTTCTTCAGGCCTCCCCCAATTCATCCTGCTGGAGTTTGGCCCTCCTTACACATCTCTGTTCTTTCCTGTTGCTGGGAAGGGCAGCAAAATGGGTCAGAAGAGGAAAAGCCTTCCAAAATTGCTCATTCCACCAGGGTCACTTGCTGCCCAGGTTGGCCATGGTCTGGAGGCTGAGTTGCCAATGGGACTTGCTACCAGAGCATCTGGGACAGTCTTGCACTATTTTCTCCCGTAACTGCTTTCTGGACAGATGTCTCCCAGCTGGTCGGTCTCCTCAGATGTACACATGAGTCCATGCGTGTGATCGGATCACTGCTAGATGCTCCGTAGCCATCTGGATGTAGGGAAGAAATGACAAATCTCCCCCCAACCAACCACGCCTTCCATGAGATATTAATGAATGAGATCTTTATTGGCTGCTGGGCTAATTAAATAGAAGTTGCATCAGCTTCTAGCTGACAGGCTTTAATTGCTCCTGAGCAGATTTTTGAGAGGACCAGATGAATAGGAAAATAAAAGGAAAGACTGTGGATTGGATCCAAGGATGTATCTGACTGCTTTGTGCTTCAGATGAGCTGGAAGTTTGTCCCACCTTTCCCTGGGGAACGGGGACAGGGTAGACAGCTCCTGTGCTGCGAGAGCACACAGGGAGGTTCTGTCAGAAAAGCCAAAATTAACGTAGATAACAAAAAGCAGAAAATAGTATCCTGATTTTAGATAAGAATTTCTGAAGTCTTATCTTTGCCCAAGTCTCTAGCTTCGGCCTCGAGCAGCCGGTACCCATTGCTCTGTGCTCCTGTTTCCCATCTGTCACGCAGGACTACCAACGCCTGCTGCCGAGGGCTGAACTGTCTCGGATACTCTGGCACCACATGAATCCCTGAGCCTGGGGTTTTTTTTCCTTCTGTTGCCTTGAAGTCCAAAGACTGCAAAAGGGGTGTCAGGCACCCAGCAGCCCCTGCAGCCGAGCCCAGCCCTGTGCAGCCCCGCTGAGGGCTTAGGAGAAGGATGCTCCCCTCCAGCAACAGGGATGTTGGGACTTTGAGCCTGGCCCTTCGTGGCGCACAGTCCTGTGAGGATGAGAGGTGCTGCATGTGTGCGACACTGTGTGCCAGCTGCCAACAAGGGCTGCAAAGCCCTTTTGGCCTCTTGCTGCTGTTCCCCCATGCAGGAGCAGGGCCGGGGTCCGATTTGCTTCTCTCCTCCAGGCTCCTGCCTAAACCTCCAAGGGGGGAGTGTGGATGGTTCAACAGGAGAGTCACTAACAGCAGAAGTTGCTGGGTACCCAAGTTTCAGGTTGGTCCAGGACAGAGCTGGACCTGGTACACAGTAGATCCCGGCACTGAAAAAATTAACTGAAATTAATGGCCAAGCCCTCAGTGACTTCAGCGGTGTCATGTTTTCCCCAGTGGACTCTGTGGGCTATATCTGGGTACATCCAGCCTAAGAGGCTTGTCCCATCTTTAATTTATGGGGTGATGAATGAGTTCTTAGCATACAATGCATTTAACTCCATTTTGGCCTGATTTATGATGTGATGTGAACTGCATGTGAAGTTTTTAATTCAGTAGGTGGTGACTCTGATTCAGTATATGGAGTGTGACGGAAAAGGTGATAAATTTGATTCCAAAGGTGATGCATCAATTTCAGTGTGAAGTGCATCAAATTTATCACATGGCACATTGGTTTCAGTGCGTGACACCCCAGCAATGGCAGTGCCAGGCCAGTTAAGCGAGATACCTTCACTGCATTGCCAGTGGTGCCCACATCCACCACCTCCCCAGAGGAAAATGGCCTTTGCTGTTGGTCTTTTATTCAGCCTTGCAGGACTTGAAGAAAAACAGCAAAATGGCCCATCAGGTGCTGGTCAAAATATTTGTCTTCAATTTAATACATGGCCCAGGTAAGGGCTTCTGATATCCCACCGAATTTCAGGTCTCAGGAGGATGCTGCTGCGCCTGGGAATCTCAGCATCAACCAGCAAATTTGCCTTATTTTGGGTTCATTTCATGACTCAGTATCTTTGCTTTTAACTCAATGTCTGGCTGATCCACATTGCTGAATGAGGATGTGGAGTTTGAGTCCTCTCCAGGAGAAAGAGGCTTTAACATTGGGCTCTCTCACATCTGTAACCTTTGAAGGATATTTAAAAAAAAACCACCCGGAGAAGACACCTCCTCTTCTCCCTCACTCCACACTGGGGATGCTTTTGGGATAAGACTTCCTGGCTGAAATAAACCCACGTCTTGATTAGGGGATCCTAATGGCATTCAAGCAGCAGCCATTCAGGCTGATGGGACTTGGTGCACGCAAGCAGGACAGCCCGGCGCGTGCTGGGCGCCGAGGGGGCTCCCAGGGCCTGCGGTACCCAACCCCTTCCCCATCCTCGTGCCCTATAACACCAGCACTGCTGAATCCAGCCCTGGCAAGACAGAGTGTGGCGAGTCGCTAACACAGCCGAGAAAGTCGTGAGAGGGCTGATGAAGGGATTTGGTGACACGCTGAGCGGGAAGTAATTACTTTTCTCCTTCTCTCCTGCTCTTACTGCCACAGCCTCTGCAGCGGTGAGGATAAACGCAGTATATTAGCAGCAGTGAGTGGCAGATTCACTGAGCTGCAATTTATAAGACTGTCCTCCCCAAAGCCTCACTGGAGGGCATTATGAAGTTAGCTTTGTAAGAGAGGATAAAATGATGAGAGGGTCACTCTGGAAAAGCATTTGGAAACCCTCAGAAAAGGAGCTATTTTCTTCTCTCCAAGCCAGGTATGTCTCATTGAGCCGACCCCAGAGGAGCTCTGAGGGAGGGTTAGTGCTCATACATCAGATATTAAATTTAATCCAGTGAGAAGGAGCAGATGTTGATGTGCCAGGTCTGTCTGCTACCATGTCTAATGCATAAGGATGGCTGAAAAATCTTCCATCAAAATGTTTTGATTTTTCTTGAAGAAAAAATAGAAAACTTCAACTGGAAAAAAAAACCCGAACCCCCAATGCAGAAAACTTATGGCTGAGAAAACTTGGTCTTCAGACTGTTGATAAAGGGTTGCTGCTGTCAGAGGGGATAAAGAGGAGGATGTTTTTCATCACCATGTTAATTTGATCTATCCCTGCATGCAGGCTTGTGTGGGCAGATAAAATAAAACAGATCCTGATATGCTGATAAGCCAAACTCTGTCACAGTTTCCAACAAAGGACTCTGAGCTGTCTGGATGGAGAGGCAGGGGAGGGCTTCACTTACTTACAATAAACCCCTTAGTGAAGAGTGTCAAGCATGGGGGACAGGTACCAGGCTAACGTGCCTCTGGTCTGCCTGGAGAGAGCTGTTTGCAGGCTTGGTCCATGCTCTGGGCTCCCAAAACCTTTACAGCAGACAGGTCACACTGCTCCTCCTGCTAACAGCCCAGTTCCCTCAGAGAGGAGAAGCTTTAACCCCAGTCCTCCTGTCCTGGTTTCTGCTGGGACAGTTAACTCTCTTCTTAGTAGCTGGTACAGTGCTGTGTTTTGGATTTAGTGTGAGAATGATGTTGATAACACTCTGATATTTCAGTTGTTGCTAAGTAGCACTTACCCTAAGCCAAGGACTTTTCAGTTTCCCATGCTGTGCCAGCAAGCAGGTGTGCAAGAAGCTGGGAGGGAGCACAGCCAGGGCAGCTGACCTGAACTAGCCAAGGGGATATTCCATACCATGGAACGTCATGCCCAGTATAATTAATCTGGCAGAGAAAGGGAAGATGTGGGAAGATGTCTCCCCAATATAAACAATAGATGTCTCCCCAATATATAAACAGGGGGGAGTTGGCTGGGAGGGGCGGATCGCTGCTCTGGCATCGGTCAGCGGGTGGTGAGCAATTGCATTGTGCATCACTTGTCTTTTCTTGGGTGTTATTTCTTTTTTGTTGTTGTTGTATTCCTTTTCGTTACAATTATTATTACTCTTAGTTAGTAGTCCATTTTATTTTTACTTTAGTTATTAAACTGTTCTTATCTCAACCCACGAGTTTTACTTTTTTTCCTTTCTTCCTCCCCACCCCACTGGGAGGGGAGAGGGGGAAGCGGCTGCATGGTGCTTAATTGCTGGCTGGGGTTAAACCACGACACCTCCACTCTCCAAAAGGGTTAAAAAAACCCACCTAGGCATAATTTAAATGGTTTAAAAAGTACAAGGGAGAGGAAATGCTAAAAAACACCCTTTCAACAGCAAAAATGCTCATGAATCTGAACTTCTATTTCAGCACCACCATGAGAATGAGTTTTTTAATGACCAGGGTAGGAACCGTTGGGTCTGGGAAGTTGCTGTGCCCGCTCCTCCATCTCCCAAGCACCCCAGTGAGGAGGTACGTGCCCGTCTCACGGATGCTCCCACTGCTGCCCCGCTGCAGTGAATCTCAGCGGCTGAGCCTGCTGGGAGCCGGGACCGGGAGGTGGGCAGCGAGGAGCATCCCAGCCGAACGGTGTGGCCTCTGCTCCCTCATCCCAGCTGCGGGGCAGCTCACCGAGCCCCCGCACAGACCCTCCCACAGCACCACGCAGCCCTTTCCGGCTGCAGAACATCTCTCAGTTGTGGAGAGAAGCACGTAATTTATTTCTTTGTTTATTTGTTTTGCATGGGAGACAAGGCTGCTGGTTTATAATGTTGAACAAGCGTTTTAGCTGAGTGCAGTAGGTCCTATAAATCAATTGCCCTCTCCAGAGCATTAACCAGTCACCAGGAACCAGCAGTTTTACAATACCTTTTCGTGTTATTCTGGGGGACTCTGGGGCCAGAGTCTCAGCTGGTGTAACTCGGCCTCGCTCTCCAAATCGAGGTGATTTGCATTAGCTACCTGATGCTGCTATGAGCTACTGCAAGTATTCTCATACAAACAGTCAAAAAATCTTATTTGGCCTAATTTTTACTGAAGGAGCGTTCATACATTGCTTCATGGTGTTTTAAAATACATTTGACACAGCACTTATTTGCCTCAGGTCAACCTGTATGTCCCAAACAAATGCATCTGTCACTCCAAAATAAGTCCGGGCTATAGCACTAGGAGAAAGGAGGTCCCTTTCCAGTAGGATGTACTCCAAAGGCTACTGGTCCCAGTTAGCCAGGCCTCCTAGAGGCTCAATTTCCTCCTGATTGCATTGCTGAGGCTCTCAGTAGATATCATGGTTTTCCTTCAAACCCTTTGTCTATCATCAGCTTAACAACAGTGAGGCTGCCAGCGCTGCAGCCTGTTGGGATGACTCCTATCTCCTCCTCGGTTCACTCTTTTCCACTGTCTCCATCTGTCCATCCGTTGATCCATCCATCCATCCATCCATCCATCCATCCATCCATCCATCCCCTTTTATTTAGAGGGCAAGATCCTAGGGCAGGGACTGTCTTTTTTTTCTCTCTTTTATCCCATTCCTTGAGTGGCAGGTTTTTATTGACTTGCAAATACACACAAAGCGCATTTCTGTCCATGATCAAAAGGACATGGTTGAGCTAATGTTTTTCCAAGCTGCTTAAGGGTGAGCCCTTTTTTTATTTTAAACTGCAGTTTTTAATTTCTGCTGGCTAAAGGAGGTTTTTGTGCCTTGTGAGCCGCACCAGGCACCCACATGGCCTCTCAACGGGGTGGACGTCACCAATGGGGATTCCTGTACCCTCCTGCCCTGAAGGACCCCTCACACCTCTAATGATCAGATGGTCACTCCGTGCTGTTGGATTTCCTGGAGATGTTTCAGACTCAGGTGATTTGCACCATTTTGTCTCACTCAATTTTCCCACACTGCTCTGCTATTAATTTTTTCACGTAGAGAAGAGGAAAAGGAGATCTGAGGCTTCTGGGTGAAATTCATCCTCTGCAAACAGAGTGAAATGCACACTCAGCTGGACATGGGCCTCTCCTGGCTTTTGGCTTATTTTCTGTGCAGGTAGAGCTAAACTTGGTTCATCTGTAAAACTTCCCATTCACATCAGAGGATGTTTCAGTGAATAGGTAATCCATGATGATGACTTTTCTATGAACTATAGGACCCGGGGGGTTTGAAGAGAGTATCTGAGTATGTTTCTCCCTTTGGCATGGGGCATTCGGGAATGGCTGGGGTCCACGCTGATATCAGTACCTCTGCTGTAAAAGGATTTAAGTTATAAAATTTGGGCAGTTCCTTGTTTATTTTGAATCAGCTTTCCTCAGTTCCCACCACCAGCATCTGGCTTGGCACGTTTTTAACATACAGCTTCAGGTTGCAAACAGAACTGAAATTTTCAGACATACGGTGCTAGCTTCGTAAGTGGTAATTGCATCAACTTAGGATCAATGGAGCAGAATAATATCTGCCCACTAATAAAGGCTTAATAAAATTGATAGCACTGGCTCTGCCATGAATTACTTTCAAATAGGGATTGTAGGATAGTAATGTAAACAATCATTGATTTTTCTTCATGTATCGGGTTTGCGTGGCAAGGTTTTGGTAGTGGGGGGGCTTCTGTGAGAAGCTGCTAGAAGCTTCCCCTATGTCCGATAGAGCCAGTGCCAGCCGGCTCCAAGATGGACCCACCACTGGCCAAGGCCGAGCCCATCAGTGACGGCGGTAGCGCCTCTGGGATAGCGTATTTAAGAAGGGGAAAAGTTACTGCACAACAGCAATTGTAGTCGGGGAGAAGAGTGCAAATATGTGAGAGGAACAACTCTGCAGACACCCAGGTCAGTGAAGAAGGAGGGGGAGGAGGTGCTCCAGGCGCCGGAGCAGAGATTCCCCTGCAGCCCGTGGGGAAGACCATGGTGAGGCAGGCTGTCCCCCTGCAGCCCATGGAGGTCCACGGTGGAGCAGATATCCACCTGCAGCCCATGGAAGAGCCCACACCAGAGCAGGGGGATGCCCGAGGGATGCTGTGACCCCGTGGGAAGCCTGTGCTAGAGCAGGCTCCTGGCAGGACCTGTGGCCCTGTGGAGAGAGAGGAGCCCAGCTGGAGCAGGTTTGCTGGCAGGACTTGTGACCCTGCAGGGGACCCACGCTGGAGCAGTCTGTTCCTGAAGGACTGCACCCCGTGGAAGGGACCCATGCTGGAGCAGTTCGTGAAGAACTGCAGCCCGTGGGAAGGACTCACATTGGAGAAGTTCATGGAGGACTGTCTCCTGTGGGAGGGACCCCGCGCTGGAGCAGGGGAAGAGTGTGAGGAGTCCTCCCCCTGAGGAGGAAGGAGCAGCAGAAACAACGTGTGATGAACTGACCCAAACCCCCATTCCCTGTCCCCCTGTGCCGCTGGAGGGGAGGAGGTAGAGAACTCGTGAGTAAAGTTAAGCCCGGGAAGAAGGGAGGGGTGGGGGGAAGGTGTTTTAAGGTTTCATTTTATCTCTCATTATCCTACTCTGATTTGATTGGTAATAAATTAAGCTAATTTCCCCAAGTCGAGTCTGTTTTGCCTGTGACAGTAATTGCTGAGTGATCTCTCCCTGTCCTTATCTTGACCCACGAGCCTTTCGTTATATTTTCTCTCCCCTGTCCAGCTGAGGAGGGGGAGTGACAGAGCAGCTTTGGTGGGCACCTGGTGCCCAGTCAGGGTCAACCCACCACAGAACGGGGAAGTCCGATGTGTGCCTCAAGGGGATTTGATTTTAAGTGAGAATTGCCAATGAATTAAATTGTATGATTTCAATTGCTATAAAACCCTGCCACTGTATGTCATCACTACTATATGCTGTTATATGCTATATCAACGGTATTACAGTAAGAATCACCCAGATTAATGAAGAATGAACTTCGATAAAACCGAGCGAAGTGCAGTAGTGATGGAACCAGAACTGACTGCAGCACACAACTATCCAACGCTACACACCATCCTCCTGCTGCGCTCAGTGTCACCTGCCCGCCGCACCGCATGGAAGCCCGATCCTGCTCTGCTGACTGAGCGGGCTTCGCACCATCCCTCCTGCCCAGACTGTTACGACAGATGGAGCCCAAAGTCATGGACTAAATGAACTCAATGAACATTTTAAAGGGACACTTAAACGGTCATTTTAAAGGCCTATAGACTAAGGGAATTCTATCTGTCTCTCTATATATCAAAAGACAGGAAAAGTGGTGGTGATTAATTGAAAATGTATCGGAAAGTGTGGGACCTGGACATGATGTAGATGGTATGGAATAAGGGGTGGATACTGTGCTGCTTTTGGCTGGGATAGAGTTAATTTTCTTCCTAGTAGCTGGTATAGTGTTATGTTTTGGATTTAGTAGGATAATAATGTTGATAACACACTGATGTTTTTAGTTATTGCTAAGTAGTGTTTATACTAAGCCAAGGATTTTTCAGCTTCTCATGCCCAGCCAGCAAGAAGGCTGGAGGGGCACAAGAAGCTGGGAGGGGACACAGCCAGGACAGCTGACCCAAACTCGCCAAAGGGATATTCCATACCATATGACGTCATGCCCAGTATATAAACTGGGGGGAATTGGCTGGGAGGGGCGGATCGCTGCTCGGGAACTGACTGGGCATCGGTTGGCAAGTGGTGAGCAATTGCATTGTGCATCACTTGTTTTGTATATTCTAATTCTTTTAGTATTATTACTGTCATTATTATTATTATTATATTATGATTATTATAATTATTATTATTTTAATCCTTTCTGTCCTATTAAACTGTCTCTATCTCAACCCACGAGCTTTACTTTTTTTCAATTCTCTCGCCCCTCCCACTGGGTGGGGGGAGTGAGCGAGTAGCTGCGTGGTGCTTAGTTGCCGGCTGGGGTTAGACCACAACACTTGGGAGAGTACTGGAAATTAGATATGACTCTCTTCAGTGTGTAGTTGATACCAGACAATGCAGAAAATGTATCAGATTACCTCAAAGGTGGGCAGAGAGGGAAAAAGTGAAGGGGCCCCTGTGGCATTGGGGAGGAGATTAGATAAATGAAATGAGCCTGGACCAGAAGATGAAAGCTCAGAGCTGCATGGCACTCAATATTGCTGCCATCCAGCCTGACCCAATTAATAACATATTAGCGCAGGACAGGTCTGTTCAACGGTTCAGGTCCGTTAATTGAAACAGTGTGATAAATGGCATTGAAGGAGACAAGAAATACTTAGAAAAATGATGGGAGTCTGCAGCTCCGCGCCATGGCCAGTGCATCGCTCGGGGGCGAGGGAGGCGGGGGGCAGCCGCGCTCCTCGCAACACCCAGCCTTCGTGTTTCGGCACCCTGTGGCCAGGCTCCGGCTCTGCTTTTATCCCCCTTGAGATCCTGCCAGTGCCCTGGTGCTGAGCTCAGTGTCAGCGCCGGAGCTGCAGAGGTGGCAGCTGGAAGGACCAAATCCATCCTCAGCCTTTCCCGTGGGCACAGGGGAACCACGTGCGCTCGGTGGCACTGACGCCCGTGGGGTTTCCACACTGGTGTCCGGGCTGTGTCTGGCTGCTGGGGCGAAGGCAGACGGGGTCGGCTGGACACGGAGCCACCGCTCTTGTGGGTGCCGGCACCCACTGCTACTGCGCCAGGGGACATTGGGGCCCCAGCAGCAGCATGGCTCCGTTCCCACTAGCTCACACACCCCGGCATCTGCGTTTCTCCTTCCGGAGGCCAATTTTCCTGTCAATTCCCATTAACCCCAGCGCTGACGTCTCAAGGACAGCTCTGGAGGTGGCTTTGCAGAAGAGCAGCAATTCGGAAACGTGTCGTGGAGCTGTGATGGCACCTCGGAGCTCAGCCTTAATTACACCAAATGGCCAGAAAGAGCTGTACAATTATTTGAGCCATTGCCATTTGCAGAATGATTTGGCTGCAAGATTACTTTCAGTCCCGTTCCTGTCCTGCCATTTTTCCCTTACATCTGTGCTTCTGCTTGAACGCAGGGCTCAGCGCAGGGACAGGTGCATGCGATGCACACCCTGGGTGTTTTCCTGGCAAAAACAAGTCTTCCCTTTCTTCTCCCTGTTAAATATGTACCCTGCAGCTGGTGCGTGAGCGTGCTGGGGAGGGGGCCGTGAGCTTCGCTTCCAGGAAGCCAGGGTGAGCAAGCAGCTCATCCCAAACCATTGCCCCCCAGCTGCAGGGAATGAAGCATCGTTGCTTCAAGATCTGCTCTGCCCTGGTCCTTTCTGGCTTTTCCATTGTCCCCATGAAAGCTGGGGGTGAGCTCGTCCCCCCGTGCCTTGGGGCCAGCCATGTGCCCGTGCCTCCCTCCCAGCACGGAGCCTGCCCGTGCGACCCTGGGAATTCACGCTCGGTTTGAAATGCCCAAATTCACAAGTTTTTGGAGGATGGTGTGGCTAAAGGGGACGGTCTGTGTGCCTTCGCTCCTGGCAGAGGCTGCATGAGCCGCGGTGGCTGTTTTCAGGCTGTCAGAGGCAAAGGGACAGAACTACAAAAGCAGCAGCAACACCAGGGAGAAGCAGGTTCAGAAGGACGGGTCAAAGCATGGCTTTTAATATGGGGAATAATAAATTAATAGAAAGACCCACAGCACCGCAATGAAACATCCCTTAAATCCTTTGTTTTCGTTTCGGATGATAAAGGAAAATCATTAGGGCGCAATTAGTCATGAAAGACAGGGGTCCTGCATTGCACCGGCTTCAGAAAGCGACTCCTGTTCAAGAGCACATCTTCCCCATCCAGTGTGGGATCATTAAATATCAAACACTTTATTTGTGCTATTTGCATTGCCTATTGCACCCTTGCGCAGGATGAAAACCCTGCGGCGATAATTGATGTACGTGGCTTTAAAGGCGTTCAGCTCTCTGCCTCGCAGAGCATAAAACACACAGAGAAATGAAGGAGCAGCTCTGAACAGTGGAGGCTGCCGGTGCCGCTTCAGCAGTGCAGCGGGACAAAAGAGAAAAGGAAAAGGGGAATGAGTGACACATGAGTTTAGGTGACCCTGGCACAGGGTGATAAGGGTCTTGGGTGCATTGCCTTTCCCTTGGGGATGGTGAGGAGGGGACGGGGTGGGTGACAGCCGCCTCCGGACCCGTGGTCAGACGCAGCCGTGCCACTGGTCCCAGGATGTCACTGGGATGAACTGGTGTCTCCTCCCTGCCATGCTGGGGGGAAACTTTGCTTCAGCAGGCCGTGCACATGTACATGAAGCCTTTAAATATTCATAAAGCAGTAACTGATGTTGAGACGATGGGTGAGAGAGACTCCAAACTGAGAAGCTTCCCAAAGCCATTTGCATGCTGGCCCCGCTGCAAGCCCTCGCTAAGCTACTGGCAGGACCTTTGGCGGTGCCGGCACGGGGCTGTGGTTCAGGCTGAGCAGACAGAGGACACCCCAAGAGGAAACAAAGCAAATAGCCCATAAAAAAATCCCCCACAGCAGAACAACATCCCCCTACCCCTCTCTCTCCCCAGACGTGGCCGCGCTGCACGCAGGCTGCGATTTGTTTTTGTCGCCATGGGAAATGTAAAGCACAGCAGCTGTGCATTACTTACTGCTTTTATTCCCCTTCCCTCTCCCTTCATTTCTTTGCCAAGACTGCAAATAAAAGAGCAGATGAGTGGCGTCTGCGCCGCTGTCACTGTGCTCAAAGGCAGGGAGGGCAGAGGCTGCCAGGAGCAGCTGAGGTGCCCCGAGCCCCAGCACGGCCCCGCAGAGAGAGGAGCCGCTGCTGGTGCAGGGCAAGGAGGAGGGACGAGCACCCGGGTCTTTGCCGTGTTTTGGCACATGAGAGCCTGTGTGATGGGGCAGAGCGAGCATCTCCAAGCAGTCACCTTGGGGACAGGTCACGCAGTGGGGAAGGGCTCTGGCGCAGGGTTTTGGCAGGAGCAGGTTGGGTGTGGGATGGGGTGGGGTACCGGCTCATCTGCCCACAGGGAAGGAAGATACTCATGCTGCCACAGGCACCTCGACAGCTTTGGGAGGAAAAGCCTGGCTGAGCCTGCCCAGACTAAAGCAGAAGGGACCTGCCGTGGCTCTGGGATTCAGAGATTTCATTCCTTCCTCTCCATGCGATTTTTTCCTTCCTGCAAGCAGGGACCACAGCAGGCTAAACAAATAAGGGGCTGTAATGTAATTTTAGATATATGCTCTTTAGAAAATGAATTCACATTTAGAGCACAAGCCATAATATTTTGGTTTATGATTTAATTACAGAGTTTGTAAAAGTAAATGGATTTAGACCCTTAATTTTAGGAGGCTTGAATTACCTTCCATTCCTTGTTTAATATTCAGGTGGAAAAGCTCCCAGGTCTGGCTGCAGCACGTTTGGGGTGCGCAATGCAGCTGGGTGAGCCGGGCATTTTCACTGCTCTGTCTTCTCATTTGTAGAAGTTGGGCCAAATTGTGTTTTACTGTAAAGTGCTTAAAATTAATTAAGTGGCAGAGCATAAGGAGCTGGTTTCAGTCCTTCTTCCCCCAGCAGCACTTTGCAAACTGCGATAACCTCCCTGGTGAAAACCAGTAGGAAATTGAGCCCATGCTCGCCAGCTTTTCTTTTGCACCTGAAAATTTAAATCCTGTCTTTCTGGGAACGTTGCCCTATTAGAAATTGTTTGCCTAATATTAACCGTGTCAGACAAGACCCCCCCGGCTTGAAATTTGAGCTCCGTTCCTGCACGGTACTGGAAGCACGTGTCTCGTTTTAATCATATTTGTCAAAAGGCTTGAGCACGTGCATGGGCTGGTGCTGGAGTATCCCGATGAACTGCCCCCGTTCTAGATGACTGAGACGTCGAAACACTGAAAGCTGAGCAGAAACTGCTTTTGAGGACTCATGTCTGAGCCCACCCAGGGGTTTGATCTTCATGTTTTTCTGCTTGGGTGAATGCTACGCTCTCAAAATAGCTGCTTTTCTGGGAGGTTTTTCATTACATTTCTTCTAGTGAAGGTTTTTTCAGGGGAGCTGCACCCCATTTCCTTGTGACTGGCTCCTCCCTGGCCAAAGCTCCCGGTGTGCCCCGGGGGACGGTGCCGGCTCTTGTGCCAGGACCCTGGTGAGGTGCTGCGCGCCCAGCCGGGCAGGGATGCTCCTGGGGTGGCTCCTGCGGGGGCGTGCGGAGTAACCCCCACAAGCAGGAGGGCAGCACCCACGCTGTCCCAGCGAGCCCGGGGGTCCCGTGCCGCGTGCCTCCGGACATGCCACCAACCAACGGGGCTGTTAATTAGGGGAATCGATTCGTTGCCCAGGCAAGGTGCCAGCAGCAGCGTTGCCGCTCAGGAGTGAAGTGTTTATTTAGGGAAAACCCATCACTGGGCGTTGGCATCCCCCTCCCCGCTGAGCTGTTCAAGTCAGATATCACCAAGCACCCGGTGAGGTGCGGGCGCTCGCCCCAGGAGGCACAGCAGTGGTGTGGGTGGTTGGGACATGGCCCTGGGGGTCCTTCCCTGCCGCCCCCTTGGTGAGCCCCCCACTGGCTCTGCGACAGGGCCGAGGCTGCTTTGGGGATGCCTCGCTTGTCCCCCATGAGAAGGGGATCAAGCCATTTTCACTGCTCAGATGAAGCCCCAAATAGAGTTAAAACCCTGCCAAGGCAAGCCCGAGGCTGTAGGCTGTCCTGGCCCGTGTGACAGTCGCAAAAGCAAGCTGCAGCTTTTCTCACTATGACCAGAGAAAAAAAAATTCTTGTGTTTCCTTTATCTATTTTGAACTGTGTTTAACTCAGGCTGCTCATCCCCTGCAATTCCCATCTCCTCACGCTTCCTCCCAGCATCAGTGATGTCTGCAGGCAGCTGGCCAAAGCTGGGAGTGACTCCGCAGAGATGCTGCACACATACGTATTTAAAAACCTTATTTACCGTGCAGGGAGACCCTGGCCAAAATCAGGGAGGGGGTCTGCAATCGCTTTGATACCTTATCAGGCATGCACACGTTCCCACCCAGCTTTTGAGCAGCAATTTATGGATAACATAACCTCTAGGTCAGCTCTTGTAAACAAAACTCCTACTTGTTCAATGCTGAGTAAATCATTTCTCCGTGAGAAGAGTCTGTGGAGGGTCATGCCAAGACTGGTAACATATTCTTTGGATGTACACTAAGGAATAACTTTTCTCCCTCCTGAATATCATGTTTTAACATGAGGCTGTTTGTTTTTTTTTTTTCTTTTTAATATTGTATGATTTTAAACCGCTGCATTCAAGCAGATGTACATTTGGCATCCAGATAGACGATGCAACATAAAGTAATGACCATCTAATTCCTATCCATCTGGATTTGCCATATAAATAATTAGAGCAAAACACCTTTAGAAAGGAGGCTGAGGGAGCTGACCCCATCAGCAACAATGTGCAATAAACAGCAAAAGAAGAGTTTGCACGACGTGTCCGTCTTAATCTCTCACTGCAATTCAAGAACGCTAAAAATAAAACCCCTTCGAGTTTTGGCTGTTTACATAGCTGTAACATAAATATTTAGATTTGCAAGAGAAATGCTTGCTCAGCCAAAACTGTTCCGAGATCTCTGGAGTCAGCAGCGTGGGGTTTAGAGAGGCCCAACATTTCCTTGGAAAAATGAAAATCGATAATAATTAAAGCAGGGAGCGATGTTTCCGCAGCAAAGCTTGGCACTTCTGTAGAACTAACTTAGCTCGTGTTCTTCAGGGGGTGCATAAAAAACTCCCCGCGAGGGCTGGTAAACACCATAGCAAGCTGCAGAACAAGTGCCGCATACTGGGACCTTATTTATGCAGCTGGTTTGGGCACGGGGCGGGCGATGGGGAGGGCGCAGCCGTCGCTCCGAGGCCTGGGGGTCCCAGGGGAGTCACAGGCACCTCCACGGAGCAAGCCCAGCCTCTGGGACAGCGAGGGGTTGGTCCCGTGCGTTTTCTGGCCATCGGGTGCTCCGTGGGGAACACGTCTGGCGTTGCCCTGGCCACGAACCACCGTATTTCCATATGTCGTGTTCTTCTCCTTGCATTTTGCTACCATAAAGTTGGCAGTGGATCCCAGATCATCTTTTGACCACTTCTTGCCAGGGGAAAGGAAGGCTTTTACTGCTCTCGAGTATTACACAGACAGGTACGGCATCCCCCACCCCAGGGGCGGGATGGAGAACGAAGCCGGCTCCTTCCTGGTGAATGACAGCAGCCTCCTTTCTAGATAAAAATCTTTAAGTGGATTTTCCATCTGGTAAACTGTCGCTTTAGGAAAACCATAAGGTATAGCAGTTATTAAAAAGAGGATTTTTACTAATGCACCTACTGTGTCTTCATTATGTCAGGGCACCTCTATGAAGAGATTTGCAGAAGAATCCATCCATTCATTTCCACGCATAATTCCTCAATAGCCCATTTGCTTCAAAGATTTTTATCGACTTTTACTACTACATGAATCCTCAGATATTTATTTTTTAGGCCCCAGGGGACCCATTGAAAAAGAAATTCATTTTCTGAAGTTTTATGACAAAGGTTTTGCTCTGGATAAAAGCTTCCTGTTATTTCCAAACTTCTGTTCTCCACAAGGACGACTTTGGCGGGTCTTCTCCTATGGCTGCCACCGGGCGTGAGGCACAAGTAAAATTTTAGGTCCCAGAAATAAATAAGAATATATTTCTGCTGGAAAAGGCTCCTTCCTTACCACCATCGCATTCAGCAGTGTGGACATCTCTCCGCAGATATCCAAATGCACACAAACGCCTGGGAGTGGGAACTCTGCTTGTTCCTATGTTGTTCCCATCGCCATCGTCTGCTTCCGCACCTGACCCATCTCCACGCAGGCCAGCCCCACTGCAGACGGCCATAAATGCCCTTATAGATTCCCTTCTTGCCCCCCGAGCCCTGCCTGCGCGATGGTGCTGGGGAAACAGCAGTGGGGCAACCGGCCGATGGAAACCCTTTGAAATCACTCCTGACAGGGCTGTGATGGAGGCCAGCTCTCTCCTGGTGAAAGGTTTTGCTGCGCATGAATATC
Organism: Gymnogyps californianus; assembly: GCF_018139145.2. Taxonomy (NCBI): domain Eukaryota; kingdom Metazoa; phylum Chordata; class Aves; order Accipitriformes; family Cathartidae; genus Gymnogyps; species Gymnogyps californianus. The sequence goes on from NC_059477.1 coordinate 31,248,747, forward strand.
CCATATCCCAAGCAATGCTTTCCATGCCGATTTGGGCTCTGCCAGAGGAGCTCGTCAGGTTTTCTGCTGCACAGTGTGCTTTGATGTGGTGGCTTTATTTCCTGGGGCTGCCGCAGGTGGTGCAGGTGATGGAGAGGGGCTGGTGGACTGGGCTGGTTCCCCGCACAGCCTCTTCCCGGCCCCCAGCACCAGCAGCCGGAGAGGGATGAGCAGGAGGAGGTGCCCCAGGGGCTCCCAGCCAGCCTGGAGGGTACCTGGGATGCTAATCCCTAGCCGACAGGATCCCACCTGACCAGAGAGGCCATGGAGATGGCAAAGCTTAACAAGAAACAGGCAAAACTAGTAATAATAAAAGCCTTTCTCCCCATTTCCATGAGCCTCGTGCAGTATTTAAGCCGCGCAAGGGCAAGGCAAACTCACAGCCCTCAGGGAACATTTTATATATCAACTGTGCTTTTTTGGGGGAAGGAGCCAAGTCTCTTCTCATTTTGCTTTCCTGAGGACTGGGAGTTTCCAAAAGCAAATCAGATGCCTTGAAAAATAGGCTGATGTGAGTGTGGAGATGTCACACACATCCACTAGCAAAACAGGCATTCAAGGCAGCCCAGCAATCCAGGTGCTCTTGGTTGGTGCAGCTCCAGGATGATGGTGACCCATGTAAGCTGGAGGAGCAGATGTACCTTGTTGCTTAATAAAAATATAAGCTGTCTGGGTGCAATTCTGCTCCTACTGAGGTCTGTCAAGATGAGATTTCACTGCCTTGGTCTTCAATGAGATATTGAGTGAAGCGAGGTGAGGGAGATGATGCCAACGGAGAGGGTGGGAGAGGAGGATTAGAGGAGAGCAAACGTGGCCACATCCATCCATGGCTGTCAGACCAGTTTCCCAAGAGGGAAAGCCAGACAGTTACACTGCGACTGTTGACACAGCTAAAGGAAATATTTAACTGGACTCATTTGCCATGAGGTGTCATTGGAATTAAGAGCCAACACGTCCATGAAAGGATGAGGTGCTACACGGACGATGAGCGTAGCCAGCACTGTGTTTAATGAGGGACATAAACCACCGCACTTCAGGGAGCGAGCCAGCCATGTCGGAGGGAGAGGAGAGGGAAGGATGCTATGGGCAGGCAGGCACTTTCTGGTTTTCCCCATGGGGAAACACACTGGCAAAAAACATGGCTGGGTTCGCTGTTTGTCTGCCCACGTGGTGCCACGGCAGTGCACCAAGGATCACTGCTAGTAACTGTCTCCATACGGCACTTCTACAGCAAACCAAGCTTCTTCCTCCGTCTCTTGCATCCCGCTGCTGTGGCTGGATCTGTCGGGACAATGTCCCTGTCCCTTTGCTTGCCCTGCCCCATGCATGCTGGCAGGGCTCCATGAGCAGCAGTGGGATGACAGTGAGTCCCTGGGCAACTGGGCAGCCTGCACCAGGTGGCCCACCCCACCATCACTGCGAGCACCTGAGGGACATCTCCAGACCTTCACAGCCCAATAGTTCTGCCTCAGAAACCGCAGCTGGCAGTAAAACAGGGCAATTAGCCCTAATCATCCTGAATTATCACGAATCCTCCTCCATCCCTGCTTTTCTGCCTCTCCTTCCCCCAGAACTTTGCTCTCTCATTAATCGAAACAGAAACTTTCCGTCACCACTGATTGCATTGTCTAATGTCAGCTGCCTGGAAGGATAAAAATAAAAGGTGGAAAGCGTGTGCCTTTGGTACAAATAAATAGGTGCCAGAGAAGGTAATCTAATTATGCAGTGATTGAATTAAGTGGAAGAAACTGCATTATGCCCACAAAATATCTGCCCTGACGATTGATTTGAGGCATGGTCCCTGTTTGGCCAAGTGATGGGTTTTGCCTGGGAGTGCTGGGGAGCAGCTCCAGCCTGGTGCCATTGGGATCATTGTGGATACCTGGGCTCATCCCCTCTTTTCTTGGAGAATTTGGCTGCTGGCAGAGGGAGGCCGGCATTAGTATGCTCTCATTGTCCGCTACAAATTTTCAGTGCAAGAAAAAATTACTTCAGAGCAGATGAGCCTTATGGCTGGGCTGTGTCCTTCCACCACCGTACCTCCGGTGGGATTAAATGGGACAAAGTGGAGCAGTTAAGGGACAAAAAGGAAAAGCTCACCATGGACGTGTGTTACTCAAAAGTAAAAGCCACGAGGAGTTTATACAGGAGGGAAAAAAATATGGATTTACAGCTGATAAAGGGTTTCAGGCAGGTCCCAGAGCTGAGCGCCCTGACGAACGTGCTGCAGCCCAAGCGCACCTCTAATTAGGATGAATTTCCCTGCTGCTGGAGTTAATGCATTATATATCGAAACCATTTGTGTTCATCTGTAGCAAATAATTACTTTAAAATGTTATCATTCATTTGGGTTATTTGACTTCTCTATTAATTCTATAAATAATTGTTTAAAATATTGTGTTGAGATCAGTAAAAAGCATCAATATTGTTCCGTTATTGGTTGATAAATGTGGCGGAGCGGCTCCCCACGGTTGGGACAGCTGGTGGCTGAACTGTCGGCATCACCAGAGACCCAGCCTGAGTCCTGCATCCCCAGCAGCTTCCCACCACTCCTCGGTGACACGGTGCATGCGGCGTATGGATGCTGAAAATCACCTTGTGCCTCAAACTTCGTGTCTCCCTCTTAATTGTTAGGAAACGCTCTGATTTTGATGTAAAGCTGCAGCCATGTCCTTTCCTGCTTCCCCTTGCTGTAAATTTTCTGTCCTGCGACACTTAAAAGAAAAAGCAATCTTCTTAATCACACCATTTGATAATACAAACAGAGGTACAAGGTAAAAGGCGGCAGGGCAATAAGCTCCTCCATTGTGTGCCCTTCAATCTGGCATGATAAATAGACATTTTGCTGGGAGATTTTTCATGCATTAGCATTAAAAGGGGAGGAAGGCTATTTTCTTTCCTTGCGAGGCGAAACAAAAGAGCCGTGCTTTTGGATTCGGCAACATTAGTCTTTATTTCAACGGAGGAAATTAAATAAATGAATCTAAAAGCGCGAAGGAGGGAAAAGTCTTCAGTACAGAATTTTAAAAAATTATTTCTGGGGCTCTACACGTCCTCCCGATGTTTCAGCCAAGTCCATAAAGCATTAGGGAAACACATGGACCCCATAAGCATCCCACCAGCCGTCCCTGGCCAGGTGCAGGGATAGCAGCTCCCTCGCACTGATGCTCCAACCCAGCAAGCTGCCAAAATTTTTTAAAAGTAACCCATCAATTAGCTGATTCTCTCAGAAGAATTTATTCTGGATAAATCCAAAGGGAGAACTTAAAAGCGCTCTATGTTTAATTTGATCAAGGCTTTAATAACATCTGGCTGGATTAGTATGCGGGTGCCGCTGCGCTCCCAGGAGCGGGGCTGGAAACGGCCTCCCGGCACACCGTGTTTGCTGCGCTTGAGTGATTTCCCCACCGAGTTTGTGCCATTTGGAAGTAAAAAGGATGCTGCGGGGTTTCGGTGGCACAGGGCTGCTCCCGCAGGCACCCTCTGGGAGCTGGGGGTCCCGCCAGCACTGGTTCCCCCCCAGCTGGCGCTGGGAGGCTGCAGGGTGTGAGGAAGGTGAAGGAGCCGACCCTGGCAGAGCTGCCACCATGAACTGGGGGAGAAGGTGCTCTGTGGGGTGGCCGGGGGGGCCAGTGGGGTCAGGAGGGTGAAGGGGCAGGGGATGGGAGCTCGGGCCCTCTCGCACCTCGTGCCGTCACATCGCCTTTCTGCAGTGGGGCTTCTCCTGGGAAGGCGTCACAGCAGCTGTCACCAGAGAGGGATTTCGCCTCCCCTTAAATCACGGGAAAATGATTTAAGGGACTGAAAGCTTCAAGCCAGGACTTCTAACCGAAAAGGCGCATCGATTTTCTGTAGCTGATGGAATAAAAGAATTACCATGGTGCAAAAAAAAAAAAAAGAAGAAAATTTTGTTCAAAAAGCCACCTTGGCACGTGCTGTGCATCGGTGGGGCTGGTGCTCCCGGGCACTGGAGACGATCCTCCTGCAGCCCTAACCTGCACCGCCATGCGGGCATGTTTTTGGGTGCTCTGTGGTGGGAGCAGGCAGATCCCAACACCCAGATGGATGCAGGGCAATGCTGGGGGAGCAGCCGCGCTCCCCCCATGCTGCTGGGAGAACCCCAGGCAGGCGGGGGGAGTTTGGGCATCGCACCCGTCTGCAGCCCAGCAAGGAGGCACGCGTTACCTCTGCTCGCCAGGAGGGACCGGATTTCCTTGCTGGCTTTTCTACGATGCCTCAGACATTTTAATCCTCCACCCCCCACACCCCCCACAGCCCCCACCAGGGTGATTATCTCCATCTTGCAGACGAGGGATGGAGGGGACCATGTGGGACCACCACCGGGGCTCCCTCCATCCCGGTCCCCCTCCCTCCAAGTCCCTCCTTTTGAGGGTGCAGAGTCTTGGTCCCGCTCTGGGGTTGGTGGACCAAATTGCATCCCTTGCAAAAGGGGTATGAACGCCAGTGGGATGAGGACGGGGAAGCAGCGAGCCGGGGTTTCTCTTGCCCCTGGGAGGTTTCCAGCTGCTGGCAGCAAGGTTCTGGGAGGCTCTGCTCTCCCTGCTATTGCTGGGTATGAATAATTGAGCTGCCCTCGCCCGTGCCCTAATCGCCCGGCCACGGAGTCAATCGCTCGCTTTCTCACTCGCTTTTCCTGATGAATATTTCATACCTCCCCAGGGCGGCGATGCAGCCTGGGCAGCCTGCGCGGCTGAGCCTTGCTGGGATTTAGGGGAGTGCCTGCCGCCAGTCTGCCAGCCTGGGGGGAGAGGGTGGGAAAGGGCAGCACATTGCACAAAAATGCCTTGAAATGTGTCACCAAGTTGTCCCTGGCGCTCGCAGCGAGTCCGATTTGGTGGCCGCATCTCTCAGAGAAGGGGCAAAAGGCGGGAGGGCTGCAGCCATGAGGAAAAGCAAATGGGGGTCGCTTTGGGGATCAGTGGGCATCCTGACCTTTCTCAATGCTGAATTCAGGCGATCCCCGGGGGGAGCAGCCGCCCACGCTGGTGGCAGCCTCTCACCCTGACACCCCCCTCTCTGGCACTTTGCTTTCCCACTAGTGCCTGGGAAAACCCCCCAAATACCACCCGCCCAGTGACCGTGAGGAGCTGGCAGCGTTTCCCCGCCCTCCGTGAAGGCACTTGTTAATTCTCTATTTCTTCCTTAATTACACGAAAGCAATGACCGTTCTATCATCGCTTTACAATGCCTGAGCTTAAATCCACTATTAAGGCAGTAGTGTTGTGGCTCAGACATTTTAATTAACATGAATGATCTCACCTTTGTCCACAGCATCTTTTTGCATGTTACTATATCAGGTAATTGTTAAACTACTCACTGGTTTAGAGAAGTCTGTACTTTCATTAAAATGTCCTGCAGATTACCCATATTTTTAAGCCTAGTATTTTCAGGTGATTTGAGTTAAATCAATCTGCAAGAAACCAGATAAATTATTTAAAGCATTGGTGGTCTCAAGCTAGGAAATGGGGTTTGGTCAATGTTTGTCCAAATTTTAGGAGCTTCAAGGTGCTCCTGGACCTGGCTGGGAAATCAACTCCCTATTGATGAAAGCTATCAAAAGAAGGAATTGAATAGTTTAAACTTATTTGAAAACTTTCCACACTTGTGGGGGGGGGGAAAAAAAGCATTCATTAATTTTTCATGTCCCCTTTCTTGTTTCCTCTCTCACCAGAAAAAAGACTAGGAGAGAAATCAGGGGCTCATCCCTCAGGAGAGAAAAGCCCTTCCAAGTTTTTAGAAATACTGCCCATGGTTTTTTGATGTGAAATTTCATTGAAAATGGAGGGGAGGAGGGGGAAATGGAAAAAAAAAACAAACAACCAACCCCAGCCCAGAAACCCAGCCCAGAAATCCTTTCAGGGCACACTCAGATGTGGGTGAAACTGCTGCTTCTGACCCATTTTGACCACTTGAAAACGTCAGTTCTCCTCTCAAATCAGGAAAATTAAAATCATTTTGTGCAAGATATTAGGACTGGCTAAAGCATCTTGCCTGCACCCACCCCTCAGCCCCAAAGGTGGGCAGCGATCCTGCTTTGCTGCTAAAACATGGCCCGGGGGGCTGCAAGAGGCTCAATCCTCCCCTTCCCAAGGGCAGCTCCAGCTCCAGCTCCTGCCTCCCAGGTTTGGAGAGTGATCAGGTGTGAGCAAGACGGAGACGCAGCCACACGATGAGACTTTTGCCTTGGCTCACCAAGGACCAAAGCACAGGGAAAACCCTGAACTTTGGTCTGAACACCTGAACCTTCATCTCCTCCTCTTCCTCACCCCAGGTTGCTGCCTAAGAAGCAGGAGGGGAGCTGAATTAGGACAGACCAGGGAGGAAATCCCACCACTGCTGCCCTTCCCCATCAGCACCGGGAGCATCACCTGTCCCCAGCCCACAGCAAGCACAGGCTGTGGCATGTAAAACGCTTGATGGTTGCTCACTGCTCTGTTATCACTGGAGGAGAAGCACCTGAAGGCCATAATGGCCCTGCCCAGCCTCACCTGGGACCCACAGTCGCCCATGGGACTGGATCCATGTTATCATGTCTCTCCAGCTCTATCTCCTTTTGCTCCCAGCTGCTGGACTCTAGTGGGACCCTGGACCTGGTTCAAGGCTTGCTATGTGTGAAGGTGTCGATGGACCCAGGTACTAGCCCCTGTAGGACTACACCCCATCAGTGAGGGTCACCCTTGGCTCCCAGCTTGTCCTGCTGCTCCCCAACAGTAAGTTGTTGTGCTTTGGACAGTGGTGAAGGTGAAGCTGTGTGCTTACCACTTCATTCTGCAGGGCAGGAATCTGGAAAAAAGAGCTGGAGGGCATCCTGGGTTATGGGACTGTCTTAATTTTTTCCATGTGTTTGACTGACCCGTTTGTGTGCCTTTTCCAGGACTGGGGTGGGTCTGCTGTGGTGTTACCCATCCCATTGCAGAGATGCATTTGAGTCATATGAACTGTGCAGGGTAAGGGCTGTTGTGTTGTCCAGCCTCTGAGAAGAGCCTTTGCCACTGCTGGGTTGTGGGCCATATCCATAACTCCCAAACCCACCCCCAGAGGAGGGGGAGCGGGGACCAGCTCTGCCCTGCCTGCAGCCCTGTGGATGTGCCACCTGGGCACAGGGCTCAGTGAGGCTCTTCTGCCAGCACGAGCAGCTTGGTGCAGCGGTGACGAGAGCTCTGGTTAACTGGGTTAATTATATTCATGTTGCTAGGAACACTGTGAATTATGTTAATAGCAGCATCTGGGGAAATTACATCTTCATTAATTGGTCCTGATTGCTTTTTGGCAGATGCGAGATGTTTTTGACTTCAACATGCAGGACAAAATTTATTGTAATCAGCACATGCAGTAAATGCACAAATGCCATGTCGTGGCTTAACCCCAGCCAGCAACTAAGCACCACGCAGCCGCTCGCTCACTCCCCCCACCCAGTGGGATGGGGGAGAGAATTGAGAAAAAAAAACCAACCCAACAAAAAACAAACTCATGGGTTGAGATAAAGACAGTTTAATAGGACAGAAAGGAAGAAAAATAATGGTAATGATAATAATAAAATGATGACAATAATAATACTAAAAGAATTAGAATATACAAAACAAGTGATGCACAATGCAATTGCTCACCACTCGCCCACCAACGCCCAGTCAGTTCCTGAGCAGCGATCCGCCCCTCCTGGCCGACTCCCCCCAGTTTATATACTGGACATGATGTCATATGGTATGGAATATCCCTTTGGCCAGTTTGGGTCAGCTGTCCTGGTTGTGTCACCTCCCAGCTTCTTGTGCCCCTCCAGCCTTCTTGCTGGCTGGGCATGAGAAGCTGAAAAATCCTTGGCTTAGTATAAACACTACTTAGCAATAACTAAAAACATCAGTGTGTTATCAACGTTATTCTCATACTAAATCCAAAACATAACACGATACCAGCTACTAGGAAGAAAATTAACTCTATCCCAGCTGAAACCAGGACATGCCATTACCTCGCCTTGCTAATTAACTCTCTGAAGAGGAAGAGATGGGAAAGACCTGCTTGGCCATCTCTTCCTTTCTCTCTTGCCCCAGCCAGGGCAGGCTTGTTTTCTACCACTCCATGCTCTAGTGCTTCTTCTAACAGAGTTTTAAACATTATTTTGAAGTGAAAAATGGTAATAACGAGGCTGGCAGACACAGAAAAGCAGCCATGGGGCTGGGGATGTTTCTGATGGCATGTGTTGTATCCTGGAGTTGGCTTTCTTGCTCTCTGGCCTTGACCTACCCATAAGGCTCCTCTTTATGCATGTAACTTGGTGGCAATCGGGTCTATTGACATGCTTAGAGTCAAGTATGTTGGTGATTCGGAGACCTTTGATCCCATCATGTCCCTAGCTGGAAGAAGAGGAGGCTCACCTAGGCTGGGTTGTCCCCAGGGGACAGCACTGCTGGGTGGAACATGGGGCTGTTGGGTTATCGGAAGACGACAGTCGTGGCTAAAGCGGCAATGATCTACGTGCAGTGTGTGGCATCAATCTTTGCAATTCTTAGCTTTCAGTCAAGGTAGCAGAGAACAAGGAATTAAACCACATTTCAATGAACTATTGCTATGTAGCAGAAAGCTCCGTTTTTAACCACGGCAGAGATCCTAATCTCTTTGGATAAAACCCCAAAGCTCTGAGCAAATGCAGAGCGTGGGGCGGAGGTAATGGATTACTTCCCCAGGGAAAAACAGGCTAAAACTCAGGCGAGGCATCAAGCTCCTCATAAGTTATGAGGCTGTTTGTCTGGGGATGGCAATAAGTTGTATTATGGCCCCGCTTGCTCTGCCTTCTTTTTACACCACACTGTTTTTCATTTTAATGGTTGTTTTTCAGTCAGCTTTGTTCGGGCTGCTGCTAATTGGGCGGGATTCATGCGCCCTGCTAGGGCAGGAGAAGGCTGGTGCTGGTTAAATGGGAAGAGTGAGTTTTACTGCCTGGTGCTTCGGATGGGCATTGCCTAGGCTGCAGGAAGCAGGAGGAGGGGGCATGGCAGGGGTGAGAGAGGAATTTAGGAACAAGTTTAACTGTCTGGCTGCCATGGAAGCTCAGAGGTGCCCACCTGTGGCAGTGATGGGGCAGAAAGTGGCTCCACATGAGTCAAATAGCCGCCAGGGAGATGAAAACCTTTTTTGTAAGTGACCTTTCTGATGTGAAAAGATGCAGGCCCACTTCTTTTGCTGGGAAATTGGGTTTAAAAGTTCTTTGGTGCTTGAAGTGTCAGCTTCAGTGAACTGGTTTTCATGGGTCATCACAAGGAATCAGAACTCGTTGCTGGGACAATCTCACCAGAGCTTTGGAAGGAGCAAAGTTTGCGCCCTCAAAACCTAGAGCTAGATTTTACTGAGAAACTGTAACACATGCTGAGCAGGGAGCTAGCCATGTCTTTTCCATCACACTGCCCCCGTAAATAGGTAAGTAATAACACAAGGACCAGGACAGCTGTAATACACGTGAGATTTGGCTGCAAAGCAGCGCTTCGGGCTTGTGGGACACTGTTACCCACTGCAGGGCTCCCCAGGTCCCTCAGCACAGGGGCCCTGGGAGGTCAGAGAGCTCCCGGGTTTCTGCTTGCGTTCCCAGGGCCTCTGGGAGACTTTCACAAAAATCCTCCCCCCATCCCCGACCCACAGCACCTGCCACCCCTCGTCCCCACTGCCCTACAGTCCTCCCCAGAGCCCTGGATGCTGTGGTTCTGCCAAGCTGAGTGTCCCAAGGTGACCAGAGCTTCTAGCTCCCAGTCACCCCATTAAGATGGACAAACCCCACCAATTAGATGGAGAAATAAATCTCTAGCAGATCATCCACTTGGGATGTCTCCAAAAACTACAGCTCCGAAATGTGTAGCTCTTTATGCAGAGGTGCCATCCTCCCACTGCCCCTTCAGCTGATGTGGCAACATCTGTCCTCTTCTCGCTATAGGATCAGACCTCTTTGCCCGGAGGACAGAAAAGCATGGTGCAGAAGATCTAGGCTCCTTTTCCTCACCCGTTCAGATGAACCGGGTGGTAAAACCAGGCCACCCATTTGCAAAAGTCTTTCCCCATCAGCCACTGATGTAGTAACACCAGAAATGTCAGGAAACTCCCCCAGAGAGGAAGCCTGCCCACGCCATACACCTAAACAGTTCACGTTTGTAGCCAAGAAACACAGCAGGGAGCTTACTAGTTGGCAAAAGGACTGATATGTAGCACTGCCTTTATTTTAAAGGTCAATTAGTACTGCAGAAGGATTCTCTCTGCCTCTTCAATATGCCATGTTTGTTAGTTAAAACTTCAATTTATAGTTAACGCTATATCATAACATATGTCACAGCTCTGCAATTGAGTTGCTCTGTAGCGTCAAGTGCCAGAGCAGAAGTCCTGAGAGATGCGAACATGGGGGGAAATAGTGCTGTGAAATAAAATGGTACCCAGTGAAATGTAGTGGGGAGGTTTTTGGTGAAAGACTAAAACTCTGGAAAATGTAACTATTTGGGTTTTTTCCCTTCCTGCTCTCTTGAGAGGTGGGACTTTTTGATTTGGGTGTGGTTTTTTTCTTTGCAGACAAGCAAAGTGCAAATCCCTTTAGGTGAGGGCTATGCTCAGGGACAGCGAGGAACAGTGTCAGACAGTCCAGGAGAGATGAACCAGGCTGGCCCATGAACCACTCTGTAAACCTGGTTTTGGGGCAGGGAAGACCCAGGGTGTCCATCAGGCAAGGGGGACAGCCTGGATGTGCATGGGGAGATGAACACACTGGCCCAGCCCACTGCCTGGTCTGGCCCCTGGGCTTTAACTTCATCACCGAGCTGTGCAGTGGCAATCTCCGATTGTCACTCAGCTGAAGAAGCGATGATGAGCACGTCACCACTGTGACCACCCTGGTGATGGCTCCAGGCCACAGTCTCAACTGTTGCCATGCCCACTGCTGACAGTGAGTGGGAAATACTCTTTCTTGGGGAGGAAAGAAAGTTTTCTACTAGTGGTTGCAGAGGGCTAGGCACTGGGTTCCTGCTCTTCGTTGAGCCAGGCTGTCACCAGAGAGGTCAGAAATCATTTATTTTTAACGCTATGAATATGTAGAAACTTGTCTGAGCTTCTCCACGCAGCGGCCATGAATTCAGAAACGGCGTCAGAAATCACGGCATTCAGTATCCTGTGAATCAGGTCAGAGCTATAAATTTCTCTTATTGGTGTGTGAGCCATTTGCCATACGTGACTTCCTGAATTTGTGGTCATTTCTCTCTCTACCCCTGTGTGCTGAGTGCATGACGGAGATTTTATATTGTGCCTCTGAGACACAAAGTCCTTCTGGTGCCTTTGCCTAGCATCCTAAGCAGGCTCACTCACCCTCCTCTCCGTCCCCTTTGCTAATGGCTTCTGGCCACAGCCTGGCCCTTAAATCACGGGCTGCACCTGGACAGGCATAAACTGCGACTCTCCCCAGACGGGGTATTTGTTCAGAGCCGTGAGCGATGTGCCTCTGAAGACTCGCGGTTCAGCCTTGTGAGAATGACTGCTCCCACGCCAAGTCAGGGACACCAGAGCCTCTGCCCATGGGGGCAAGTCCTGCGAAGACCTCTGAAACATTCAGCGAGCCTTTTCAAGGACAGCCATTCTGAATACAAAGGGAGGAAGTGTTCAGCGAAGATATTGGGGGGGGGCGGTTAAGATGATCTCTGCGTTGGGAGGAAAGCTTAAGCTAAGGAAGTTCACATTCTGGGGACTGGAAGGCGGTGTTGCTGTCCACTCCTCCCACTTCACCGCCTGTGCTTTTTCTCCCTCACCTGTATCTGTTCTAGATACAAAAGCTTTTTTATCGCAAGACTATTTTTGCTCAGTGAATTAAAATGAAGCATTTGCAACCCTGCCTCTCCAGTGCAACTGCTCCCAGCAGCAGTGCTCTCTGGCTGGTCCCAGCCCTGAGGTCAGCCTGGGAAAGAAGAGAAGTGCAGCAGCAGGACGCAAGCAGGCTGTCACTAAAGCCCAGCTCTGCTGAGATGCACCCATGTGTCAAAACGGGGCTGCCTTATTCCACAGATCTGCTGCCTCGGAGCCTGGTGAATCACTAAAGGCAGCAGATGTGACTGTTTCCTAACTAACTTTTAATCCTTTTGGCACAGCAGTGCCAACACACAAACACAAACTGTATCAATGGGACTGTTTATTAAATTCTGGTCTTGCCGCAGTGGTGCAACTCCATTGAGACGCTTCGGTGTATCAACATAAAACAAGAAAAGTGGATTTTCTCACGTGCTGCTGAGAATGGCATCTTGCCTGCAGGTTGCTGCTGAAGACGATACATAGGTGTCATCGGGGTCTGAGCCCAATTACGAGGGCAGAGCAGGACATTTGAAACTGCTCATTTCTGAGCCAAAGACAGCTGATACGGCTCCTACTACTAACTCACAGTCACTTTTCAAAGCCAAGGTCTCCAGGAAACTACATGTACAACTTTGTTTCCTCTTCCCAGCCAGCCAAAGGAATGAGAGATAAATCCTGCCCCATCCAGTAGCTGAAGTAACCGCACCCAAAAGGGCCCATCAGGATAAGGTTTCTGTGCTTGTTAAATGTGAATCTTTGAGCCTTTTCAATTTAATCCTCTTCCAAGTATATTAGGTTTTTGGGGGGATTTTTTTAAATGGCAAGGTTTCCTGGATTTCTGACCTGTTGGTGCATATCTAGAGCACTTACCGTCATCCATCAGGGCCCTGCCAACATGCAATCTGTATAAAAGCAGAGAGAAAGCACCTTTGCGATTGTGATTTTTCAACTATAAATTGCTGGAAGGTGATCTTAGTGAAAACAGCACTAGCTTCATGTATTTAGCAGGGAACAGGCATCAGGCAAAGGAAGTATCAGCTGGAGGGCTGGTGGTGCAGGGTTATGAATGTGGAAACAGGTTAATGATAGAAACTGGTTTGTAGGTGCTAACAGACATGAGCAAAGATTAAGTTTTGAAAGCAACGGTTTCACAGGAGTTGTCCCAGAAGAACCCCTCTGAAGCCATGGCTAGAGCAAATGCCATTCTCTCTTGCCACCGCAAACAGAAAGCAGAGGAGGCGAGAACACCTCAGGTATCAGCAGCTTGCTTTCCAGTTGGTTTTTTTTTTTTTTCAAGCCTCCATGCATAGCTTCAGTGTTAACCCACCTTCTTGCCTATATTTCTATATTTCAAGTTCCATAACCTTTTAATCAAAGGACTACCCAGCCTTCAAAAACAAATCCAAGGACTACTATACTTTGAGGAAAGGATGGTCTTGTACAACAGTCACAACCAAAAGAAAAAAAAAATTTAAATTTTGATTGTTACGGTAAAGAGTAGGACAGAGGTAGAAAGTTGTAACTGCTTTGTTTTGTTCCTTAGAGACAGGGAACTGTGCGCATCTGGCTTTAAATAAATCATAACAGTAACTTCCTGATGGCCTTTTGTCTCCCAGCTTCAAGTGTTTCTGAACCAGCTGAAGGCCACTTTCTTGCTAAGGGCTTTTGTCTCACTCTACCCTAGAGCTTTGTGACAAAACTGAAGTTATTTTGTGGAAGGGAGGAAGCAGATGCATTAGTGAGTGCACTGCCTCTTGCCTGAGGTTAGGTTTATTTGAACTTACTATTTCTAATGTGATCAACCGATCACTTATTGACCGTTTTACTTCAAATGTGGTCAAGGGCTGCAGTCTACAGTCAGTCAGTCTGTCTTCTCCCACTCTTAGTCCCCCTCTGCTGTGTAACCATATCCCAGCGCTCCCTCCTATCATCTACTGTCAAGCCATACTTGTTTCACAGCTCAGCTGTAGAACACTTTAAAGATCCCATCCACACAGCATGGTGGGAGTATAACAGTGTACGCTCTGTTTTGTTCGTAACACTGAGGAGCTCTCTGACTAAACACACCTTTCTCTTCCCAGCCATCATTAACCAGTTATTCTTCTCTCAGCTCAACTTCAATCTGCCACTTAACCATTAACTATGTCTATCTGTACCTAAAAATTATTTGAAATGAAACATTCAATTATTACAGAGCTTAAACACCCAGAACAAGGCTGCCATTTGATTTCTTTATTTCAGAAATGATAAAGCACTCTGGCATTAAACTCTTGTTCTCTCCAACAGCAGCCGAGCCACTAAATTGATGACATGCGGATTAACCAAACAGTCTAGCAAATCATTGGTAGAAAGGGCTGTTTGTGAGGCATTTGGACTGCTGTCTGAATCCATTTGATGTACAGGCGTTTCACAGTCATTACTCATTACCAATTGCTTCCTGGTGCAGTGTAATTTTCCAAAATGTCCTCCTTCATTTTCATGGAGAAGATCTCTAGCGTCACTTTCGACTGCAACTGCACCCATCGAGCTTGTTTCTTGAGCCTGTGGTAAAACTTGAATAAGATGAGGCCCAAAAGGTATTTTCTGCAGCTTTTCTGCTGTAAATGTTGAAAAGCCAAATTCATGGGTTAGTAATCTGCAGCCCTCTGGTTCACAGCCAACTTCCCTTTTCTTCCTCTTGCATGAGGCACTTGTCCTTTGCTCTGCACCAGTGCTGCTGGAACGTGCCTGCTCTGACACACTTGCCTTTTGACACTTGAAATATGCAGACACTGCTTTATTCAGGTACTGAAGATTGATTTCATGGGATGTTGCCTCAACCTAAGAAAACACCCAGGATACACTCAGTTAAAAGGAGATACGTTCAATTCAGCGTTGCATGATTATCTTCCATGAATTGCTTTTGCTACATGAAGGGAAGGAATTTAAAATTCGTTTTCTCAGGCAGCAGAAAGACTTGGGGGGAGCTAAGCAAAATGTCAGTAATTCTCTGTTATCACTGCTATAACGGGAGCAAGAGAGGGCTTACCTCTGTGGGATTCAGCCAGAGATCTCCATCACTGGGATTTTCTGCTGATTTTATGGCACATACCAGCATTCGCGTTATTGCTTCTTCTACACGGGCTTCATGATCTGCATCCTGCCTCAAGGGAACGGAAAGTGTTTGGAGATAGGTTAGCACTTGGGTGTCGGCAGAAAGGTGGAAGATCTTGGGAAGAACTAAATGGATGGCCTTAGTTTGAAAACCATACTCATGTATGCGAAGTCAGTGAAGGGCTTCAGACTTCTGACGTTCCTACTCATGCGTACAGCCCCCACATGGGTAACGGCACAGGCTTTGGTGCGACTACTCATCTGAATAAGGATTTGCAAAAAATAGACTCTAGTGTGTGTATATAATCTTTTCCCTTATTAGTGTTCTGTTAATTGAATCTGGTGCTTGAAATTACAATGCAATGTCAGCATTTAATTAAAGTATGCATTTATATAGCTCTTTAGGACTAGAAGGACCATGGAAGTACATAGCAAATTTTATATATCTACATATTTTGTCTAATTTAAGTACTTAAAACACACAGGATGTTACAGCAAGGCAGCAACTATCTGGGGGCTACAGAGGCACCAAAGTGAGTCTTAAGGAAATTCAGGAAATATTTTATCATGTAACAGCAGCTAACATACTGCTGCAGTTTTAAACATAAGCAGAAGGAAAAACATGTTTCCTCTGAAAGCTCTCCTGCAAAACTAAAAACTAAGTTAGTAACTGGCTCTTTGTTTCAGGCCTTCACTTCCTGCATCATCCCCTCGGGCAGCTGGATACTAGTTAGTTTAGGATAGCAGAACAAAACTTCATAGGATCTTTTTTTAGCTTGCTTTCCCACTGAATTTCTTGCATATGGAAGAGGACAATAAGATTCTCCAAACAAGATGGGTGGTTTAGTTATTTCAATGACAAGTGCCTAGGAGTGGATACGTAAATTTGCTTTCATTGAGATGCTTAGACATACAAGTTTTGGAGGAAAGATGTAACCTAGTCAACCCATAGCCCTGAACTGCCTAATTGTGGCTTTGGGGAACATGTCAAGCAAACCATGCATCTTGCTAGTATGAGTGTGGAAGGCAGTAATTCATCACAGAACCCGAGCAGAATTTGGGATAGAAGCAGGGGAAAGTGCTCTTAGCATTTTGTGGCTTTGGATGCTTGGCTTATTGACGGCCTCGTATAACAAGCCCCCAAACCACAGAGTTTGGTATCTACAGGTGGAAATTATTTAAGGTGTTGCACTCTTGGTATTCATCCTGGTCTGCTGAATAACAGGGTTGTACTGATTGCATGAGAGTATGTTAGGAAGCAAGGAATACTTTGAGTAGCTCACATCCAGCTGAAAACAAATTAAACTTCTAAAGTCTTGCCAATATAATTAATGGTTTCACTAGGACTATAAATGTTGGCATGATTCACATCTGTCAATATGAAAGCAGCTGGTAACAGCTGCAAGCAAGAACTGCTTGATTTGGTAATGGAAATGTTCTCAGTATTGTCTTTTAGCACCCACGTCAGAATTTATTTTTATAGATGGATTGCCCAACACCTAACAGTGCCGCCATCATCAGCTGTAGCGATGATTTCTGTAAGGAACTTTCACCTGGCTTGCAACAGCTACACTTGTTTATGGCAGCTTTTGATATTTGGGGAGGGGGAGTGTGTGTGTCATTCGTTAGCAAGATCCAGCAAACACTCCTCTGTTTTTGATGCCACAAAACTACGCGCTCTTGCTGTCACCAAACAGGGTCTTGGTGACTTCTGCAAGACCTTTATGACCAGAAAGGCCACGGAGTTTAGCTCCACTATTTTTTTTTTTTCTTGCAGCACATAGGAACAGCTAGAAATGCTACAGCTAACGCACCACCCAGCCACCTGGGAGTTACCAGCCTAGCACAACTGATCCAACCCTGACCTGCTCCTCCAGAGGGGGACAGTTTGTGAGGCACAGCTTAGGGTACAAGTGTGTGTGTTGACATCAGCGTCTTTCTAAGCACAGGGCGCACAGCCAGTTCCTCTGAATTACCTCAAAGGCTGCTCAAATTTAAGGCAGGCTTAAATGGTTGCTCTACAATATTGTTGGTGCTTTCTCTGGCACTGGACACAGCCTGACTGTACTTAGGGATATATAAGAGCTCGGTATGGGTTGTGGGCCTGCTGTCCTTTCTAAATACATAGTCTCATCTGGAAAATTTCTCCATGAGGGAAACACCCAAGTGAGTTCCTCTGCTCTGCAAATGCTTGGGTTTGATGTTGGTATGAGAAATGTATCGTGTAGTCTTTGAACAGCAGCTGAACGCATGTCTTCATCCCCCTGCAGATTTCCAGTCTAATAAAGGTTTAAAAAAAAAAAAAAGGCAATAAGTATTTTAGTGAGGCAGCTTTCACAGGCCACTTCAAAGGGTCTTTTTTTTAATATTAAGCTAAGATTAACGATAAAGTAATTTGAATCAGAAAACCTTCTGGAGCATTGAGATGATCTAGTTGAAGATGTCCCTGCTCACTGCAGGGGGGTTGGACTAGATGACCTTTAAAAGTCCCTTCTAACCCAAACTATTCTATGATATCCCTGGAACCATCCCATATATATTGGTTAACATGAGCAAGAAAAATCAAAGTCTGGGGAAAAGAAAACTAATTAAATACTTGAGGAAATCCAACCCCAGGCGAATCAAAACTATCACAGAGAAATGAAAATTCAAAAATCCTCTGCCACCCCCTTCCTATCACATTAATCTGATTTAAATTCTAATTTAGCCTTGCATGTAAGCATGTGCTTGAAGTGAAGTTGCTGTTTTGTTGTCCCTTATTCAGCACAAAGCTAGTTAGCCCATAAGAAATTGGACATGAAAAGTTTAGCTTGTGTTTAATTGTTTGCCTGATTGAGGTAAACTTGAATGTGATTTCTGCTGAATTGGGGCTTCAGATCTGGAACCTTGGAAGGTTCTTCAGGAAAAACTGTATCCATAAGGGCTCTCCCCTCCCCAGCCTCTGAATACAGTGCACCCAATAGGGCTGAACCCGGCAGCCAAGGGACAAAAGACCATGCGGACATGGAAGTGCTACATCACCATGACATAAAAAGGAAAATACCAGTTCAATCCAAGAGTTTATGCTGACAGTGATGGGATCAATGGATTCCACGTAGTGCCACCAGTGCCTTGGAACGAGCAGGACCTGGAATCGGAGACATTGCATTAGGGTACTAGCAGAAGCCTGAAGAAAGATAACCTGTTTTAATTAAGGTGATGTGGGATGCAGAGGCAGAATGAGGCAAGGAATAGGGGTGGCACGTGATCTTTATTTCTTTCTTCTAAAGAGCCTTTTCTCAAGACTTAAATGCCCACTCTCTCCTCCCATTGTATCAATACTATCATGTAAGAAGTGGACACGATCCAGAACTACCTCTCATCCAAACTCCTTCTCATGTGAAGCAGGATTGTAACCTTATAACTGCTCTAGGTAAGCAAGGTCTGGCCGTACAAAGGGAGTGGAGCTGGTGTAGCAGTAGAGCAGGGCTTTAGAGAAAGTCTCAGCCAAGCAAGAATTCTTTTGTAGACTCTCCAACTGAGCAGACTTCCCAGCTCCTTTAGAAGGAGTGCCAGCTGGCTTCCCCAAAAAGCAGGTATCCTAATGCTCATCTTGGTGATTAACAATATGTAGCTTTAATTCTGGTAAATAATCACCAATATTAAACTTGTCACTTTAGTAGATGGGCTTTTAAAAGAAGGTGTCCCAAAAATCATGACAATCTAGTTTAGATCAGAGCTTTACAACTATATCAGGATGATAGCTGTGACATAAAATTGATTCTAACCCATGGATTTTATGGTACAAAGACATTTAATGTTGTTTTGATGATATAGGACAAGCTTTACAGATTACTGAACATTAGATTAACATAGAGCTATCAAGAAAAGCATAAAAGATGGTTTTTGACAAGGAATAAAAATATACACTTCAGAATGGGGAAAGTGAAGCAACAATCTGTGTCTGAGTTGCAGACAATTCTTTTTCTTGGTAGACACAAATTACTTAAAAGAATGTTCTGCTACCTAGATAGCCCTGTGCTTCGTTATATCAAAACACAGCTAATGAGAAAATGTCTGTGTAGGAAACAATGACTGTGGCCGTAGTTCTGCAAACACACACTTACAGGACAATCAGAGCAGAGTCATTTTTGGGCCAGAGGACAAAATGTTCTCCACAGGTTTCAATTTAAGTCGAACAAAAAAAGCATTGGCTCTTTAAAGGTCAAAAACATTTGGAAATTGTACTTTAATCCAGTACAGCATACAAAACAGAGAAGGAAGTCAGTCTGTGGAGGGCCATTATTTAAAAAATATCACCGATTAGTTATTCCTGACATCTAAAAGTGTACAAAATCCTACACAGACTGAAGCCAAAACACATTTTCTACACTGGACAAGTTTCAGAGTGGTACTTTTATCACAGAAACCTATACTTTAAATGAAAAGTGCAGTTGCATTAGCTGCAATGGGTTTATCTGCTAGCAAGTGTTTGCCCACATTTCATTAACTGCAGAATCACACAAAAACCCCAAACGCTCAACTGCTCTATAAGGGACCTTACACTGAACTCTGTTAAAGAATCTGGGTGCCCTCCAAATGACACGGTATAATGATGAAGCCTGGAAAACTTTGTTATACAGCAGAAGAAGGCATAGCTTCTGGAGTAAGTAGCTGTTTCCAGCAACGGGGTCCTTACTGTGAGACTTGTGTAGGAAGAGTGAGCTTGCAACATGCTGGAGAAGTGCATGAAGACACTAGGGAATTGGGGTATTGTGCAGAGGGACTACGTAGCAAGGGAACAAAAGCTAGAGGCAAATTAAGGGAAGTGTATAAATGTTTCAGTAAGAGGGGCTGCCTAGAAAAACAAGATGGAAATTAGGAAGGGAACATGCTGGCTCAACACGACTCATATGCAAAGCAGAGACAGAATTGCTTTGGAAAGAGGAGATATAACTAGGAGGAAAATACAATCCCTCCAACTAGTCCAGTCTTTTCAAACCAAAGAGGAGGAACTCGGTCTTTGGAGAGACTAATCAGATTTTACTTGCCAGCAGGTTAAGGGTAATAACTGCAAAGTTGTGTATTTCTGCAGCTGGCACTGTTTGCTGATGCAATTTATAGAGGAGCTACAGAGCTGTGACTCAAAGAGGCAAAACAGGTACCATAAAGACACTTGCTCTCACGCTTTTATTTTTGGGCAAGCTTATGCTTGTCAAAATAAGGATTTATAGCAGCAAGAAAACTGAAATTATCAAAAAGCAAAAGGACTAAAACTTTAAGGAAGATGAAGAAATGGAAAAAAGTAATTAAAAACAAAAAATACAGCTGGCAAGGGAGCAGCAGAAATAACAAAAGACAAAAAAAAAAAAAGATCCAGCAAAGAGAGGAGTAGGATTCTTCTACCTTTACAAACTAGTATTCTTCTAGGTTTGCAAACTAGAAGCAAAAAAAACGCCCACAACAAAACCAAAACAAACAAAACCCCACCACCACCGCCCCCAACTATCAATTCCACAATAAAATAAAGCAGACTTCCATATGCTTATGAATATGGGACACAGATTTAGCTACATTTGCAACTACATTTCAATAGGAAATGTAAAAGTAAACCACAGTGAAATAACACACACACACACAAATTCAGCAAACGTTTTACAGGGAAAATGTAAAGTGCAAAAGCAAGACAGAACTATTCCAAGCTAAGAGATAATCTTGTGTTAGCCTGCTTTCTACAGAATATATCTAGCTTTGTGGGTTGGGAAGATACTGATCTAAACAGCAACCAATCAGATAATTTTAATATTTAGGCTAGCGATAGGCAAATACAGCAGATGAAGTCAAAGTAGGACAGAAATCCCAGAGAAGATAAAATGAAATTCTGATCTGTAACAGGAGGAAAGAAACCAAGAGAACAGTTGGGAGAGCAAGTGGAGCAATGCTGAAGACTTGTACAGCACAGAGAACAGAACAGGTTTAAATTCTCAGTGGACATGATTAACTCGATACAGTGCAAAGGTAGGGCAAAGGTGGAATTGCTTCAAAAAGAGAGCATACCCTGAAGTGAAATATTATACCAAGAAATTCCTGCTCATTAGAAAAAGATATTTGGGTAAATGCGCAAGAAAAGAAAGCACTAAAGAACACCAGTGTGATGGCAAGAAAAAGATGGGGGGCTGTGGGGTGACCCAAGCAAATCTCAGAGCTGCTTGCAACCCTGGCAATGAAAAATAAAATAAAATAAATAAATGCATAGTCAACTCTGTGGGAGCACCACGTGACGACTCTGTAAGAGTGCTGCCACCCCAGCCTATGCCCTGTCCCAGCTGGTGCCTGGCTGCCTTGGTGCTAGGGGGGTGCTTGGTACCCTGCCTCCCTCCTCCCTCCCGAGCTGGTGTCTTCCCACCTGCTGAAACAGAGCGCTGAGGGCCACCGACATCAGAAACACAGGCACAGCCCTGGGGAAAAGCCCTGTGAAAGGAAGGGAATGGGGCTGTTACCAGGCTGTGTCCATAGGGACCCAGGCGAGGGACTGAGGGAAGCTCAGGGAAGAGGTGGAAAAGCAGAGTTAGGAACTGGCACCTTTCACCTTTGGTTTGCTTGACTTTTTGGGCACTCATGGGGTTCTCCATGTGTGCTGCAGGCTGAGTGGTGTTTTCATCACCAATTCGAGTGTAAATTCAGCTCCTGGACTTTTCTGCCTCTTCTGTGACGGAGACGATAGTTCTGGTGTCTAGAGGTTGAGCTGTCTGCTTTCTCTATGGGGTGACTTGGGGCCAGCTCTGTAGTCTCCCACATGAAAATTCTTTCTTCCTTCCCCAAAACAGAATTATCAACCATCTACTATGCATAATGCTGTGGACAACTCTGAATTCTCCTTTACTAAAATCACTTAAACTCTTCTCCAACAAAAGCAGTTTTTCACTGCAACCCCTTTTAAAAAGTATTTTATATACTTTGAGCTGCAACATTTAATTGTCTTTTAAAAAGTTTGAATTACTGCACTTCCTGACTTACTACAACACTTTTTTTTGGTATCAATTATATTTTTCTTGGTTATTCAGACTGTCTGTTCTGCTGTTCCCCACTTTAAGCCCAATCTGAAGTTCTCACCCCTTTTCTTTAAAGGTGGCACATAGTGAAATCCCTCCCTGACTTAATGAAGATTTCTGCTTGCTCGGGGTTGGATTAGAAGTCAGAGGTCTGCCTGCACTGTTGAGAGCTCTGGCTGCCGAGCAGGATCCCATGGTGTGTTAGATACTGCAGCAGGCACACAGAAGAGAGAAAAACGTACAGCTATATGCAGGAACTTGTAGTTGTGGACACAGACTGAGTTTGAGATGTGTTTCTTTAGAGTTTCAGAAAGCAGGCAAGCAAAAGCAAGGGAGGAGAGCTTCTGAGCAGCAGACCACGGTGAGAGACAGTACGCAGTAACGTTGATCTTTTTTTAAGATAATTTTTTCCCATACTGTGACAATGTTTTTCAAGGCTGGAAGGGAGCATCCTTCTCGGACTTGATACACCTCTAAGACTAGCTCTGTTAGGCCTTTCCTTGCGCCTCTGGTGTCTAGAGCTGCAGTGCAACTCCTATGGCTCCAGGCTGCACCTGGGACACACGGCCAGGAGGCAGGAGAGCAGGCAGCAGGGCAGCCAAGTGCTGCCTCTAACAGCATGGGTCCTGGTGTCCACTACCCCTCCTGCTTGGGGCAGCGTGAGAGGGAATGGCATTGCTCACGGGAGCCCAGTGTACAAGGTGCTTGCTCTCCATTAGGAGGGCAGATGTGTGGAGCCTCATGTGTCTACCTTCAGACAAGCTGAGATGCGCCTTCTCACCTTTTTACCATTGTCTACTTATATGGATATGGATTAAGAGGAAGACGGATTAAGAACAATTACATTAGTGAGCAGGAAGGAAGCAAGAAGCTGGTGAAAAGTGGGGCAGAGGAAAGAATGATCAATGATTTTGTATTTGTATAGCATCTAAGTTTTTTGTAGCCTTTTCAGGTGGGATTCATCTCTCCTATTTTTAATCATCAAAAACATTAAGCATCTATGTGCGTAGGCTTCTTTTATGCAGCCTGTGCTGAAGGACAAGGTGGGATGAATGTTCCTGCAGGACTGTAATTGTATAAGACAGGGAGGATGAATCGCCTTGTAGAGGTGCCAGGTTCTTCCCACTGATGGCAGACAGGACATCCGTCTTGGACGTGGTTTAAGTAGCAGATCTTACCCTAACTCTCTTAACACTTGTCCTGGAGTGTAGGGTGGAATATACCAGAACAGACATGTTTTGCCCCATTCGTGATCTTTCAAGCAGTATTTGTATATTCGTGAAAACAAGCAAGGTGTTACTACAAATATTGCAGAATTTATGAACAAATAAAACACTAATGCTTTGGGTGAAAACTCACTAGTTCAGTGAGCACAAATCCACCAGCAGTCAACCTCCTGCTCCATACTTACCACTCAGCCTTGCAACCATCGCATAGGTGACCAGGTCCAAATATTTATAAGGAGCCCCTACATTTGTGTGATACAACTTGAGCTTGTAACTTTATGTATATACTCGTGTACAGCTGCAAACCCTAAAACTACTCAGCTGCCTATTTAAATAAGTTAGATATCTAAATGTTGTCATAATTTTTATCGAGAACAGATCACTAATGTATAACCAGAAGTTGTATTAAGACCTCTGTGGAAAATCAGCCCACAGCCACTGGGCCTGGTCAAGTACAGGATGAAACCTAAATTCATAACAGAGATTCACCTCTGAACAATACAGTGAAAGGGCACAAAGGATGCAATCGAACTACGCATTGTGTATTGGTACAATGTTATAGGAAGGAATTCTGTTTTAAAGCCTTAAATGGGTGTAGAAAAATGGCTTGTAGCAAACAACGACCAGAAGGTGGCATTAGACACATGAAGTTTTTGATATTCAAAGCTGCACTCACCCTACATGCAGTTGCTCTCCTGAATACCTAAGAACACCTTTGTCTTTATTTTTCAACCCTTTATTGCTACAATATCTAATCCAAAATATTCTGCGTACCCTCTGGGAAGGAGGGAGATGCTATGTATTATCACAAAATAAAGCTGGCTGCAAATTCTGCAGTAATTGTATTAATTCTACATGAAAACCACTGCTAAGCACATATCAAGATTGTTATTATTTAGGGATCCTCTCCCTTGTTAACAAAGGAGTTCTTCCAGGTCATTCCCTTCATCTCCATCAAACAGCAGCAGTGCCCAGCCACCTGCCCCGTAAGCTTCTGGATGAGATGCTGGAAAACACCACCCAAAAGGCGCCGATAAAATGGATAAAGGCTATACCTTACTGCTCCATCATTGCCTCTACATTACTTTCTCCCCAGAAATCCAAACAGTATCTCCTTCATGGCAATGCAGACAACTTGTATTACTGAGCTGGCTCAAGATCTTTACTCCTAGCAAGATTAACTTGTAATTGCTTTAAGCCTAATTAAAATTAAGATCATATTAAAGGTCCACTACCATACTTGATCATTCCAAAGGAGATTATAAATGGAAATAGTGTTGGGGATCATGGAAAATACAGTGCTGAATGGATGTGGCATTTTTATCAGAAGTAAAAATTTGTTCTTTGTGCTTTAAATTATTGAACACTGCAACCTTACAAAGTGCAGAATGCGAAACTAATCATTTGCTTTAGGAGTACGACTAGGAGCTAATGTAGTGCAACAATGAAGGTTGATCACAGATTCCCCATTTGCAACTGTACCAGCAGAAGCGCATACTCTTCCCAGTTGACAGACATCATCCTCCTGTTGGAAACTACTATCCTGCTCCAGTCTGCCATCTCACCAGTTCACAGGAGTGCTCCTCACTCTGCCTCCTCAAAATTAGCTAGATTAGCAAAAATCCATGCTTTCAATTGTTGAAGGCAGCTAGGTTTGCCAACTAGGGGCAAGGGAGCACTCACACAAGTCACTGAGCTGGCAGGTCAAAAGAAGTGACAACATCTGGTAGGAGAAGGGTGAAAAGGCACTACCAGTGGCAACTCCACTGTCTCAAGAGGTCGGAGCAATGAACATTGCAAAATTCCTTTGGAAAAGCCTGACAGTTTGAGATGTGCAGGAGTGCTTTACAAGGACATGCACTGCTGAACAAATGAAAAAGAGTAATTCAGGCTGCAAATACAGACCATGTTGATTAAATAAAGAAAGATGCTATTTATGGCAGAAGACTAGGAATTAAGAGTCCTGAGCCCTACTGTCATACTGCTGCTGACTGCCTGTGTGACTATAAGACAGGCACTTAAAACTGAACTTTCTCAGTATAACAGGGTTAATAATATCCCCACATCCTTGTAAAGCACTGTGAAACCTCTGGATGGTATGTGCTCTAAATGCAAGTATCATCATTATAATACACTGCTATTAAAGCAACAAGTTGGGCCAATGTTCCCTGGTGAAGGTTATTCACTATCAAAATATGAGTTCCTTTGCTGGCTCCACACACTCATTAATCAAACACATTTTATGGAACATACTGGTTTCAGAGTAGACAGGTTGGAGTACTGTTCAAGAAAGTTCTAAAACAGACAAATTGGAGGTGATTGCAAGAACTGTGATGGAACTGGGCAGCCGATTGAACTAATTCTCCAAATGTTTGCGGTTTTTGTACAAAAAAGGCTAGTAAAATAACTGTGAGCAAAGAAAGTTCCCGTGCTGAGAGAAATGTATCAAGCCTGAGTGCAGACTGTAGGGAGAGGGAAGTTCCACAGTCAATTTGCCAAGATTTCCTAGCTCTTAATTAGCCAGTTAAATGATTTACTAGAATCTTTAAAGTAATGTAAAGCTCGTATGTGAATTGTACCTGTCCTGGACTGAGTGTAACCACATGGGCTGTTGTGTTCCTAAACTCGGGAAAGCGTTTCAGATCAGGGTTGGCAACGTTGACTCTGCTGAATATGCTGGATTCCTCATAAGGGATCCTGGTGGGATAAAGGAAACTGGTGTCACCAGGTGGGAAGAGGTGCCATCTCTTCCTGAAAATAGAAAGAAGATAAAAAATGTATTCAGTGCATGTCAGTTACAGCAAAGAACTAAAGGTAGTAGCAAGGTTTTCAATAAAGCATAAATCTGCCTCGCTGTGTGAATCTCCTACGCAGTGAGAACACAGGCAGTACTTACAGGCTGTCTCCTAAAAGTGTTTTTAAAATATTCCACTTTTTAATTTTTTAACTGAAAAGATTTACAGCTTCTCACAAATTATTTTTAAAAGGCAGATAAAATTTTAAAAAAAAGCTCTTCCATCTGGTTCCTTCTTCCTCCCTTTTACAGAGCAACACGCAGCATTTACAGATGCTCAGAGCATTAAAAATTGCTCTATAAACCAGAGGAAACAGTTTTGTTAGGGACAACATACTTTCATTCACTGAATGAATAGCTGCTGTACCCATGTTTGTTTTAAAAGGAGGGCATTGTGTGTTTACAATGGTAACAGTAAAGGGTATGGACATGATCTTCTGTCTCCTATCTTCACCTACAGTACTTATTTGGCTGTTAGTCACGAACCCCTCATTCTTAGTAGAACTCACCTTGATGCTCCTATGCCATGGATGGCATAAATAAAAACCAGAGACATTCATAGACATAAGCATCCTGAAACACTTGTATTTTTTTGTGTTATCAGTACCACATGATGAAAATGTGGCTTGTGTGGGCTACTGGGGTTAAGAACTCACTGGCATCACTAAATGCCCAGATGGAGCAGGACAGGGTTGTTCTGCTCATCAGGGCACTCGTGTTCCAGGTTGCTCTCTATGTGCCCAAAGAAGCAGGTCAACACACTGCAGTGCAGGGCCAAGCAGAGCTGAGACACGGACCTCGTCCTCAGAAGCTAATGTATCTATTTCACTTACAAAGACCAGATCAAAGAGAGAAAAAAGAATATGCCAGAACTGGTGATGCCAGTTTTATGGGTACTATAAATGAAGTACCTTAGCAGGTATGTATGTTATTTAGAAATAGGAGTTTTATATGGCAGTACTTTTGGTGATGGAAATAACCAGAAACGAATACACAAAGAGAGAATTTATTACATTTAAGAAGTGCCAGACAATCAGTACAACAGTGACCCATGCACTAAGCAATGGAAAAGTAAAGGCAGTACTTCACAGCACAGTCGGACAATTTGTGCAGGTCCAGCTCTCCTCTTTGTTTCAGACTCTAGCAAGATCTTTTCTTTTTGTCCCTTTCCTTGATACTCACTTCTTGCTTTTTGCCTACTGCACCTAGTTGTCAGTTCTAAGTCACAGATCTGAAAATGGGAGAAAAGCAACCAAATGGCACAAAACCAGAAGAGACAGGAATAGCAGGATAGCCAGAACTGCAGACGTCAGCGCAGATGGAAGTGCCATAGGCTGCTGACATTTCTTAGTAATTACCAAAGCTACTGCTGGGTGCAAGCACAAAAAATAGTTTTCCTGAAACTCAAGCCCTATTGTAACTTTATTCTGCCCTCCAAGCTAGACCCTCTGAAGGGGCAGAGACTACCTAGGTTGGGAGGCTCATGGGTTAATCCTGCAGGCTTATGACAAAGCCATATCATGAAGCAAAAAATTAAGAAGCCCAAGGGATGCAAGGAGGAAATTCAAGATAGCAACAAAGGGCTAAGGAGTCATCCCTGGCTTTCCTGCAAAGCCAAATCTATTTAAGTTTAGCATAAGCTTATATTCTGTTACAAAGCCTGTCTTGTTTGTGAGTCTCAAAAGGGAATCTTTCTGCTCTGAAGAAGCACAGGATTCACAAGCTTGTGGAAGTTTGCAATCTATTTATAGGCTTTGCTCTGAAGAGGAAAACAACTTTGTCTTTTCAGGCCATGCAAAGGTTTTAGGCTTCTTCCTTCCCTGAGAGGAACAAGGATTTTGTTCTACCAGAGCAGGAGGAAGTGTCTTGGGAAGGAAGGCAAAATCGCTACGTGATGCTGGAACTCTGGCTCAAGTTCAACACCTGAAGGTAGAGATCAAAGAGGCAGGGCAGGTATTAGGTCTGCCATATTACTGTACTTATTTAGTACACCCAGTATTTAGGAGGATCCTTAGAAGATATTCAGGCATGTAAGTCTCATTGTTGTCAAAGACATTTCTGGCTCCTAAATACACTTCAGTGTCTGGACTTCAATGCATAATGCTTACTGATGCGATCTGAAGTCTACAGGACTGGATGCAGCAAAGCACAGTGCTGAGGGTGGCTTCCAGAGTGTCTCTGCTGCACATTCACCCAAGGATCTCAAGGCTGTTTATAAACGTGAATGACAACCCACCTGAGAGCTAAACAGAGTTACCCTTCTTACAGATAAGATGATGACAAATCCATTTGCCTCTGGCTTTAAAGCCAGTCAACCTGTGGCACTGCCCAGCATAGAAGCCAGCATGCCTGACTTTCAATCCTGCACCTTAATCACAAGACCACCATGATTTTACTGTTCTATAAAATGTCAGAGTCATTAATCACATTAAAATCCCACTGGCAAATTACTCCTTCCATTCTACACTATCAAACCTAAAAAATGCATGCAACTTGTTTTGTTACTCTAGCATTACTCTAGGAATAATAGATAACAAAAACCCCTAAGGCCAATATGTAAGGAAAGGAGAAAAAAAAGAAGGGGGGGGGTGGGGAAGACAGCATGCAAACAGGCAGAAAGATACAGCAACAAAGCCACATGCTCCAAAATTAGTTTGGAGCCTCAAATGTCCCTTTCAACTTTGCTCACAGCTGGCTGCTCCCATCCTGATGTTCTCCTTTTAAATTAATTCTAGCAGACTATTAGAGGCTCTTGCACAGAGAATATTGTAAAAGTCTACAGTAGTTTATTTCTATTTTGTTTCTGGGCTTTTTATTTTTAACTCTTTATCTCCTAATTCCAAATTCCTGAATTCAGAACTACTAGGAAGATTAAAATGTTTATTATTGGAGCACATTACACACAGATCAGAAAAGATCTTCCTCAAACAGAAGAAAATAAAATTGTTACCTCCACGACACAGTCAAACTCCAACCCCCTGAAGTTCTGTCATTTCCTATAGAACAGTTCTGATGCTCTTCAATCATTGAGAGCTCAGAAAACTAAAATAATCAGGATCTAGAATTAATACTCAAGAGTCCAAAACTAACTTTATAGCACAGTATAACTTTCCCTTGTATTTGTTGTATGTATATGCACTTGTTACCTTCCTTGTACTTGCAACACTAAGTTGCAGCCGTAGGAGTCCAAATGGCAGGGTGTGTTTGCTCCTTCAGAACCAATCCACAGCGTGCTCTCTTTTCCACTTCTTCCAGGAAAACCAAAGTCTGACCACCTTATATCCTACAGCAATGAAAAGGTTATTTATGTAAGCTGTTGAACTTATTCACATCCTACCCTCAGTTCTCTGAGTCTCTTGTCTTCTCCCTCCACCACTCAGTCGCTCTTTACCCACTGCAGCTGTTGCTCCTTGGTGGGGTTCCCGCACGCATGGCCTGCGCCCCTTCCTCCAAAACTCTCCTCTCTAGTAGCATTTCTGCTGCTGACTTTCTTCTTTTTCTGACTACACAGCCTCCCAGATGTCTGTCTCCAGTTCTCATCCCAGTCTTTCGTATCACTCAAGTTACCCATTTGCTCTACAGAAGGACTGCCCAACTGCTCGTGGCCACACGTGGCTTCTTTTCCTTCTTTTCAAACACTCTTTTTTTCCTTTCTCCATTCTTAACCGTCCACCCAAGCTCAGGATTGCTTTTAGAAAAAATCTGATATATGTCATTTAAAAAAAAATGGAAAGAAGGAAGGAAAAATCCCTATTCCCTTTTCAAACCAATTTGATAATCCATGTGGCATGTTTGCGCTCTCTTTGCTCTTGTCTCAGGTTTCTGCATATATTCTGGAAATACAGACTTTACCCCACTGGTATGACTTTTTTAAGTTCCTTATTATTTAATGGACACATTCTTCTCCTGCCTTTGCAACTGCAGAGGCAGTGAACTTAAAACAACTCAATTACGTGGTAAGAAAGGGCAGAACAGGTATGCATCTGTTGTGAACATGATGCTGGAGCTTTCCAGTCCATTGATCCTCCCACAAGCAATCCCATGGGGATGACAGCTGGAACGAGGGACAGTGAGGTATCTTTCACATCGTTCAAGGGTTTTGCAGGATGGCTCTGTATAGCTTGGATAAAGCTTTCCCATCTTTCTATAGCTCACCCTGCCACCTGCAGGGCCTGATCATTTGTTTATTGGAAAGCACTTGAAGTATACTGGCCAGAGATACTGGTGCCTTTTGGCTGGAGCCCCAGACTGAGCCTTAGGAAACAGAGATTCAGTTCCTGACTTCCTGATGGTATCGGGCAAATCACTTCATCTCTGAGCTTTATTTTTCCCATCTTGAAAAGGAAGATAAAGGTATTTGTTCTGTTTCAGTAAAGCACTTTGGGGTCATTCACATCACCTAAGTTTAGGAACCTAATTTAAGCTTGGCTCCTGCTCTTGCCAAAGCACTCTCAATCACCCCTTGGAAAAGCCTCTCTCTTTCCGCTGTCTACAAAGAGAAAATAGGAGTCTAGCCTCCTAATTTAAGTATGTAAGCTAGCTGCTTGCAGACAGGTGGATGACTATCCTTTTTTAAGATCAATGGATGAGGAAAACTACAGCTAGACATTATTATAAGGATGACTTCACCATGACTCTGTATCAGGAAACCCTCAAAATGAGCGATAGCCATCCCAAAAATTAGGTGTTGCTAAAGATTTTGAATTTCAGAGTTATTGATTTTAAAGCTATCATTTGAAAAAAATGCAGAAGTGTAATATAAACATTTGTCAAAGGCAGAAAAAAATCAAAAAGAAAAAGTTGCTCCTATAGATTTCAGCAGCCATAAAATTTAAAATCCAATACAACTATTTCAGTGATAAAGTTAAGTGTAACACCATCTCTACACTTTAATCTCACACCTAAATAGTTTTTGTATTTTGTTACAATTTAAATGGAAAGAAAGCACACATAATCAATATTAGATTTAAAAGAACTTTTTGAAAATGCTGCAGCAGTAGTAAATAGTTGAAGCAATCATGGGTAAAATAGTTTTTAACCAATGAACTGAAAAGGAACTGGTAGGATTACTGAAATCTTGTCACAGTGGGTTCCTTTTCTACAATAAAAAGCCACAGTAAGAAGAAATGCACTAAAAGGTGTTCCAACCATAACAGATGGCACATTACTTGTGAATTATATTTATTTCATTTGCTGCTTATAATGAAGTTAATCTGTACCCGTATGTCACTTTAAAAGGTCTCATTTCTATTTAAACTTCACGCATATATCTTGCTTCTGATTTATATCTCAAATTCTGTAATGAAATATCAACTGAACAAAAAATGTAAGATGCTAGATACTGCTCATAGATTAGAATAATGGAATCATTACCTTAGCCCACACAACTGTAAATGATAAACAGTGCAATCTAAATTTCAAACAACTTCTAAATGGCCCTATTAATCACTATAAATAACAGTGCAGTTGGCCTTCTTTTCCCCTTCAAATCACCTTATGTAAATCTAAATAAAATCTAAAAAGAAAAAAGGGGTTATCATCAAATTCACACAAGAGTGGAAGAGAATTTCTACAAAGAACTCTTTTGGCTGGTATAAATTGCATAGCAGTGTTTCAAAAGCCATATGAGTCTGGAACTGACGGATGCATTTCACTCCCATGCCTGTGAAACTGGCAGATGACATACACCATATTTGCTTGCATAACACCATTGATTTTTTTCCTTCCCAGATTCTGCTTTAAAAAAAATCCACGGCATAACCATTACGTGCATCTATTCTAAAATTGCAGTACAATCTGTTGCTTGTTATAGGTCAGGTGATGAGGTTGTGGCGTGACACCTACACAGAAATGCAATTCCTAGAGCCTCAGTTTTGTTCTTGAATGGGACAAGGGGAAGAGGGAGGTAGGAAAATGGTTGTTTCCTTCAAGTGTGTTTTTATTGACCAAATGAAGCAGCAGGCTATTCAGGTCTTCTGAGCTGCTATTATCCTGTGCCATAAAACACAGGAAAATGCTGCCTGTTGAGGCAGAAAGAGAGAAGACCAAGGCAGGACCACAGATAGAGGAAGTCACTCAAAGATCTGGGGAAGCCCGAAACATCCCTGAAGCTCCCAACTTAGTTCAAACAACAAGACCCAGTATTGGAGTCATGCAGCCCAAGTTTATATGATCCTGGTTGTGTTTCATTGTGCTTAGGAAGGGAGGGGAGAAAGAAAGGCAAGATGGTCTCCGTGCCCAAACCTGACCTTCCTACTCACAGAACAACGGGAAAGGAGACAGTCTGAAAAAAGACTGAGCACTGGAAAATACTGATTTCACTGGTATAAAAGAATAAAATACATATAAGGAGCATGGGAAATGCTTTCTGAGGAAATAATTAATTTGAAGGGGCTTATCAGTTCGTATTCCCTGTCAACCTGGTGATACAGTGTTTGCAGGGAATTATGATTCCATCTTTACATTTGAAACTGTAGAAATGAATAAGGCTTCATTTACTATTCTTTCTTTATACCTTTTGAAAAAATACACCTTTTGTATAGCTATCCTTAATTGTGCCCTCTCACAATTTGCAAGGAGAAGTAGCAAGAATGTAGATGAACCAATACATTGAAATAGCAGACAGACATGGAGAAAGTGAAAGAAAATACCCCAGCTAAGTGTCCTAATACCTGCATTTGGAAATTACCATAGATTATGTACTTCCATGGACAGGTTACTTCATGTATTTTACTGCCTCCACGGACAATCAAGGTATAATAATCCCGTAGGCTCAAAATCTCTCCTCCTTGCAAACAGTTAACCTAAATATATTTAAGGGAAGGAACTGTGCTACTTGAGAAAATCAGCCACAAGGCAAAACACGGAGCAAAACCATATTACAGCCTCGTTGCTACACGTGAATCCATGCTATCAAATCCTCTCTCCTGAGCGGAGCTGTTAATTTGGGTACCATTCGGGTACAAGGTAGATCTGGGGCAGCAGCAGGGTCTCAAGTTTGCAACATGCCAGGCCTGCTGGCTGCTTGTCATCTCCACACCCTATTCCCACCTCACTTCCATACCTTCAGCAGAAGTGCAGGGAAGGCATTCAGCTGCAGAGGTCATACACATGACTCCCCGAGCCTGCCCGGTCACAAAATGTTGCAGGTTGAAATGGGAAGGGGAGTGCTGCCAATCTGTTAGTTGTTTTCATCACTTGTGGTGTTGTTTTTAAGCATATAAGGAGACCCAGAATTTTAGACGGCTGCCACTTGGTACTAGTTCTCCCTAAGTCTGAGAGTCAATAGCTTTTATTTCAAAATTTTAAAATAAATGGCCAGAGGAGCACAGAGGGGATAGCAGTAGAGGTTTCAAAAGATACACTAGATAATTTGCAATGATTAAACTAGGAAAAGATAATATTAATGCTTTACCTGGAAAATTTCTGGCTTGTCTTCAAATATCCTGGCAATGTATTTGTAGTCAGCATAAGCCCAGTATTTGGAGTACTCGTAACAACTGAATGGTCCTGAGAGACAAGAAGGCTGCCCACAACTCCAAGCCAAAAACTCTTCAAGTGTAGCCTTCACGTAGTTACATTTGGTTTCAAACTGGGGAACTAGAGCAACAAAAGAAAAGCCAAATATTACATGAGCATTGAGCACAGAACCAGTAAAAATAACATGTAGTTTCTCTCTCAGCTCTGGTTAAATGCAACATGAGATATGAAGTGGGACTAGGTGGCTTGACTCTGGTCAATAAAATGGTTCTCATCACCTAACTCATAATTAAAGTCTGAGACTATTGCTTTTTCATTAAGGTTTAAGTGAATGGCTGTTACCTTGAACTTGCTGTGAGGTAAAAGCACACCAATAGTTATTGTTGTTCATGTGCAAGGCACCCTTCAGCACAGTAACTCAATAATACACCCAAATTCCCTAAACAACTGAGAGCCTCTCCTTTGCTTCATCTCCCTTCTTAAGTGTGAGCTGCAAATATGCACACAAGTATTTGTGTACCCTTTATTTTGTCTCCATGGATTTAT
This sequence comes from Gymnogyps californianus, assembly GCF_018139145.2. Lineage (NCBI taxonomy): Eukaryota > Metazoa > Chordata > Aves > Accipitriformes > Cathartidae > Gymnogyps > Gymnogyps californianus. The sequence goes on from NC_059477.1 coordinate 31,282,775, forward strand.
GTAAATGGACATGTTCATCTTTCCCTTTCCCACCTAAAGCAATAACCAAATCAGCACAGTAATGTGTAGGAAGCAAATTATGGAGCCACATGCGTGCCAATGATCCATCTAAAATGCTGTATGTCCTTATTTTTCATTCGGGACTGACAAAAGCATATTGCGGTGTTCCTTGGCAGACATAAAAGTATTTACCAGCAGTGTTTTGCTCCCGTCATGCTTTGGTCAGGCTGACTGATACAGCCTTTCAGCTCAAGGTCAGATCACTTGGAAGGCCTACAAGACAACCCACATCATAGCATACTTTACTTCTGGTTAATCAGAGATCTTCATTTCCCACAGCTGCTAATTGTGCCAGCTTCAAAGAGACTTATCCAATGTTAAAAAAAAATATCACTCACTTTACTATAACTACTACTGGGAAAAAATTACTGCAGCCTGCCTGAATGACAATGACAGAGCTGCAATTTAACCTTGTGTAACTTGCATTGAGCTGCTCAGAAATGGGATCCTTTCACTGTTGTGCCGTAGCGGCAGAAGCTCTTAGTTCTTTACTGCTCTCATTTTGTTATCACAGCAATTCCCATAGAGTCTCATACGTTTCTTCTTATTCCCTTTGGGTGGGAGAACAGCTTTGACAAACCTTTATCACTATCATTTTGCCATTTTCCATTGTAATAGCCTAGGTAGTGGTTTTCCTTCCCCTCACTATCAAATTCATTAACTAAAAACATCAGATAAGCCCCACTATTCAGCAATCCGTAACCTGGGTCTGTGCAGTAGAAGGGCTCCCTACCTAAGAACTGTATACAAGACACATAAATCACCTGCAATAACCAAAACCCCCTATATCTGATTCCCTGTCTGTGTTTCAGTCCAATGCCCTCTCCTGATACCCAGTCATTAATGCAATGCACATCGTTTTACTAAAAGATGGTCTGATGGAAAAATTAGATAAAAGATACAAGCACTACTGAAGGTGGCTCAATATCTGTATTATTTTGATGAGAACAAAGAGTGCTCAGGACACTGCCTATTTTCCAAGATAACTCAGGAGCAAGTGTTTTAAAGGCAAGAAATATGCTCTTTCTACCTCACAGTGTATTTCACTCTGAGCTTCGCTTAAAAAATTCCAACTATGAAAGGCACGACTATCTTCTAGGATGCAATCTCCTCAGGGCAGGGTTCTTGGTTTAATTTATAATTTGTTCAGTACCAAGGTGTGGGTGCTTATGGAAAAATAAAGAGTAATAAACAACTTATTTGGGCAATCTAGACAGATTGCTTAGATGGATTTGTAGACTGCAACTAGGGTGAAAATGTTAGCAACGGGCAGCTGGAAGCAAGAACATTATTAACCAGTTTGCTAATACTTAATGACTAAAAGCTGAAGGTGTTTTGTAATTGATAAATTATAGATTAAGACATGTAAGTCTGAAGTAAGCTACCAGTGCTGTCTGATGACATGGTGTCTGGAGGCATGACAGTCCTCCGCTCTCCCACCTAATGTCACAGATTGAAACCAGAGGGAGGGAGAGAGGGAAGAAGCACTTTTTGGAGGAAGCAGCTCCCCTCCTTAGTTAAGGGCTGGTCCCGACAGACACCAAATTCTAGTCTACTCAGAAAGACAGTGTTTGCAATGTGTACTAAGGGAAATGTAGAAAAAATAATAGCCTTAGAAAATACCTTAAAGCTCAAGTAAGAATGCAAGTGAAATGTCTCCTCCATTTCTTTAAACTTAAAAGAAAACCAAATGTCTATTCATGGCTGCTGGGGAATTAAAATTATTTAAACAAATAATCCAAGCAAAGAATAACCATTTAATGTTATAACAAAGCACAGGCATACTCACAAACCAAAAAACTGACCATCCACATCCAACTCCAATAACCACCTCAAATCTCAGCTTTATGGGACATTTATTCAGCCGATGGTATTTGTACTATATTTTCAGCCTCCTATTCAGCTACTGAGTCTGTAGCCACCTTTGCAGTCCCTCTCTATATCAAACCTCAGAGGCTTGAATTTTTTTGCCGTCCTTAGTGGTAAAACCTCTTGGGCAGATGTCCAAGTTGCAGCCCTTTTCTATCCAACTGCTTATCTGACAGCATCAGCTCTATCCAGCATCTCTAAGAGAAACTTCCTGCAGAGATCTTGTGACTCTTAACTGATCAGCATGACAACCTCTTGTTCTCTCCAGCTTCTTCACAGTAAACTCATTGTTTATTCATTGTACTACACAACCAGAGAAAATGGTCAAAATAAGAAATGTCTGCATACAGAAGTCAGTTTTGTGTAAGCTGCCTTCTTCCTTTGTAATTGCTGGTGTGCTCCAGGTAGCCATCAGATAGATGGGCTATAATGCTGCATTTTCTCTTCCAGAAACTCAACTTCCTTAGCTGCTGCCCACTCTCTATCCCACCTCAGAAAAATAAATCTTTTAGCGTGGCTGGAACTAGATGGGTAGGGATTTCCTGATTAATAGCACCTTCATTGTTCTTGTAATGAATGCTGGTACTCTCTCTGGAAGTATCTTATCTCTGTCAATGCTTAATCCTCTGATTGTATTTTTTCCCCTCTTATGGTCACATACTGTTTAACTTGTGTAATCAGACAGAATACTATCAAACACACCAACTTAAGTAGGTACAAATAATTCACAGAAATAATACTGCTAGCTCCCATGTTTTCCATGTTTCAAATGTGCCTTCCACATCCATATGCCTCAGGAAGTTCCAAACTAGCAAGAAAAGCAAATATAAAATCCAAGCAACTCCCATCAAGTTGCCCCATTTGCAGTTCTTACTTTTTTATATTAAGGAATCTTCAGTTTGGGAATCCCCACCCAGGCTCCAGATGTGGCACTAAAGAAACACGAGAAGTTGTCATAGTGAGAGGTCTCAAGTAATTTCAGATCTTCCAGATGAACCTCGTGGCTTAAATAATCTCAGAAACTCTGAAACAGCCATTTCAGAGTGACACTAAAATACACCTACAAGCAGGAGAACAGCTTCTTTCTTGTACATGTTTCCAACTCAGTGGCAGGAATGGTCCCGTCTAGTCTTAAGGCAATCAATCTATTGTAAACATGGGAGGAATATTCAGAGAGATCAATACAATTTTAGTTGTATTCTCCTGTTGCCTTCTCTAACCACATCACTGCCTTTGTTTCATCTGGGAAAGTTAGCATGAATAATGATAAGAAAGAGGCCCTAGCTGAAAAACAATGCTAAGCATGCAAGAGTGAGATCAACCAAAAATGACAGTGGCACATGAAATGTATTACATTATTTCAGACTATGAGATGACTTGGCTAATGGCTTCACTAATATATCCTTACAATACAAATTTTTTATAGCATCACAGGTCTCATTCAGTTACAATATAACCCCTGAAGGCTCTACCCATCTTCTTGAAGACATTTCTAGCTCACATTAACATATAATGGAGGTTCCTGGAGACAAACTGATTGCTGCCTAGGGATTGATTCTTTTAGGAAAAAGCAAAATACAGATAGATGCAACTTCAAGATACAATTTATATCCACTCTATATCCCTAGTGACTACAAGTTATTGTTAAGTGATGACTCTTATCTACTTAGTTGGTAGCATCAATCCATCACTTAGCTACATAACATTCCATCAATCTCATCAGAAGCTTTCCCAGTCGGCATACCCATTTGGCTCTCAAAAAGTGCCTACTAATTAATCGAGACTAGGACCAAAACTATCCTTTTACCTGATAAGCCTTGCGTATTACAACTGAGATATATTAATAAGGTATCAAGGAAAATGTCATATATACGCAACATCTTCCCTATTGGCAATGAGATGCCTTTTACATGTAGTGCAAAAACTGGCTGATACCTCATTGAACTATCGAGATACTGCTGTGAAGATGTGTACCAACATATTAATTCTACACCGCAGTTATCCCATCTGTAGAAAGTGAATAAATAACATCTGTTTTCCCAGGAATGGCACAGGAATCATTATAGGCTGGTAAAATGCTTTGAAATCCTAAAATGCCAAGCATTTTCCTTGTAACACTTCTTTCTGCTTCATCACTTCTCTTGCAAAAATTGAACATGAAATAATATGGTCATGATGCTGTGAAGAAAGCAAATTTCACACAGTGTTGTTAAGTAAGATAATGTGATGTAATCCTACCACTTCGACAGGAACTGGCAGACCCTCATCTCGAGCCTTTGTGCAGACCCTCCATTCCAAGAAAGAGGTAGTCCAACTGAAGAAGGTTAGAAGAGAAAGAATAGCTAGGTGGGGTCTAAAAAAACATGACTTATATTGAGCATTTTTTAAGAACTGGTTTGTCTGGCCTAGGAAAAAAAAAAGACGGAAGGGAGACAAGGTACTTTAGGCAAAAAGTAGAAAGTGCACAGCAAAATGTATTTTGGTATGTGGTTGGGAGGGCAAAGGATGTACAGGGCACGAATGAAGCAATGCATAACCTCTAAAGCACGTAGCAGATTGCCACCTTGGAGCACGTGTCCTGTATCTTCCCTCCCTGGTATGAAACTCCGTCTGTCCATGGATAGACTATGACTAGTATTGTGTGGCTACAGACAGAAATGAAGTTGTAGTATTTAAAATCAAGTGCAAAAACTGTCCTTCTCCCATGGCATGTTCCTAGATGTCTGAGTGAATCTGGAGGGTTAGAGGTGAAATTATTGTACTGGTGTCAAGCGATTTTCTTAATGCTTTATACTTCTATAGCATCTTTCATCACAGGACCTTAAAGTATTGAGAACCACCACAGTCTTATAAAACCTCTGGGGGAAGGTGAGAATTATCACCATTTTACAGATAAAAAAACCAAGATAGACTGGTTAATTGGCTAATTCTTTAATGCACTCAGGTTTGTGGATATGGAAGCTCAGCTCACGTGAACAACTGAATCATGTATAAGACCAGGACCAAACACATACTACAAAGCAAGGAAAGAAAACTGAGACACTTGATTCTTCTACGTTAGTGTTATCCACCAGCCTTCCTACAAAGAATAAATACACAAGAAAGAGAGAGTTCCATTGCTGGCCAAATCCCAAGTCCTAAAAACAAAGCCTGCAGTGAAAAGTCATACATTAGAGAGTGATAATGGAAAGGCAGAGGATTGCAGAACCCAAAAAAGAGAGTTGTGACATGTGACGCCTGTCCACCTCAGCCTCACCTAAATCCACCGTCTTCAGACCTAGCCTAAACTGGATTGTCTTTCCATCCAACACTGCAGAAAGGTGTTTTGCATTCCAGTGCAGGGCTGGCCAGTCGCCAACCATGTTACAGAAGACTGCAGGTTGCTGTAGAGACATCACGATCTCCTTGGTTTTCTCAGGAGTAAATGGTTTGACATCTTCACCTATGTAAAGAAAAAAACAGCTGTAGAGAGATGATTTATGATACATGAAGTGTTACCTACCATCTCCCACAGCACAGGAAACATTAAGAACTAACACCTCCTTTGTTTATGGTTGATTATTACATTTGTAGATTTTTTAAAGTCAAATTTCTACTGCAAACACTGAAAGAACATTCTTACACTATATTAAAGTTTAAAGCAGTGTATTAGCATACAAAATGTAAAAAAAAAAAAAATAGGTATGTGCTTAGAATTTTCACTTGTAGCTTAGGCAATAAAGCACTGTAGCCAAACTGTTTAGAATTAGGCTAATAATAAAAAAACCTTGAAAATAATGTCCAGAGTTTAGAGAACATAAATTTTATGAGTAACAGTCTTTCTGCATGGGATTCTTTCCAAGAACTGTAGCGCATTGTCAGATAGCAAACCAGGTTTGCATTTGATTTAAACCAAACAGCAGTGTAACCAAAACAGCAGGCAAAGTGTTTTAAAATGTCATCTACAGAATTTTAGAAAAAGGAAATTGTGCCAATCCAAGAACTAAACTAACCCAAGATTTCCATTTACTCCTTTGCTGTTTAGAGATTTATATGCCCCACTGAAACTGTCAAGCTGAAATGCTGGCAACCTTGAATAAACTCAGCACTTTCAGAACAACTTTTCTTTAGGGACATATTGAGAAAGAAAACCTGATTAAAAAAAAAACCCACAACATAACAGCTCCATAGAGCTGAAGCGGTGGACTACAACTTTGGATCATAAAAATTTCATTCATTATTTTAACCTCTACTGAAGTTAACTCATCCAGAATTTGTATCTGTATAATGCCTAGGATTTAACATACCGAATCGATACGTATGATTCCCCATGACTCCTAGCAGCTCATTTAAAACAACCAAACCAATTCAATCATACTATTTAGGGGTCAAATTATAGTCTGGCATGTATGATGGGTTAAATAAATACAGGACCAGAAAATTCCCTTTACTGCTGGGTGCTAATTTTGCCTCTCGCTCCTCCCCGTGTGTGGGCAGTGGGACAGGTAGTGGAGAACCAGTCAGTCCCACACAGGGCAGCCCTGCGGTGCCAGCTGGGGGAAACACAGAAGACCCAATGGGAACAAGGTCACCAAGGAAGGTTCTTAAGGATTGTTTCAAACATAACAGTTTAAAATAAATATATGAATGCTGAAGTGTGAATGGCAGGAATAACAGGAGCCCTGTGCATGCTGTATGCCATATCTCTCTGGTAACTTTTGGGAGTCCCCCTTCTTTCGACAGGGTTTATACTCCAGCATAGCTGTGCTTTTTAGTTTTCTAAATTAAGCTGCTGTCTTCACACAAATTTGGTGGGAGGTATCAGGGCTGGGGTTTCCTACAGTTCAGGGGTCCCTTCTCCCACGGGCTTCCCGGGAAACTGAATCCCTCTCTCCTTTCACTCATGAAAACTCCGTCTTGAAGCTTTAAAACTAAAGACCTCCAATATTTTATCTTCATGGAACATAAAATTTTTAAATGGCTTCCCTTTCTTAAGGCAGATGACAGGAGGGAGTCTGGGTTTGGGTTTGTTTTCCACGTTTCCTCTCATACGCAGAGCAACACTTGACAGGATGGTGTTGCTGTGACACAGAGATGTCTACGACACTTGGCCTTCAGTCTCACGCTCCAGCAACTTGCACAACCAGGACATAAGGAGGCCTCACAGGGACCGTATGTCTTACCATATGGTCTTCCTTACCCCGGAAGGAGGCTCTGGGGGTTTCCGAGCAATAGGTTAGTATACCTAGAGGGAGCAAGTCCAGAGAAGGCAGAAAGACCATCTGCAGACACAACAGCATGTGCTGGTGCAGCTAGCAGGAGCTGGCTGTAGGCATGGTAAGAGGTTAAAGTTCAGCATGTTTTTTCGCAGTGATGCTGTTTGAAGACTAAGGCAAGACTCAGTTCAGATCTGAACGCTCCCGGGGGTTTATAAGACTTCTTCTGTCTTTAACCAGTGCAATTATAAGATCGTACAGAGCCGGCTTTCGCAATGCGGGAGCTGGCTGGCCTTACGTACCTTTCAGATTTTCCAACCCATATAAATGAAATTATTCCTGCTTAGGCTAAATCTATCACCGCATGGCTGTCTTTTTGACTACTCAATTGTTTTTGTTGTAAGGGCAGTACATTTAATTATTTTAGAGGATGTAAATCCAAAGAAATGCAAGAAATTGGTGGCACTTTTTTGGAGGATTTTGTAAAGCTGAGAAAGCTTCAGGTTTCTCCTGTAACTTCAGTCAACAGTTGGGATGTGCTACTAAAGCAGAAATTTTACTGGGAGAGGCAGGAAGGCTCATTGAAGCCAACTGTTGATTCTGTGTGGCTTTCTAATGTGATTTCCACATGCATATTGTGCTTTTGAAAGATGTGGTTTTAACCACAGTGAACATACAGTGGGAAGCTCAGAGCTCAAGCTACTGGGAGAGTTTGTATCAATGCTAAACAATTAGACTAAATAGCCTCTCCTCTACTGAACGTTAGTTGGAGGGTTTTGTCACGTCACCATGCTTTATTCAGTTGTAAACCTGTTTCCCTATAAAATTTAGAAACAATGAAAGAGGACAGTCTGTCTTAGTAAGATGCTAATCATTCCTATCTTCAAACAGTATTAAAATCATTGTTAAATGAGTATATATCTTTTCCTGATATAGATAATCACATACAATACATATGATATAATCATCAGTGAAGTTTGAAACGTTTTAGAAAATTTAAACCATTAGATAAATGAACATTAGTTTTTTTCGTAAAGACAAATGGGGATTCTTGCCAATTTTGTGTGAAGAATCTTCAAGTGTCTTGATTCAGTTTTATGTATTCCTTGGTGAGAACAGCAGTCAGCTAAACATAATTCTTTCCCCGTAATATTTGTCATGCATATCTAAATGCCTGTTAGAGAAAAGGCACATGATAAAAGTAAATATCATATACTACATCAAATAGATATTACGATAATTTGGAGAACTCTGCTCATGACCAACAGAGATTTCTGATGGAACTATATGCTGTACGAGTGGTGAAAAGTAATTAAAAGAGATATCTGAAGGTATTTCTTGAAAGAGAGATTAGCAGAAAAATTTGTAATTTAACATCATAATCTTTTCCTTAGTTATTGTTATCATAGCTTCACAAAGACCTCATAAACTAGGCTCTTGCTTCTCAGTATTTCCTCACCTCAAATTGATTGTAATTGATTCCTAGGCAAAACCTGAGGTTGTATAGCATATATAAGGGCATATAGTTCAGACATGGATGTGTATAAGTAAAAGGTGTATAAATAAAATGTGTTGCAAAGAAACAAAATATCCATGGCACATCTTGGGCATTAGATATCAAATTCCTAGGGGAGATCAGGTAGCAGGAGGGAATAGAAATGCATATTCTCTTTGAAAAGAAAAGCTCTGCTGGAGTCTTCATTTTCTCAGTTGTACTCTGATCCAAAAGAGAAAAGGAATACTTTAAATTAGTTCTTTCCATCAGGCTCAACAAATGATGTGGCTTCACAGTACAAAAGGAAGCAGGAATAATTTGTCTCATGTTTTGACTTTACACGAGGCACGTATAGAATCCAACCAGGAACTGAAAAACCGAACCAAGTTTTAGCTCAAGTTTTGTAACTGTGACAGCTTATATAATTGGCAAAAAACGTAGGTGTTCTTTAGAAAGGTAACACATTGCGAAATAGAGATCTTCCAATTAAAAAAACAAATATGAAGACTCATCCAGACTCAGCACTGAGGGCAGGTAAAAGAAAAGCGATGAATTGGCTAAGTACTTTCCAGCAGACTTTGTGCTTCTAAGAGAGAAAATAATTTAATGTTTCTGATTAGCATTTTTTCTGAATAACTGAGTGGGGTTTGGGAATAAAGAGTTTAGCACAGCAGGCAGTCTGACGAAAAGTGGACTTGATCAAAGTTGTTCAGAAGTTAAATGTACTGTCATTAAAAAGCTAAATGTACTGTCATTCATTTAAAATAATTTAGCAAATTAGAAGAGTTCATTAGTGCGTGGTAGTTGGCTTCTGCCAAAACACCCTGCTGCTTAAATATGAGATTTAATTGAGAGGTATTAAAATTATTTTCTAAAAGAGGGAGTACAAGGAAATCCTGGTAACGTATTTGGTATAAGCATTGTCAAATTGTTTTTCTTGCAAATCTGTAATGCTTCATTATCCTTATTTCTTTAAAAAAAATTATAAAAAGTTAGAAGAAAAATTAGGCATTCTGAATACATTAATACAGAGCAGCCAGGTCACTCAAAAAAATCAACTAACCTCCAAAATCTTAACTCTCCAACAACCACGAGTGGGAAAAGAGAAGGTATGGGGGAGGATGGGGAAACTCCCCAAACCAAAGAGAAGTGACTTGGTTTGGAGGTCAGACTTAATGATTTCACAGTACATTAACTCTGTAAATTAAAAAACAACTTTAAATAATATGCATGTGATTACAACGTTATGCACTATAATCAGCCTACTCTGAGCAAACAGAATGCATCTAAATATACACGAGTAGTTTTCAGGATATACTGCATGAACATCTAGGTATTACTTCCTGACCAGTTATTGCTGTTACTATTATTTTTGACTCCGGGAATGTCAATACTGCAGATGCAGCATAGCCAGGGTGCATCTAACCTACATCTGCATAGATATTTTTGGCTACTGAAGGATAGTTAGCAGTTGCATGGAGCCTCTCAGGATAGACTGGTCTGCACTGGTAAGACTGGCACCTGAAGCTTACTCTGGTAGCCTGAAGTCAACACATCCTTCCTTGCTCTCCATGTCTGCTACCGCGGAAGGAGAGCATCAAAAGAAAAGGAAGAGGCCAGAAGAGGCCAAAAGAGGAATTTGTATTTGCACTCATTTTCCAGTCCTCCTGTGGCAGGGCTGAGCATCTTACAGTTTTTCTTACAGTAAGTCTGAGTGACTCAAGACATGAAGTAAGATAAGAGCGTGGACTATGCCCTCAAACCTCAAACTGTCCTTCTGATAAAGAAAAGGAAATAGCTGCCAGACTTCTTAGGGGTCGAGTAAGAGGCTGAGCCCAGAATACAGCACTGAGAGGGGCTTGCCATCCCTGCTCTAAATGACAGCGTATAATCTCAAGCATACATTTATGAAATTCCTCCCTAAATCCCCTAGGGCTCTTCCTAGAAAGCTCTTCCTGAACCCCTGGCGAGCTTCTGCTTGTTGTCTCTTCTCCTCCCATCCTGTTGTGCACTTTTAGAAAGCAGTTGTGTCCGTTTTCCGCTAACTTACTGAATGGTGAATGACCTCAGCTCCGCTGGTCTCCTCTAGTAGAAGAAACGCTTTCCTTTCCCTCCTTGTCCTTACAGCTCCTGCTTGCATCTTCTGCCATTTGAAATACCCCCCTCCCCTCCCACTCCCCCAAACCCCGGAACATTAGGATATGTACAACTGACAGAAGTCATACTAAATGTATTTCCAATGAACTTTGTACACTTATTGGCAAAATTGCTGAAAGCAAAGTGAAACAATGAAACTGCAGCACTTGTCAGATAAATGGCATTTCATTTTCTTTTGAAGGAAAAGACTATGGTCTTTGACCAAAACCTTCCATCAGGATATAAAAGAGTTTCTCCAAAGGAGAGACTGTCCTTCCTTAAGCTAGGCTGCTACAATTCCACCTTTCTGTCTGTTTGGGGTGTAAATTACACCCACCTGAGGTGCTGCTGAGGAAATTTAGTAGCAAAGCCGTTTCTTCCCGATACCCCACTGGCACTGATACACATTTCTCACAACATTTCCTAATAGATGGGAAATTTAATACAAAACTTAATACTAATATAACATTATGATTGAAGGTAAGGAAACTGGCACATCAGGGAACTAACATCTATATTTCTAAAAAAAAAAAGAATTTGTTCATGCTGTAAGTAAAGTTTATTTCTATTTCTTTTTCTATTCCGTGTTAGTAGTAAATATGAATGCACTACTCTTAAATTGATGAATGCACCGTATAAAATTCACTGTCAGAAACTGTAACCATTTATGACTTGTTGTCCTATCCTGCAAACTTGACTGACAAGAACTTCAAAATGACAGCAACAAAAGAATCTAAATCTTCTAAAATACACCATTTTCCCATAAGCAATTGTAGTAAATAGTCAATAGTATTCTAAAAATATGTTTTTTCCCATAAGCCATTGTAATAAACAGTCAATAATACAACTGAGCCTTTTGAATTTGATCCACAAAGGGGTTATGATGGAAGTATACATGACTTTGTTCACTATTATACTACATAGGATACAAACGATGATTAATGACTGAGTCAATTAGAGGTATAATTGTCAGAATGAAATTACATTTTAAAAGAATAAAAGAAGTATTTTTGAATTACATAAATTATTGAATTGAAAGAAACCAGAGACCTACCATGTGAACCTCAAGAACAGTTTCTGAAGTGCACAATAACCAACGTGCACAATCAGCATATTAGATACAGGGATTGCATTATTATAGGAATATTAAACTAAAAGCATGGCTATTTTTCCATCTGTTTACATCATTCCATTTCTTTCAGCATGGGTAAAACAAGCAGAAGTGAACGTAACCTTTGTTTCAAGTTGCTATTTCTCTTTCTAAAGGTTCTCATGCAGGAACACAAAATTTTTCTATGAAAAACCATTAACAGTGTATGTTTTGACTCCTGGGGTTCATATAAAGAATGTAAAATCTTGCTTTGACATAATGTAGAGCTAAGGATACATTCAACCTAATACAGCTCACCAAAACGTGAACTACCAAGCTCTTCTAATTTAATTTTCAACCTTAACATTTTATTAAAGTTAGTTCTGTTTCTAAATATAAATATTAAACATAAAAGAAACTCTGTTTTTACTGAAAAAGCACAGCCTTGTTACACAGAAGCTTATCTTCCACAATTTTATAATACAAGCTGCTGCTAGTGGTGTCTACCTATCTTTACCATCTTCCCTCCAGAGATTTTCCTTCCCTTTTCTTTTTCAAATAACAACTGCCTGCAAAGTTTCTTTATCTGTAAACACCAAGAATGAAATATCAGAAAAGATCAAGGATTCTGTAGGCCCAAGTCTCCACTCAGATGTGCATGAACTCTTGCTCTAATCAGCTGCAGCTGCTTTTCTGGAGACTGAAGGTGACCTTTAATTTTAGAAGAAATCATGACAGTGCTGCTGCTTCGAATTTTGGAAGCTTCTTGCGATATGCAAAATTTACCGAAACTCAGTATTTGTCAACCTATTAGTGTATCTGGAAAAGTCCTTTCAGTAGAGGAGTTTCAATATTTTCAGATTCCTTTTAAACATTAATGTCACTATGTCAACCATTGACTAATTCAATATTAGTATTAGAAGCAATAATGTCTTCTATATCCAGTCTTCAAAAGCACATGGCACTTAGAAATTTCAGATAACCCCCTGAACATTAGCAAAACAATAAAATTGCAAAACGTTAAAGTTGCACTTCTATACCAAGACATCCAAACTGCCTTACCATTGCTCTTGTTGAAATACTCTAATAGAAATCAAAATCTCGTGCGATGGTATCTACTCCCAAGAATCTCACTGTGTCTGTGATGACAAAGCATAGAATAATTTAATCTTAAATCATATATGCCTCTGTTCAGAAAAGCACAGAGACAGAAATAATCAATTTGGCCTCTTCTTTCTATACAGACTTACGTGATAGAGAGTCACATTTCCAAACAGACAAACAACATTTTGTGAGCATTGTGTCTTCACTGTGGATCTGATCCCAAACACCTACCCAGACAATCAGGTCTTGAGAAGACTCATTTGGAGAGCACACAGCATACCTATTGAATGACAGCCAAGTGCGACTAGCCAGACCAATAGCAACAAACTCCCTAACGCCTACATCTTTAATTATATCAGAGCAATAATTAAGTTACTCCTTGCTGCTTCAATGTAAGACAATAGAAGAACAAAGACAAAGTCTGATCAGAAATGAGAAACGCATTCACCAGAGACACAATGCACAGACCAGTACCACAGCAATATGACTAGCTCTTCTTGCTGGCATCAGAGACAATGAGATCTACACTGAGGCAGTCCTAGCCCAAGGAGACAGGTGGACATTTTCACTCTGTATTCCCAACTCAAGCCCAACATCCTCATGTGACTCAGTTCATTTCCATCATTGTTAGTTTTTTGGGAAGACAGGAAACAATCAGTCTTTGAAACTGGATTTCCCTAACACAACTTTGGGATGCAATATACTCTATTGATGTTGTTTGCTGTTACTTGCACATGGTGGCCCTGAATAAAATGAAAGAATGCAGGGACTGTGGTCTGCTGAGGTTGGAGCTCCAACATAACGTCCCTAAAATACCTAAGACGCTGAGCCTGAAGGCTGTCTAAGTGAGGTAGGGAAGTAGCCATCAAAATGAGCTTGGATGAAAGACATCACATAGCTCCCACCTCCTCCTCAAAGAAGATACAATCATCACCTACATGTTCATCATTAAGCAGGTGATGAATGGCAGAACAAGCAGAAATGGAGTACAAAATGCTTTAAATGTACGCACAGCCCAAGTTGGGTGTGACTTTTGCATATTCCTTTTGAGAGCTACAGTAAAGAACCTACAGTGTGGTCTACAGGGAATCTGGTGAGAAGTCTTTCATTGGCCAACCACAAAGGTAGACTCCACAAGAAAAAGGAGCTACCCCACATTTCCTAAAGGACCTTGCAATGGGCTCTGGCTCACCACAAACCTAGAATCATCTCCACTACAATGGTCGTTTTGCAGTGTGGACATACACAAACTGTTAAGCTTTCATAAGCTGAAGCTGTGTCTGTATTTTTGTTTCTTGTTGATACTAGAAAAAAGAAAAAGGAAGCCCTGTAAAACCTTTTTCCTCCTGAAGTACAAGGAAATCATTGTATGACGTTAGAGCTGGAAGTCTACCTACCTCTCAATAAAAAAGAAAGGAGAGAAAAGATGCTGAAAGGTACAGAATGCACAGACTGGAAGGTGCCCAAACCAAGCAGAAAACAGAGCAGATCCCCAACAACCTCTTCCTAAGTAACTAAAAGGAAAGGGATGTCAAAACTTGATGAGGGAAGAACAGGATTTGCTTACACCTCACAGGCTCACTTTCAAAGGTGTTGTTCAAGATAGGGGGTGTAAAGAAGAGAACCATTACAGCTCCCTGCTACACTACGGCTGTTTATGGCAGCTCTGAAACTACATCATTGTCACAACTCCAGCTGAAGTCTGGAAGTTGAGGGAAATCCCTGGAAAACAGGCCTTTTTTTGGATGCTGGAAGGAATATTCAGAGTTGGCTAAATGCCACTTTTGAATCTGAATGAATTTTGGGTCCTGCCCATTTTGTGCCAAAATGCTTCTAGCCTTTGTAGGGTATGCAATCAATTGCTACTTGTCAGATTGCAAGATATGAGTTGACACAAGAAAGTACAAGATTGTACACATGATGTTAGGAGTTGTTGGGAGAGAGGCGTAAGAAACAAGGGGATGCTGAAGTTCATCGAATCTCTCTGAAGAAAGTCACATGGAGAGCAAATCTGTCAAAAACCTGATGACTGGAGAGAGCAAATGGCACTTCCTAATGTGCTAGGAACTGGGGGCTGCACCATGGCAGGGATGCTGTCCTGGATTGCTCAGCTCAACTGTTACATGATAGGTGTGTTTAAGCTGAATTAGACTCTCCAGATGCCTCAAGGTTATAAGAAACTTGTCAAAGCCTTCAGTTTATCTTAATAAGCCAGCCTTAAATCAGCACAGTCTAGGTGCCAACGCGTAAGCGGATCAGCCAGGCCTGCCTCAGGGATGGGATGAGCACTTGGCAGCAATAACAGCTTCAACCATATAATTTTTATCCGTCACCACTAGTCCATCAGAGCTCCAGGCCACCAACTCCTCCTAAGATGAATTCCAGAAGGTTTTAGGCTGGACACAGGCAGATAGGCATGAATACAGAGACGCAACCACCTAGAGAGCTTTTAGGTTTGAAATAGAGGCACCTACCAATGGATATGCTATTATGGTTGGGCAATTAGTAACTGGATGGGCTTCTGTATCACGATTTTGGATCTAGGCGCCGTTAAGTCCATGCAAGTCCTGCTATAGGCATGAAAGTTCTGGGCCAGGAGACAAAATAACCTTTCCATTTGCCTGAATATATGTGCATTTCATCTGATAATATTCAAATCTCTTTAGCTACATTATAATGAGGTTAAAGCAAGAAAAGATTTCCCCACCCCAAATATTACAAATGTCAGTAATGAGAACAGTAAAAATGTCACCACACGGAGAAAAGAGTGAAATTAGCATATTTAGAGAAGTATTATACCCATGAGTGAAATAATGCAATCAGCTAGCTGCAAGACAAAGCTAATTTGGTTTCCAACAGTTTATCAACAATGCACTGTTCCTTTACATTAACAAATTTAAATGGTACCATATCCTGCAAACAAGAATAATTCACGCAGAATATTACACTGTGTTAATTAAATAGCTGGAATAGAAAAGGTCAGGCCATGACTGAAAGATGCACATATGGGTTGTGAAGCTATGAAAAGATGGAGCAATTTCAAATCAAGCAATTAAAATAAATTATTTAAATCATGATTACGTCAACAGTAAATACACCTAGATTTTCTGAGCCTATTTTGACAGCTCCTTTCGTCGCTGTTTCTCAGAAATTTCTCTTTCTTGCTGACCCACGCACGAGTCAAAATATCTTTAAACCCATCATAACATGAGGTGGCTTGGATAAGTTATCACAGAGTTATCCTGCTTATATTCAAGCTTTCATTTTACTATGCAGGTAGTAAGAGGCAAGAGGCAAGTTTTGCAGTTAAAGGACACTGCAAAGCCCCACTTGCCTTATTTCTGGATGGGTTTCCTGCCACTAGAACAACCAAGAAACTCCTACAATTAGTACAGTTAATTGAAAAATGTTCAGAGAGAGAAATATTTTTTCTTTGTTTACTTCTGCAAATGACAGCACTTTGGCTTTGGCACAATGCCACCAAATCAATTAAATTATAGTAGTAACATAGCCATTTTAAATGGAAAGAACATTTTGGCATGGGCTAAACTATGCTGAGACGGTAATGTATGAAAAAGACCTAGCAAAACAGGGAATTAATCTTACTTGGAACCCCAAAGCACTACTGGAATATGCATCGGTCATGACCAAATCTGAATCTTGTCCAACACTTTTACTGTACTTTTGTCACTACAGTTGTACATGGCAAGCTCAAATTTTAGTTTGTTACTATCCGTATGGTCCCCGTTATTTAATTGTGCATGAATTCTATTTTTCCTGGGGAATCTCCTGAACTTTTCTAGACAAAATCTCATTTTCTTTTTGATCACAGTTGTGCTGATTTCAGTTGGTATAAACTTCCTTTTTGCACCTTCAGTGCAACTTCTAATTTGAACCTCAGTCTAGCAAACAGAGCCGTGTAGGCTAAACAAAATGCAGTGTCCGTATGTTTTGGCAAGAATTTCATGGGAGTGTGTGATTTTGGCTGCAAAACCATGGGACAAACACCATGTGTGAAATTCAGTTGTGCGCTGCCCAGCACATCAACAGTTATGATATTGACACTGGATCTAAAACCAGCCCACGTGGATCCCACTGTTCAGCTATCCCCAATTAAGCACACAGGCATTTATCAAGCCAACTTGCAGACTCTGTGACAGAATGCCTAAGCAAGCCAAACTGAAATACTGAATTTTTTCAGGGAAGATGAAGCATTGCATAGCATATGAGCCATTAATTTTATGACAAGTGCAGATGGCAGACATACAGATAAATACTCACGCAATGTAATGGAATGAATATATACTTCAATCTATTTAAATGATAATAGATTCTAATGAGCTCAGTGTAGCCCACGTGACGGTATATTCATCCAAATTATTTTAAAATGGATTTCAGTGCAGGCTGTAACTGAATCCTACCATTTTTTCCCCCCAATTCGGACCACGGCTGATTTGTATCCACCTTAACACAAAACAATTTACTTCTCCCTTTAAAAGGACAGATACCCCGGAGAAGCTCTGCTGCAGTATTTCCCTCCATGAAGGTACCCGCACTTGCTGTAGGGCCAATCCAGCTCTGCCCTCCGCGACCGCAGCGGTAACGGGCCCACGCCTGAGAGGGACATTTCGGAGGAGGAGCTGAAGGAGAGGCATGGAAGCCCCCGCTCCCGCCCCCGCTTCGCCCCTCCCGTTCCCGCCCGCCGGCCCGCGGCCTGGACACAAGCCGCGCCGCCGGGCCGGGGCCCAGCCGCGCAGCCCGGCCGCGCTAGGCCGCAGCGCTGCGGGCCCGGGTCGGGGCGGCGCCCTCCGCGACTGGGCGGGCGCGGAGGGGCGAGGGGCACCTACCCGGCGCGGGAGGATGGCGGCTGTCCGCCCCGGCCATGCTCCTCCAGCTCTCCCTCCGGGGCGGCTCTGGCGGGCTCCCCTCGGCACCGCCCTCGCTAACGGAAGGGGGAGCCCGGCCCGAGAGCGAGCCCGGCCCGCTGCGCCCTGCCGCGCGGGGCGGGGCCCCGGTGGCGGCGTGAGGGCCGGGCTTGACGGCGGCCCCGAGGTAGGGGCTCCTCCGGCCTCTCCGGTGACACCCGAGTGGCCCCCTCGCCCCTAGAGGTGGCTCCCACGGGCCGTCCCGCTCCTGCCCCGGTACCCGAGCCCCCTCTCCCCGCGGGGTGACGGCTCGGGGGCTTCCCCGCCCCGCCGCCCGCCCGCCCCCACAGGCCGCGGGGCTGCGGCCGTTCGCCGGCACGGCTCCCTCCCCGCGGGCGGCGGGCCCGGTTCTCTTCCCCGCCGCCGCTTCCCTCCTCCCCTCGGCGGCGGAGAAAGGAGGCGGCCGCCGGCCCTCCCCGACCGCGCATGCGGCTGTGCCGGGCCGGGGCAGCGCCGCCGCGCTCAGAGGCTGAAGTGTGGGTGTCCCTTCCCCCAGCCCGCTCCCCGGCGGGCCCCCGTCAGCGCCCCCGCAGATGGGCTTAGGCTGGAGCAGCGCGGAGGAGCGGCAGCCCCTCCTGCCGCCGCCGCCGCCACACCACCAGCAGCAGCAACGGCGGCGGCCGCAGCCACGGGGGCTGGCGGGGGCCCGGCGGTGCCGGCGGCGGTGCCGGTGCGGCGGGTGGCGCCGTTGGCGGGCCGCGTCTACGGGCGGCGGTGGCTGGTGCTGCTGCTCTTCTCGCTGCTGGGCTTCGCGCAGGGCCTGGTGTGGAACAGCTGGGGCCCCATCCAGAACTCGGCCCGCCTGGCCTTCGGCTTCAGCGGCTGGGACATCGCCCTGCTCGTCTTCTGGGGGCCCATCGGCTTCGCGCCCTGCTTCTTCTTCATGTGGCTCATGGACAAGAAGGGTGAGCGGGGCCGGGGGCGGCGGGGCCGGGGGGTCGGGACTCCCCGCCCCGCTCCTGCGGCTTCCCCCGGGCCAGGCGCGGACGCCGCGGCCGTGTCCCGCCGACGCCGCGGTGAGGGGTGGTGTGGTGGTCCTGAGGCCGGGGGAGGGGGCGCCGCCAGCCCGGGGACACCCGTGGCGCTCGGGGCTAGTGGCCTCGGTCTTAAAAGGGGATGACTAATACTTTAAAGGCATCTTGAGTGCTATTTTCAGTACACTGCTCAAACAAAGGTACATCAAAGGCCATTCACAAGGAAGGTACTTAAGCTGTTCCTAAAACTAAGAGGAATTATGGCATCTTACGTCGCCGCTGAGATGTGGGTCTGGAGGAGATGCGCTCCAGCCTGGCATTGCCATGCAGGTGTTTGACCTGGAGGTGGTCGTGTTTTCTGGTAATTAGCTGTGAAACAAACACCCGTGTTGATGTTCAGACCAAGTAATGTCAGTGCTCAGGGTGGCCACTGCATCTTGAAAGAAACACTTAATTTTTAAAAGCAGACTGGACACAAAGTTGGTGGTTTGCTTTTAGTTGCACTAGGGAGATGCAAAGACAGAGAACGTAAACCAGAACTTGTACTTCAGAGTTTGAGAAGACGAGCATAAGGGAGAGTTTCCTAATTTGTGTTCAGGCCGTTGTGTCTTGGTAGCAAACTTCTGAAAATGGTATTTGTCTCTGGAAAACTTCTCCAGGACCTGTGCAGTTCGTGTCCTGTCACCCTGGGGACTGCTCAGCAAGGTCGAGTACCTGTGTTTGCAGATTTGAGCTTTTGGGCCTAAATCCACAGAAGCATTTAGTCTTTTAATTCCTGTTTAAACAGGCCTCTGAAGAGGAGATAGGAGCCTACGTACCCTTGTGGCTCCTGATGTTAAGTGCTACTCATTCCATTTATTTATGAATTAATAGCTCATTTGTGGGGAGGGAAGGGTGGAAAGTGAAGGCAGGCAGGGAGAAAAGTTGTAGCTGAGAAGGCCTGTGTCTCGAAATTGGAATTGCTTTTCCTAAAACTGAAGAGGCATTGGGGGAATAAAACCTATTGGGCTGAAAATACGTTCTCCAAATGAGTCCATGGTGGCTGTACAGCCAGTCTCCTCTCAAGCAATTTAGAGTGAAGTCGACGATGTCCGTCTAGACTGCTGTATAATAGTGTTGTTAATTATCTTAAAATTAAAGTAAGTTATTTTGTTTTGTACAGTGAAGACAATGACTCTGCTCATGGTATGAAGGAAATAAAGCTAAACTTGAACCTATGCTTGTAGAACTGAGTCTGTATTTTTATTTCTTCATTTTCTACAAAGTTGATTCTGAGCAATGCAAAAGAAGGCTGGAAAAGTTTCAAAGTAACTCATGGGAGAAGAAACATTAGTGTTTTGTTGTTTCTTTATGTAATTAGTAACGTAGCTGCTGGATTTCTTGGTTTCACAGGTAGCTTGTTCTAATGAGAATATGTATACAAGTGTTTTCCGCATTACCTTAACTGATTGCTTGGGTGGTTTTTTTTGTTGTTTTTTTTTTAATTTCTGTGTTCATTGGAGATGTTGATACGAACTACCCCTTTGCTCTCGCTTTGTTGCTTTCCTTGTTGAGAGGATTTCGGTTGATAGCCTAAATGGAGCATCTCAACTCGTTGGCTTTATGCATAAGGAGTACATAAGGGCTCTGGAGCATGTTCTTTGCACAGCAGCAGATTTTGTGGAGGCCCTGTTGTGTTTCATGCTGTTTTCTGAGTCTGGATGATTCCCACAGAGAATGTGGTGCTGTTTGCTTTGGAAGTGATGGTGGAGTCCTGCCACTTGGTTTCTCACAGAGCAAAGAGGAGAGCTACTGCTGTCCAGCTCTCCCATGGGGCATGTTTCCACTGGAGGCATGTTGCAGGGAGGTATCTGCTCTTTGGAGTAGTTCCATGCGTATGTTCTGGGAGGAGCGTGAATCTACTGCTTTGAAGCTGTAAAGTTGGATGGGTGTGACCTTGCAAAAGCAGTATTTCACTTGCTTAGGGGTACAAATGCTTGTTGTTACACCAAATTTACTCTGTGTACCAAAAATATAGAGAAACGACACCATTTACTCTCTGGCTTCAATCATCTGTCATTGGAGTTAGCTAGTAAAGGAACTGTCAGGAAAAAAATGTATTTGTGAAGTGTCAACATGTAAAACCTGGCATCTGTCGGAAGTATGGCACTGTAGATGATGCATGTCAGGATTTGAGAGGAGATTCTGCTGTTAGATATACCTCTGACTGTGAAGTATAGGACTATCTTACTGATATTGATAAGTAGCTGCCTGCTGTCCGTTAAGTCTGATTTTGTGTTAAGATGCTTCAGACAAAGTACAAAAGTATTTGTCTTTTTGGTTTTTAGTTGTTCATTGTAGTGTATAGTTTGAAACATAAATCTGTTTCCATACCAAACTTCTGTTGTATTATTTGTGCACCTGTTTCTTATTTCAGTACTGCCTACAAGGGCTTGGTCACTTTTTTTTTTACCTTTTAACTAATCAGAAGTTGAAAGATTAAATATTCAGCAATAGGCATGTTAATAATCCTGCTTGGAAGAAGCATTTCTTCAGCTGTGTGATTCAGTTCCATTACAGCTTCTCAGAAGAGTGTGGGGTCTTCTGAGAAGAGAGGACAGCAGTGTTTATTTTTAGTAAAAGGTATGCTAAAGAAGCTCCAAATGATCTGTTCTTCAGTTCTGTATAGAAGGCATCTAGGATGAAGAAATTACAATTTTTTTGTTTTCTAACCTCGAAGGGTTTCTTGGCCTTTGTGACCTTTTCCCTCCTGGCCTACCAAGTGTGTCTCCTGGATTTTTTTGTGGAGGGCTATTTGCAGTTGACACGGGCAATGCAGTTGGAGAATGGGAGGAATACGTGGGCTGGGAAAGGTGTGTAGATGGTGTCACTTTTGGCTCCCTGGGGAATTTCTGCAGAAGATACTACAGGCAACTGTACGCCTCCCCCAAGGACTCTGATGACCCAGAAAGGCTGTTGGTGTCAGAAGCAGCATGACAAACAGTCTTGGTTGGCTTAAGCCCATGTTCCTGTCGATCTATAGGGATTTCCTGTTTTTTATGAAATTGAGGGTGAAATTTCATCAGGAGTGATGGCCTTCACAAGGCTGTAATTGCAAAAAAAAAAATCTTACTTGAAGGTCTGAATAGACTCAGAAGGAATAGACATTTTTTTTGAAGGGTGTTAACACTGTATTTTAAAGGGTCTTTGAGGCATTGGAGGAAGCCTGGATTTAGCTGGTGTTTCTGTAAGGCATGTCAACTGAAAGCTAGTTTGTATTTTTTGCTGAGCTCTTGTCATTCTCAAAAATACATCCATTTTCAGATACTCAGTGAGGCTCACGTATCACAGCTGGAAATTCTTCTTTGGGGAGCGAGCCCTGTTCCTGCCTCCGAGCTTCCTCTGGCTGAATGGAGACTTCTGCCAGTGTGCTTTTCCTCGGGAGCCTGGGGGAGCTTTCCATGCTCCTTGGCTGGGTGCTGTAATAGGGACGGTGGTGGCATCCATAATGTTTCCTAGTCCTTTTCTG
Source organism: Gymnogyps californianus (assembly GCF_018139145.2). Taxonomy (NCBI): domain Eukaryota; kingdom Metazoa; phylum Chordata; class Aves; order Accipitriformes; family Cathartidae; genus Gymnogyps; species Gymnogyps californianus. The sequence goes on from NC_059477.1 coordinate 31,305,131, forward strand.
GGATGGGTGCATGTTGAAACTCAGAAATTATGTTTGTGTGCATCTTTTTTGAGTATGGGCCGTTTTGAAGTGGATTTGAAAACCCTTTTCCATAAGTGGAATTACAGGTGTTGTCTTGGTTGGTTGGTTTCTTAGTGAAAGAAAGGTTAAAAGATGGAGTGTGCCGTGGAGCTACATGTGTCTTCTCTGGTGCATTTTCTTTAGGCGTAGGATTAGAGAGTCCTTGTTTAAATGATAATTACCTTTAGAGATTCAATAAGACTGAAATTAAATGAGAAATTACTTCAGTGTGCCATTGGATGGACCCTTGTTGTTTACATGATTAAAATTAGCTACAATTTGTCACATGATGCTTGAGTGTTTATGGATGTTTTGTGCCTTGAGTGTTGCATTTCCTGGGAACTGTAAATATAAGCATACAGAGCTGTTAGGATGTTTATATATCTAACTCGAAATCGAAAGCTTACATACTTCTATGGATCTGGTGCACCGGGTTTTTTTATTAGTTAAGTTCATGTCAGCCTTCATTATGTTCCCATATAAGCAAGAAGAGGCAATGAAGAATGAAATACTTTGTGATAATTTACATTAAACAAATTGAATAGAATGGTGATATTTTTCATTAATTTTTGCAATACAGTGAACAGTTTTATATTGAGTTTGAAGAAATGTGACATATTACTTGTAAAAGTGAAATGTAATCTGTTTCTTGGTCCTTTTTTATAAAATGATATATGCTTACATGGGTTGCATAGACATTCTTAGTAACTTTATTTTGCTGAAATTAAATTTACATAGCATTGTTATCCTAGTGATTAAATTATGAAGTAGAGAGAAAACTTCAATAATCAGATTTTGGGTTTTAATGGAGATTGGCTTGTCTATTGAAACCATGAATGTTTTTACTTGTATGGATAGTTATTCCTTTCCTGAATATCAAACTCTTGATTTCATTGCTGTCTCTAAATCATGCTTCTCAGTTTCCTTCTCTGAGATATTTGATAGTTCTTATCTCTTCCACCTGGGAATTTTGAGGTTAAATCCTTTAATACAGTCTGACAAAATAGTCATGAATATTGAGTATGAGTACTAAATCAGGCCTTACTAATATAAAAATGTCTTAATAACTATTCTCTGTACAAAACAAACTACGCATGATGGATGAAGAGAATTCTACATAGCAGCTTTCATGTCTGAAGTTCCCAGATTGTCACTTTGTGCTGCATGCATGGAAACAGTGATTTTACTTTCAGGGGATCTTTGGACTCCTCTAATAAACTTCTAGGGTCACTGGGACAGAAGGGAGAAGACTTCAAGTGAACTTGTTCTCCCCCTAGATTTTCATCTAGGAAGTGTTTGTGAAATGCCTTTGGTTTTATTTTGAGAGATGTGAAGGTGTGTACAGAGAGCAAGGAGGAAGCAGGTGGTTGTTCCAGAAGTCGGTGGAAACATGAATGGTCAAGTGAAGCCAACAGATGGGGAAGACTTTCTTTCTCTTAAGTGTTTCCATTGTGCTTGGCATCTCAGGGTCCTTGTCTGTCATTCAGGCTCTCCGACAACGTGGTAGTAAATATGAATTGGAGCATGTTACTAATAACTTAGAAAAATTGCAGCAGGTCTAGTTGCTGGTAGGTATCGCTGTTGGTATAGATGGACAGTGTGAAGTACTTTCCATGGTGGCACTCACAAGAACATGCAGAGTTTTTAATGGAAGTATTCATAGTTCTGTTGTGCCCCAAGCGATCATAAACACATGGGGTTTTGGTTAACAGAAGAAGGACAAAAATAGGCGAATCATGAACCTTTAAAGTCTGGGAGTTTTCACCTAGTGGCAAAGAAACACATTTTCAGCTCCTTTTTGCCATGATCTCAGAAATAGACTTTTCTTATCTCAGATGCATGACTGCAAGATATGTGGCCAATATTTCAAAATGACCAATTTGATAATTCACAGGTCAAGTTCAAGCGTGAGCCTCAGCTAAAGATGCCTAGGATAAGACGCGGTGTAAGGCTGTAAGACTTTAATACAATTTGATGAGATCAAGCTAAAAGGATTTCCACACTTCAAAGGTTTGTACAGACATTATGGTTTTGGTAGGTTAGTAGAGCCTACAGGAAAGAAATACCCATGGGAAAACTTACAGGTATGAAAATGTGGGTAGAATGGCAAGGAGCCAGTGAGAAAGGAAAGTGTGATGTTTCTGCTGCTCAACTGAAATATGCTGGGATTACAGAGACTAGTCTCATCACAAACAACTGATTCTACTCAGTAGCGTTTATGTTAATGGCAGAGGTCTTGTTAACTCCAACAAGAGCAGCAGAAGGCTCTGCTGAATTTAATGAAAGCTGAATGTGACCTTAGTGCTTCAGTTTGGAGGGGGGGGGAAAAGGACGGGGGGAAAGAGAATGCCTTGACTCATATGAAGTGAAAGCTGTATATATTCGGTGAAAAGGCAAGTGATTGATGCACTTCAACCAAATACAAAAGAAGTTTGAAGGAAAATATCTGTTTTACCCCAGTCTGTTCTCTTTCATCCTGTGGACGTCTTCTACTGCATACTATGAATGATGCATATTTCATTGTCTTATAAGTGATACTGATCCACACCTATCAAATTCCGTAAAAGGGATTAATTTTCCTAAGCTAACAAATCTTGGAAGAAATGAGATGAAGTGTTGTTTTTCATGTGGAAAGATGAAAGAAGCAATTAGAGAGCTGAATATAGGTAAATCCCACTAGAGCAGATATTTGATCAGCTTGATTTTACAAAACTTAATTTGATGAGTTGCTGGTGTGCGTGTTTGTATAGACATACTTTTCTTCTATACCATCAGAAGAAAAGAAAAAGGAAGACTGAACCAAACTTAGCTTTTGTTGCTTTATTTTATATATGGTGGCTGCATGAAAGTCCACAGAGCATTTGTGCTAGTGCTTGCAGAAGTGAGGACTCATTAGAGAATTGATCGGCCCACCCTCGCTGGAGTCAGGCATGCTGCAAAAGACCACTTGAGATACACGGAGTGATTAGCAACATAGAGTGGTTTAATTAGGATCTGATGAGTTGTATTAACTTGATGCCACTATGATTCATCATAGCAATACTAGCTTGATTATTAGCAGCACTTCCCATACCTCCTGATGGGCCAGGTTGAGTTGAAAGCATCAATCATGGCTGTAGACAGATGTCCTCTTCTGGAGCTAGCTCTTTCTGTTAGATGGTATCACCCTCTGTCTCTGCTTTGTACTATGTTTCCATAGACATTTTGCTTTATACTGCTACCCTTTATGCAACTGTCGTGCTCTTTGCGCTCTTCACACACTTCTTTGCAGCTGCGGCGGTGGTGCTAGGACAGCTGTTTGAAACACCACATACTGAGGAATATCAGGAAACTGCATACTGGATTTAAAATAACTTTTTCATGATGGAAAGTAAAATCCTAACATGTTTGCGTAGCTCGTCAGAATAGTAATGGCCATGTTACCTGAGGATAATGTCTTGAGGCTTTGGTGCACTGAGCATAAAGGCACAGTGAGCGTGGGGTATGTAACTTGCTATACCTTGATGCTGACAAATTGATGAATAGGGAAATCATTTAACAGTGTAAAATACGATCCCTTACTTTTATTATACAGCTGTTAACATGAGCTAAGTTAAAGCACCTAAGCATCCCAGAACTGGGTCAGGACACAGCTCCAGCTAGGAAGATGTTTTGTCAACAGTAGCTTTTAGAAGTTGACTACAGAGTAGAATACTAGGGCAGCTATGCACTGATATCTCCACTGTTGTATGCTCACGTATTTTTACTACCCGTCATAACCTTCTCTTGACCCAAATTCTTCCTCATCTGACTGCTTCCTCTTCTCTATCCCCTGCCTCACCTGTGTGTCTCCTTGCTGTTGTGGCATGCCCATCTTGTCCTCCCATTTCCGTCTGTCCTCCACTCCTGCTTGTTGAGGAGTAGAAGAGGTTGGATGTGAGAAGCTCAGGGCTCAAAGGAGTGAGAGCAGATGTGAGAAAAGCCCTTGGATAGCTGGGAAGAGATAGAGAGAAGGGGAAGGTATGGGACAAGGTAGTGGGTGAAGCATGGGAGACATGGATGCAGAAACGGGATCTGGACCTGGAGGGCAGGGAGTGGTGGGGATGGGAAAGGTGGAGGAACGAGATTGGTAGAAGGCACAGGGAAAAGGACGCTGAGCGAGCAAGAAGTAGTACTAAATGTGACTTAGGTAGCCAGCAGCAAATGATGGGGGTGGCGGGTGCCTGCACCCCTCCTGGGCTGCCTGCGCAGCACCTTAGCCGCAGATCAGCAAACACAACTTTTGTGAACTGGTTTGAGACGTGCTTTTAAAACCAGGAGCAAGGAAGTCTCTTTGAACACAATTGACCTTTTTGCCTTTTCTTATCTCCAACAAGGTCCCTGTCTTTTGCCTCTGCACAACCCAACCTCTAAGCTCTACCTGGCAGTGCCTCTTGTTGGCCAGAGGGTGTATCGGCCCTTCCTTTACCCTCTCCTTCCCCGAGGTGCCCCGGGCCTCAGCCACCCGCTCCCTGCGGGGCTCCCCAGGCGCTGCCGATGCAGAGGAGGGTGGCTGTGCCTTCTTGCGTGGGTTTGGTGGTGATGGATGTCTGGCCTCGTGATGGAGGCACGAGCGGGATGCTGGGGTGGATGTGTCCCTTCTGGAAGGCCTTGTGGAATGAGACAGAAAACACTAAAATACCGTTAGGTTGTCCACTGCCTTGCTGCATTTTAAAAACATTTAAATTTTGCCAGTCTTCTTTCTTCTAGAAGTTTTTAACAGCGTGGCAGCCGTGCTACATAAAGGTAGCGGGTGCTAACTTCTATAACATAAATGACAACAATAATTCCACTGTTGTCAAAGTCCCTTAGGCTTTCTCGTAGATTTTTATTTTGGAAGTAGTAAAGTGCTTAGGAAAGTTGTATTGCATTCGTTTTGCTAGCTGTATGTTTATACTGTATTTATAACTCCTAGCTATTAGTTTATAATTCTGTTAAAGAGAAAAAAGAGTGGATCAGGTTTTGGCCTGCAAAAGCTGAATCTGCCTCCTTTAAAGAAAACTGAATCTGTTTCCTTTAAAGAATTAATAGGAAAAATAAATAATATCATATCAGAAGAAACTAAGTATGAACAAAGAAAGACCATTTTCATTTGGTAATGCTGAACTAAACCAGCGTTACTGATTTCTAAATTCCAGTAACAGCATTACCTTTGCAGAAACAAAACAAGTGTTATTCACTATTTTTGACTGGTGTTGTTTTTAGGAGTTAGTTTCACGTTATGTTTTAGGAGTGAAAAACAAGTCTGAAGCGAATGCAAAAATGAGGTTCATTACTTGTTAATAATGTTCGGATATTTTCTGCACTGCCAATTTCTACCTATGGTTTTTTTTTTTCTGGTAAGAAATGCCTTGCTTGTGGGAAAGGAGCCATGTAAAACAGGGGTATGTGCTTGCCTTTTCAGAGCTGAAGAAGTAGATAGTGCATAGCACAGGTCCTGAAATAATGTTCCCTGTTGTGAAAATCTATAGTCTGACATTGCCAAACAAAAATATTTGGTTTATATAAAGTATTTGTTTAAAAACACCCAACCCCCCCAAAACCAAGGTCAGTGCTGAGATGAGCTGAAGTAAATTTAAGAAACGTGATGTTTCGGTAATTCTCTGTTAGACTATTTTGCAAATTTTCTTGGAGAACGTTGTTTGAATTCTCCCAGTGGCAACCCGGTATAGCCTCAGCTGAGCAGACCAAAGACCTCGCTGGTACAAGTTTCTTTAAGAATTTTTTTAGCTATAATCCTGGGGCAAGGGAAATCCTGGCTTGCTCTGCCTTTCTCTCAGTGGTGACATTCACAGCTATTCCATCACTTCCTACCGTAATTTCATTTTTTAATGCTTCTCACGTGCATGTGCTATTATGGCTCTGTAGCCGTGCTGTAACTATAATTGTGCTGCAGAAGCTTCTGATTAATGCTCCAAGTTCCTCAAAAGCTACAAATTAAGCTTTCTCATGCAGATTTGTAGTAGAGAGGATTTTTAGATTTTTCCTCTTTTTAAAGCTGGAGATCCATATGACTCAGCCTGAGGGAGTGATGTGTTTTGAAAGTGAGAGGTCTTCTGCTTTTTGCGAAGTCTAACAATGTTTTTCTGGAATACAGGACTTCAAGTACAACTGCATTTAGAAACTTGTTTTATTTGGTTATTTTTGATGAGCGCCATCCCTTTTGAATATTTGAGAAGGGTGGAGTTGTAATGTTTTTAATTACAACTGAACCTGAAGAATTGATCAGGAGCCTTAAAAAATGTAATGAGATTAGGACCCATTACAGTGCTGTGAAGGGTGTCTTTTAGAATGAACTATGTACCCTAAGTAGTGCCTGATGCATTTTAATGTTAAAGTAACATTGAAACTGTTCACACAGGAAAATTGAAAGCTCACTCCAGTGACCTTTCCTACAAGTCACAAGACCCGCATGGATATTACATCGATGAGACTCTTATGGCTCTTTTTCCCCAACTCATAGCAGGGATAGTAAAAAGGAGAAACTTTGCACTTAAGTGTCCCGCTTAGCGGATGCACTAGGCAGTATTTAGCGTAGCTGCCAATCCTTGCTGCATGGTTGCTTCTTGATAGTCTGTCATGGCAAAGCAAAATGCCTCTGTATTTCTTAAAATGAAGAATTTCATGCACCATTGGGTGGTGTGGGCAAGTACCACTAAGATAATGACAGAACACCTTCCCTGATAGATGTGTGCAAGATAGATTGTTTTTCCTCTCTGTGCCACAGATAAGGATCTGTAGTTAGTTGTGTGGTAATTAAGCCTGCTGTGCAATCGAGAGTCCTTGAAATGAGCGGGAAGAGAAAAGAAAAAGCTTCCCTCACCTTATTCGGTGCTGAAAAGGCTTGGATTGTCGGCATTTGTCCAAGTATACAACAGCGAGAGCTAGAGCAAAGGCTTGTTGTCTTGTACTTTCTCTCGGCTTGTTAATGAGCATCCATAATTTAGCTTCAAAATTAATGAAGAGGTTTAGTCCCTGACTGCATTATTAGCTATTTTTGTCAGTTGCTCTGCATCTCTCTCTGTATGTATATACTAGCACACACGTATACACATGCATGCCCCATTATGTAGTTTTTCAGTTTATCAAATGGCAAACATGGATTAAATGATTCACCCAAATCTTCATGTTTCAGTAAATATTGGAGTGAGAATAGAAAGCAGGTACCTGAGGTGAAGGAACAAAGAACAACTCTTACAAGTGTTTGTGTATTAATTTCACAGATTTAATAAGCACTCAAATAGCTCTTTTTTTTTATTGTATCCCAGCACTGCACTGACCCCAGGTGAAGAGAAGACCTGATTTACTAGCCTTTCTAATACTAATGGTGAGGCTGGCTCCTGTTTCCATGTGTTTATAGCCTCAATAAACAAGGCAGAGGGGGGAAAAAAAGAGAAAAGTGAAGCAGAAGGTAAGTGGCCTGCCCAATTTCATAAGGCATGTTGAGAGATGCAGGTCCCGCTGCCCCAGGCCAGTGTGCTCTTCTCTCAGAGGCCCTCTGCAAGCATTAAGAGAGGTTCATTGCACTTGGATTAGTTGCAGATAAAATGGATGCTCTCTGCAGTAAAATGTATAATATCAATAAACAGCTAAAATAATTGGTGTCCTTTGAAGCCGAGAAACGTGGTATTAAAGAATAGGAGATATTTTAGTAAAGAGTCTGCAACTGATTCTAAAATCAGCATTTTGATCTCCAGGCAAATACCATTCAACTCAGCGCTTTGTGTATCTGTTCAGGCAAAATGTCAGTCTCTGGATTGATAAATAGAATTTACAACACTTGTAGAAACTCGCAATGCAGATTTTTAATCTGCATCTTTTGCCATTTGTTTTTCTGTTGTTGATGTTAAACTGTTGGGATGCTTCAAAGTCCTTAGCTGACATATGGAAGGAAACTTCAATACTTGTAAACTACCTTTTCATATATCCAAAAGCTCAGATTAAGCCTGTTCAGTTCTTAAAATCAAGACTACTTTATTTACAGTACCAAACTTTTAAACTGCTGCACAAACTCTGAAATACTTGCTTTGTATTTACAGGTATAGTCTGCCACCAGCCATGGTTAAATCCATGGTAGTGGAGCTAACTCTGTAAGACACCATAGAAAAACTTGGGTTATTAGGTTTGTAACAACTAAGCGTAGAGGAGTAGAGAGATGGAGAATTAAGCTATACTTTCCTTGACATCTTTTTAGAGATTGATTGTGCTTGCTTAATATGCTGGGATAATGTTGAAACAGGACGGCTCCACTGATCGCACTGGCTTGACCTCATTGGTGCAAATGAGACAAAAGCACCCTGCAGCCTCTTCATGTGGTTATGATAGCTTGTTATTCCTTCTAACGGGTGCAGTCAAATTCTTCTATCTAGAGTAAACAGAAAAATGAGGATTTTAATATGCTTTAATGAATGTTAAGGAGGAAAAAAAAAAGAAGAAAAATACCATAAAACAAGAGTATTTACACTACAAAATAGAAGTGAGCAGTGCAGTTAGAGTGTGAATACTTAAGTGTCTTCGTTTCCTTACAGTCAGGGTGCACATAGAGAAAGATGCAGCAGCTCAGGAATTGCGGAGTGGTTATGTGATTGTCATAATAATTCTCAATTGCATTATATTTAGTTTTGCTTCTCACAATTATGTCCTAGCAGCTTCTATATCAGTTTTAGTTGTTACACGTGTTCAGTCATTTCCCTCAAGATGAGTGTCTTCTCTCTGAAACACTTGGCTGGCTAAATTTTGTGCTTTGAGTCTCCTAGTTATACTGGGATTTTTTACAAGATTCTTAACTAACCTCAAAATTCAGGAGTGATGCTTTTCTTTCAAGGACTCATGCGACGACGTTTATGCAGAGAATGCATGTTTTTAATCTGAGAGTTACACTGAAAAAGGGTGGGCATGAGTGTTGGCTCTCACATTTTCAGTTTTGCACACAGCCTTGCTGTGTCTGTCCAACAAGTACCAGCAGCAGAAATAACTTTATCTTTGGGTCAGATCTGGTCCTTGGCACCAGTCCTTCCTGATTTGGCAGGGACTTCCCTGTGGGTTTGTTTGCATCGCTGGTGATGACACTTCTGGGATATTGGCTCTTCTGAATTTCTGACCCTGATTAGAAAGTCTACGTCAAACCACAGGAACTATTTTACTTGAAGTTGCTGTGTTTATACATACAAAGTTTGTTTCCTCGAATTTAAATTTTGCAAATAATTTATAAGAAATTTCAAACTCCTCCTGATAGCCTGAGTGTTAACTGGGCAGCTATTGTTGACAGATTCTGCTACAACAGCTGTAAGATATTATAAAGAGAAATTGCCCCTCTGAAGATCATTACCTCCTACATCTGCGTTTCCAGAGGTTTCTAGTACATATTTTGTCTGGGGATCTCAATCTGCCTACTATTTATGTCAGGCGGAAATTGGAGCACAGGGTCTAGTGGAATTTGCCCTTGCCGTGCAATCTTCCACTGAAAGGTGGAACTGGGCTGTGTTGTAGGATTCGTACAGGAAAAGGTCTGCCTTTTGTATCCTAGACAAGACTGGGGGTTGAAATGTAGCTTTGGGTCTAATCTATTTCAGACAGGTCCTATATGATAGAGCTTGATTCTTACTATTTGATACCAGAAGGATGCTGTCACCTGTCTTGCAGAATCCTTAAATTGAGTTTGCTTCATTTTCAATCAGAAAAAAAATACTCAAGTCCTAAACCTTTTCAGTTGAAATTCGGATGCTATTTTGGCAGTGCCACATAGAGCCAGGGGAACAGATGGAAACAATTGGCTTCAGTTTGTTTTAAAAACACAGCTTACAAAAGATGGGGCAATAACAGAAGCATCAGGATCATGTAGTCAGAGAGAAAGGGAGATCCAGGTTGTGCTTAACAGCACCCCATGATATCTTGGCCTTCAAACTAGGAGCAATTTTTGATTAGCTACATATGACCTGGTAGTTGTTCTCTCTTGCATGCAGTCTTTGTGTTTGGTTCCCAGTTTTTCTTGCTTCCGAGTGTAGTTGATGCTATTCTTGAGAATGTATTTATTTTCCATTGAGTTTCCAAACACAATTTATGCTCCTCTGCAGTCAAGTGCTTTTGTGGAATCTGAGGCAGGCCCGATATACTGATTTTTCAAGTTTGTTCTGTGTGTTAGCAGAAAGATTGGGACCACATCTCGGCTATGAAGTCTTTTTACATCAGTGAAAAGGTTCTTTTCTTTTGAGAATTGTATTGCATGATGCAAGGATGCTTCTTCTGAAAGAGGATTGCTGCTTATCCTCCTTAATGACAGTAGTCAATTTGGCGAAGTGCAGGCACAATGGAAGTTTTATTCACTGTGTTTAGTAGAAAGGTAGCAAACTTTTTCTGATATTTTAATCATGACAGAGGTAACTGATCTTATGACAGTAAATGGCGCAGCTATTAGTATAATTTTGGTAGAATTACATTTAAAATACAAAGATTTCTGGAGCAGTAGATAATGGTGAAGAAGGAAGTTCTGTGCAGAGCTTTCAGGATTCCCTGACAAAGTGAGCTGTTTAATCAAGCTTTTGTTCTATTATGGCTAAATGTAAAGGCATGCATTAAGGAGGAACAGAAACAGAGCCATCCTACAAAATGGAGAATTGGTATCCAGCAGAGAAATCCATTTAAAAAAGAATGCTTGAACAGTAAGGAGGGTATTCAGACAAGACACAAAAACAATTCCAGGACCAAAGTAAAATTATGAAAGACTTGGAGCTCAGTGCTTTGCTTACTGAAACCAAAGGTAGAGGTTCTTTTTTGTAGGTTAATTTCATAGAAGGAAAAATGCAAGAGCCTGTGCTTTGTTTTGTCGAGAAAGGCAAAGCAAGAATTTGTTTGAAAAATGAATTTGCTTTAAGTTGGAAGGAAAAGCACAATTTAACAGTGAATTGTTGGAACAGCTGTTGAAATTGGGGAGTTTTTCATTTCCTAGTGTGTGTGCATCAAGACAGGATTTTATTTTTATTGGTTTTTTAGCTAGATATGGTTTAGTCAAAATAATAGTAGAGTAGTTAAGCAAATGCTCTCAGTTCAGTGTCAGAAGGGACTGTTCTTGCTTCCAGCCTGGTCTTTTAAAAACTGTGAAAATATGCAACAGGCTGATGTCACTCGTTTCTAATTAGAGCCTTGTTGTATTCTGTATTTGTGAGGACTGACTTTAGTATCTGCAGCTGAAGGAAGGAAACCCCTCAAATGTTAATGCATCCGAGAGTGGGGTGTGTGAGCTGTACGAGGGAAATCCACTGCTGGCCGTGCCAGGCGGAGGGCTGAATCCGGCAGCCTTTCCTCTTGCCAAACTTCCTTTTATCGTAGCAAAGGTGAAAACTGTCTGTTCTGCACATCCAACTGCAATTTCCCCCTAAGATGAATGCTTCATTAGGAGAGGGGGAAGAAACAAACCCAAACAATATCTGCCATTTGTGCGATGCTCTGAACTAGAAGTGTGTTGCTTTCTGTGGGTCTGTAGCAGTAGCTGGGGAACCGGGGCTGGGGGGCACTGGGGAACACTGGCCTCAGCCGGGGGGATGCACAGGGTGTTCACTGCCACTAGACAGCAGAAGTAGAAACTTCCACTTCTCGACATGAAGACAATTTTGACTTGAATGTGTGTTTTGTATGAGTAAGGATTTTTTTTTTTACAGTCTATCAGTCACATGTTTTATGAATTTTTATTGTAATGGGAGACTGACAAGCAAGAGAAGGAATGGTCATACTTCTCAAAAGCTTACAAAAGCATTAAACAGTTGTTAATCATGTTCTCTTTCTGAATGACAAACTGATAATGTATAAATAGTTGGAATGAGGAGTTCATTGTATTTGTACAACATCTTTTATTAAATTTCTTATTAAACTGGGCATAATAAGTCACTGGGTTATGAGTCAGTAATGCAGTGTGGAGGGGGAGATGCATTTTCTTTTCATGTACTTTAAAAAGCATCTTGAAAGTAAGGCTTGCTGGAAGAGTTGTGGGGGATGCAACACCCACGTATTGGATGCTGTCGCTTGATGTTGCTGTGGGGGAGCTGAAGAGCAGCTGGGTGCCACCGGCAGCCGCTGCCACCCACTCCTGTGTGAGACCACGTTGCGGCGTGGCTGGGTTTTGCTTGTTTTCTGTGTTGGGCTGTGGGTGGTGGGGGGCCCTGGGTTCATCACACCGTGTGTGTTGCTGCAGCAACTGCTTTCCCAGCAGAGAGGAAAGGAAACTAGTGGGCCAGCTAGAAGTATCCCAGAGGCCAGATCAGGTCAGCATATCCTGCCAGCACAGGTAATCATTAAGGTTTATAGTACAACATGGTCTTGGCAGGATTAAAAGTATGTGTTTTGCAGGAGAGTTAAGAGGATTGTGGGTTGAGAGTTTGTGTTAAAACTCCAATAGTGGCAGGAGTTTGGGGATAGTTGTTTTAAAAAGAAATAAAAACCAGCAAATGCAGCGTGGGCTACTGAAGTTGTAAAGCAGACCATGTTATTAGCCGTAGGAGGGTTAAAAAGTTAAACAATATCGACTGTTTCACTCATAATTAATATCACTTTTTATTACTGACTCAATTTCTGCTGCTAGCTCAGACTTTTCTGTTACTGTCAATGATGTTTGGCCATTCTGAAAGTGGCTACACTTTGCTCAACAGTCAGTGCCACCTGTGGGGCCCAGAAACCTCCTGCAAGAGCAGGGTGGGAATGAGCAGCTAACAAGAAAGGCTCCAAAGAACAGAAAACTTCCTCCATTGGCAGAAAATCCCTTTGTTGTGGTTTAACCCCAGTCAGCAGCCAAGCACCACACAGCTGCTCCCTCACTCCCTGTCCCCCCCTGGCTCCCGGTGGGATGGGGAGGAGAATCGGGAAAGAAGGCAGAACTCGTGGGTTGAGATAAGAACAGTTTAATAACTAAAGTAAAATATAATACTAACAATAATAATAATGAAATATAATAATAGTAATGAAAAGGAATATAACAAAAAAAAGGGGGGGGGGAGGAAAAAAAAGAGTGATGCACAATGCAATTGCTCACCACCCGCTGACCGATGCCAGAGCTGCGATCCGCCCCTCCCGGCCAACTCCCCCCTGTTTATATACTGGGCATGACGTTCCATGGTATGGAATATCCCTTTGGCTAGTTCGGGTCAGCTGTCTGGGCCATGCTCCCTCCCAGCTTCTTGCACACCTGCTTGCTGGCAGAGCATGGGAAACTGAAAAGTCCTTGGCTTAAGATAAGCGCTGCTTAGCAACAACTAAAACATCAGCATGTTATCAACATTATTCTCACACTAAATCCAAAACACAGCACCATATCAGCTGCTAGGAAGAGAGTTAACTCAGTCCCAGCTGAAACCAGGACACCCTTTAAAGGAGTTTCTTCTCTTTCCAGCCATGTGTCAGAAACCTCTGATAGAAGGGGACTGGCAACTGGATGATGGATTTTAAGAAGCTGCAGCCCCCACACCCCATCAATTACCACTTGCATTTACAGGGTAAAATTAATGAAGTTAATTACATCTACTCAAAATCTTGGTCATGTGAATTAGATCTTTTAAAATAGAGAAATAATTTCTTGCAGGGGTCATGGGCTTTTTTTTCAGGTTTGGTTTGTTATTTTGGTTTATTGTCCCCATGATGCATGCTGCTATCTGAAACACTCTGGGGTGCACCTTTTAGAGTAATGCAAGATGTCCCATTCAGATTAAGGGCCACTGCAACGTTCAAAGCAAAAATACTGAAGTAATTATAAAAATACTATTAAAGACTAATTTCTAACAAAGATGAAAAGGAGGGTGGATTCAGAGAGTTAAAACGTAAAGCAAAATAGAGGGGGAAGGTGCTTAGAGGGCAGAAATACATCATGTAATTAGCAAAGAAAATGTCTAATATGCTGCTTGTCTGACAGTCTTTCACTTGTTCACTTTGGTGTCATCATTTTCAACATGCAGCTTTAACCAAAGGAATTTTTAGGGGTGTGTTTACATGTTAAGGTGGAAGAAAAAAGGCCAAAGAATAATCTGTGCGATCAAAACATTTAAAAGTAGTACATTACAGTGTGTAGTATTCAAGATGAGGACTTCAAAGAATGTTTGGAGAGATCAAACATACATGATTGTGAGGCTTTAACTGATAATTTCATTTTAAAATTACCCAACATGTAAGGTTGACATTAAAGATAAGCCTAAATTTAGGGCTGGGGGAAAACTTCGGCATCCAGTTCAGTTTTCACTGAATTGCGTGTTGCTTTTCTTAGGAAACATTTCTGCAGATTTAAAGTAAAACTTTTTCTTGGTTTGTGTGTTTTGGTTTGGGGATTTTTTTTTTTTTTTTTAAATTAAAAATCAAATAGAAGTTTTTTATTTGGAAACACTCCTCATGTGTCCTGTGGTGATTTAAACTTAAATTTCTGTATGATACTCATTTACTGCTGTGCCCTGGGCTTGCACCTGGCCTGTGCCTCCTGTGGCGCCCCGTGAGCAGGACCTTCCAGGGTGTCTCTGTCCTTGTGTCTCCTAAGAGGCAGAATGTGCCGTGTTTGTGAAATGTAATTCAAAAAGACCTTGGTTTACATGGAAAATAAGAAGGTGATATGTACATTACTAGAGCTTTCCTGAAACATTGCAGCAGCGTTTCCAAATGGAAAACTTCAGATTTTTCGGTTAAAAGACTTGTGTTTCAATTTTCCATCAATAAAATTCTAATTCTTATTGCATACAAGTTCTTGTTATGCACAAAAGCAATGCTAACAGAGATTCATTTCCCAGGAGAAAAGGCAAAAGCATCACATATGCAATCCTGATACAAATAATTACCCCCACAACATATGCAGTATGGTAATATGGGGTTAAGCATGGCATGAAGGCTCACCTTGTGGGCCAGCAAACATGAAGAACAACAGGATTTTGAACAGCCATATTATCTGGGCATTTAGTTAGGGCGCTCTGAACACACACACACACACACACACACACACACACACACACACACTTGAAAAACCAGTTCACCAGCAGCATGTGCTGGTTGAGGACAGAATCAAACAAGTAAGTCTGGGCGGGTGTTGGAAATCCTTCAAGGAAACAAATATTCTTGGCTGATGATACCTCTCCAGGGCATCAGGGATGTTGAGGTGTCCTTTGGAGTCACAGGACTGCAGGTGGCATTCCTTTTGTTAATGACTGAGCCATACCAAAGGAAGTCATACTTCCATTTCAGAAAACCTGTAATATTAACTTAACTTCTTTTTGTTTGGGTTGTCTTGGGCTAGGTTGATTGAGAGAGGAGCCGTCTTTGGTTTGGTTTGTGCAGTGTCCAGCACAAGGAGTTGCATACCCATGAGTGAGGTTCATAAGAGCTGTTGCAATAAGAGCAAAGTGATGTCTCGTCCTCTAAAATTACATTTTAGTAAAATACATGCTCTAAAACCCCCATAAAATTCATGTGGAGACAAAATATTTAATGCGACTACTGGTTGAATTGTACTGATTACAGGACTCATTGACATAGAGGGAGCTGAAAATTGGCAGTTTTAGAAAGAATCAAAATAATTTGTTTGTTAGGTGAGTTATCATAGGGACTTGTTCTTTTTCTGTTTGTGTTTTGGGTAGTTCCTAGTTTCACCTAAACATTAGAGTTACTGCATGTTTGTCATCATTTAATTACTTTTATTATGTTCTGCTAAGAACATAGAAGCTCTTTATTTTGTTTGTTGCTGTGAAATTGTTTCAAGTTTTACGACTTCACAGATGTAGCCTGTATCAGCGGTTTTTAATTGTACATATTTATGGTATTTATGATTTTGGTGTTTTACAAGGTTCTGGAGGTTAAGTCCCTCAGCTGTCACCGTTCTCTTTCTGTTTGCTGCTGATGGAAACACCTTAGCAACAGCACCAAGTAAACTGCTGGCAAAAGGAATTGCAGCACTAAGATAAAGTTGTTTTCTAATCTAAGTGCTTCTCAGTCGAGAATCACAGTATGAGGAAAAAACATATTCAAGGAATCAGTCAATTGTAGCTTTTTTCTAATATACTATATTTACAACCTCTGACAATTTGAGCTGAGCGCAGCAAAAACCTGGCCTAATTGCAAGGACTGCAAAAAAAAAAAATACACTTTTTTCCCCTGAATAAATGGTTATTTCTTCAGGATGAAATGCATATCTGCGTTATGAAAGAAAACAATAACAGTGCTGTGTCTGCGCTCATTAAGTGGTTGGAAAAGAATGTACAAGTCCGGATTTTTCTTTGGATCTACGTAGATTTCAGATCACACACTGGAGCGTATTCCCTGATGCTTCTAATTCTAAAGGGAATATTGTACGTTTTGATGATACTTTTATTATCACTTTCACTTCCAAGAATGTCTGTAAGATTTTGGGTACAGTCCTGTGCAATAGTATGCCAAGAGTAAGCCTTTGTAATTCTGGAGTGTAAGTATAGAAAATAACACAGGATTTCATAATGTATCTGTAATTCATATCAGCACCAAAGTGTTTATGATTTGAAAGAGATATACATTACTTCTGTGAGACTGCATGTAAATATATATATTTACGCAATATTTTTTTTTGCAACATTGCTGACTTAACTTGTAAAATACTGTTGTTTTTTCATCTTAGGTCTGAGGGTAACTGTGTTACTAACATCATCCCTCATGGTATTGGGAGCTGGCCTGAGATGCGTTCCAGTTTCAGACCTAGAAATTAGGAAGAAGTAAGTGAATTAGTTATTTTTAATATACATATTTTATACTTTCTGCTAATGTAACTTTTGCTGCTACTGCAAAGAAATGTTAGTACAAATTTTCTGTATGAATTTGATACGCCAAATGTTTGTTGTGTGGATGTGGGCTTACGTGCTTCTTTGCTTCTTAAATGGATTTTTCTAGTCTGTATTCTACATAGTATCTGAAGATCAGAAAGCCCTTTACAAACTTGAGTTCATTAAGCCTCACCCCATCCTGCATAACTAATACTAATCTGCTTTGCAAACCAGGAAGCAGAGATTTAGAGAGGTTCAGACACTGGCCCAAGATCACACAGGGAACCATGCCACAAAACCCAAAAATATGTAATTTGTATGCAAATGTTAAATAATTAGTTCGTGTTTCTCATATTGGGTGTATGGGATTGTGCAGTGAGACAGATGAATTTACACAAAATGGCCTTTTTCGTGTAGTCTCTTCCAGTCTGCATTCCCAAGTAGCCTTGTACTTTCTCTGTGGTTGAAATGGATGCCTTCTATACACTTGCAATTTAACAGTTTGTGATAGAGACAGTATCTTCCTAAAAACCACACAATCTAAACAATTTGATTGTCCCGTCAACGTGTCCTGAACCTGGGAATCCTTAGTAAGTATAGGAGTCGCACTCGTTTTGTACAGCCGAGGAATACGGATCGCTTGTTGTTAACTTTCTTTTGCAGCTCATGCTGAAAGAGGAAGGAGTACAGGCATTACTACATTTTTCTGCTTCTTTAAAAACAGTAGTAGCACTAGCTCTTCACCAGTTATGCTTGCATAACATGTAAGCACTAAGAAAAGAACTTACTTATAAAGGTTTTTATGTGGGTTGTTTTTTTTTTTTTTCCCCTTGAATTCTAGTCAGCTTCCAGGCAGTCCTTGTATTATTTCAGCAAGTTCCTTTTTTTCCTCAGTATTGCTTACCCTGAAAAGCAGCTTGGAAACCTTTAAGTTGAGAAAGAAAATGTTTGGTGTGAAGTAGAAGGCAGATGACTGGGTATCATGGATAAAACAAAGGAAGAGGTTCAGAGAGGACTGAGAATGTAATAAACACATTGATTGTAAAACTAGCCCTGATCCAGGAGTAAGTAGCTAGTATGTAATGAATGGCTTAGTAAACTAAGTGCAGTGTGGCGAGTAGGGGGGATGCAATTTCAGTTCTTAGGTGCTTAATGAGCGTATAAGGAAACCCGAGGTGCTCCTGAGGTTAGTTTCCCAGCGTTGCCCATTTCAATGTGGTGTTCAAGGACTTTGTGAGCAGGGGAGGCTGAACTAACCATATTGTGCTACCGTTCACAGTGACCCTTTTAAGGTGAAAATGTACTGTTAAGGTGGCCAGGAAGAGCTGTCCTCATTGTGCCCTTGTTTTACGTTTTCTCAAGATACTAAGGGGTGCTCAGCATCCAGTTCATCCGTTCTGACCAATCTTGGATTAAATATATATCTCTTTTAAATGGGCCAGATGTCTTAAATGCAATGAAATGTGGTGTCTTATGTAGCTTTTCATTTATGATTTATGCCGAAAGATTTGTGCTCCCCTAGGCTTTACCAAAGCAAAGATGAAGACTGTAAGAACCCAAGAAGAAATTCCCAAATGAGATTTAGATGTGAGGTATCATCTGGGGAGTGGGAAGGAGAGTTTCCACATGTTCTCATCACCTTTAAACAAGGTTTTCCAGGATAACTGCAGCAAGGAGACCTAGGAGAACAATGAAATAAATGCCTAAGGAGAAACATTCAAAGAACAGCTTCTTTAACTATAGGGAAAGAAAGGCTGTGGACTGTGTAGAGTCTGATGAGATGTATAAAATATGATGATACATTTCATTGAAAACTATACAGGCAAAAAAAAAAGAGCGTGAGCAGAATCCTGATGGAAAAGGTGACTAATTTCATTTATCCATGCTGTGAAAATATGCATCATCTCCAGCTGAAATTGATAAATTTGCTTACGTAGCCTACTCCCAAAAAAGAGAAATTTTCAAGAACTGCAGCTCTACCTGAGGAAGTAGTTTAATCTTTTACACAGTTTGATTAAAAATCTACAGAGAACTAATTATAGCTAACTGTGTGAAGCAAAAGGATGGTTTTCAGTGAAGGTTTCTTGAGACATTGTAAATAATTGTACAGACTGTGTGATGTTATGCCAGGTAACCTGCATTGTTTTGAGGGCTAAGACTGAAGGCCAATTTTCATCAATTACTTGAAGCATGATACCAGATAAAATAGTATTTTTGAGATGAGCACTACTGCTTAATACATTAGCAGCAGCTGGCTGAGCACTAAACTGTGCACTTATTCTGAATGTGTATATGCGTTAATACGACAATTTGAACGTTACAGAGCCAGTCAGATGGACAAGATCACACACAAGCTAATATTGGAGCATTTCAGAAGCCAGTGTAACTGGAATTTCTTTAAATGCTTTTGCATGTTTTGTAATATGTTCCTTCAGTCCCTGGGTAATCTGCAGTAATATACCGAAGGATTTCCATGGGACAATTATGTCAGAGTTAAGATACATAAAATTACAAGAACGTTCATGAGGTTTGTCAGGTTTAGGGTTTTTTTTTCTACTTTGTAGCTGTCTCTGCTCCCTAAGCTCTTGTAATTTAACATTAAGGAGAGCTACTAAAGCCCATTGCCTATCAGAGCAATCACAGACATGAGGAAATCACTGTTAAGACTGACATGTAATCCTGACTGCTTTATGCTCCTTATCTCACACAGACCTGTAATATCCAAGTGCGTTCTTAAGCTCCTTTCTAGTCTGTAATTATTCTTTTGGCTCTAGCATGTAACAGCAGACTAAGACTATCTCCAGTTCTTCGAATCATGTTTTAAACACAAACCTTAACCTCTGTTTTCAGTTCATTTGATGCCCATGTATATGCGTAACTTGTATGAGGGAAAACTCAGGTTGCACACTTGAGTGTGTCGCTTGAAGCAGCTGTTCCCTATGGTGAATTTTCATTCTCTGCCAGCGTGTGACCTAAAACCGTACCGGGAATCCATGCTAGAACTGCATAAATTCAGTGAAGGCTGAAGTGGGAGTGCATGGCGAAAATGTAGAAGTATGGACTTGCATGAGATATTGAGGAACCATCCTATACATGGACTAGTAAAGTCCCTCTCACGTACACATATGCTCTTACTTACCTGCCTTCCTCCCCAGCCCACTAACCTGTGAGGTTAATGTGTATATCATACAGACAAGGAGGTTAAAAAGAATTTTTCTGATGTACCACGCAATTCTAGGTTTGTCAAATGTGCCAGATATGTGACCGTGAATTTGACTTTTAAAAATAAATCCCCAAACCATTATTCCTTTCTAAATGTTATGAAAACCTCATTTGCCACACCTTTTTTTTTTAGTTCGTAGTTAATGTAAATTATATAGAACATAAAAAAAGACATTATTGAATTGTACCATTCCTGAACTTGTACCTTGTTCTCTTCCTGCTTCTCTTCCCTGACGGTTACAAGAGTATCGCCAATGCTTTTTGCCTGCATTTGGTCCAGTCCTTTCCTTTTTGGACTACTGCTTGGCACTGAGTGAATATTTTCATTGGACTCTTTTAGAATTCGATTATTTTATCCTGAACATTAACATTACTAGGAGGCCATTTTTTTATAGACAAAATCAGGGTTGTTTTTTTCCCCCACATAAACACTTCATATTTATCTCATATTCTGTGTTTAGGAATAGATTTACATACAGCTTAGGTCTTCCATATGATCGTAAAATAATAAATCTAGGCAAAAAGCTGTATGAGCTGAAACGTATAAGAAGGAAGGAAATAAATGATGAAATCAGCCCATAGCCATAAGTCTGTGGCTTTTAAGACTGACTGTGTGATGTAAGACTTCTTAAAATGTTTTGAAAGACAGGATAATTAAAGACATGGAAGTAAAGAATGTAACATAATTTGTCATTTGTATTGAATATATTAATTAAGCAATTTATTAGAACTTAGTATGCTGTGGGCTGGTAGTGTTTGACCTTCACATTAGATTTCACAACAGAGAAATATTTATTGAGGACCTTGAGTCACTGCAGTGAGAGGGCGCTCCTTGGCAATAAGTACCATTAAAGCATTTGTTGGGAAGTCAGCAAAACAGTAACACAGAGAATGACAGTGGAAACAGGAGCGGTTATTTACAAAGTCGTTTATGGGGGACACACCGGTAATTGGTAGATCCTGTAAAAGGTTTTTTTCTTTAATAATACCACTTCTTAGGATTTTTAATTTTTTTGCCTACTCTTAGATATATTGATGTTAACTTTTTCCTTTATTATATTTGAAGATTCGCTCTTACCACATCTTTGGTACATTTTGTTTCTATTAGCTAGTTGCAACCTAGTTTGTATTTTATTCTTGTTAGACTTATTCTTTAATAGTTCCATGTTTTCCCTTTTTCATCCCTGAAAGCCTGAAGATTGACATGGGATCATCTCATTGTCAGGTGTTATCCTCCACTGTAGAAAGCTTTTAATTTTTTTAAATCGTATTAAGCTCTTTGCCTTAGTCTTGTGACTCATATTCTGTTGGCTAATTTCTGTCCTTAAAGAAGAATTCATATTAATTGAATTTATATCAAAGTTGCTGCATTATAATCAAAACACCCTCTTGCTCTTTCACTGGCCTAAGAAAAATTGTTCAGGAATGTTTAAATAGGTCTTGTTTATCCCATTCCCTAATTTGATGCATCTCCTGTACACTCCTACTCCTTTACTAAAAAATCCTACTTAGGACCTATCTTGTGCTAAGTAATCTTCATCAGCTTTCTCCCATGGCAGCCCTGATAGCAGCCAGTCCTGGTGCCCTTCCCTGATAACTTGTTTCAGTATGTTTTGCCTCATTAGCCCATAATGTAATTGCCTACTTTGTGTTTACAGCAATGCTGTTTATTTTGGGTCTGTTCATATTTGATGAGTGTGTCCTCCGTTAGTGTTGCTTTAGAGATGTCATCTTTTAATAATGGGTTTGTGGAGTGGGTTAGCTTTAAAAGAAAAACAAAAAAAACCCAACATTTAATAAAAAAAGAAAAGCCAAAAAGAAGCTTTGATTTCATGTGCCCTCATCCTTCAAACTTGGATAAAGCTTTAAGTGAAGAAACCCTCTTCTCAGCCGTGTGACAGCTGTGATGGCTGCACAATAACATGGCATGATGATGTGAGGATGTGAGTGAATTTGTCACCATAATGCCAGGGGTCTCGCTGTACGCCTGCCTTGTCCCTTTCCTCTGTCAGGGATGTCTGACGGAGATGTCAGGGTCTTGGCCTGAGATTGCTGCCTTCCTCTCCTTGCAAATCCTTGTCTCTCTCTTGGCAGATTCTCAGTAATAATAGTTTTGGAGTAACTCCGTTTTCCAATCCTTTTAAATTTAAAACTGAAACTCACTTTTTTTCAGACCGTTGCAAATCTGTTTGCTGTTTTCTTTAAGAGTGGGAGAAGAGGCATGAGGCTGGGATGCCTGGGAGATGCTATGGTCCTTTCCAAGTCCACTCGCATAATGATGTGACCGACTGTGCTGAGGCCATGGTTTGTACAGGGGGTGAAATGTGAGCCCAGTTCCTGATGAAAATGGTCAAAAGTACATTTTTAAGTTTTTCTATTTTCTTTTTCACTTTATTGCGGGAGATAATGTACCACACCATGACTCAGGCTTTCTGCATGTAATAATTTTTCTTACTGATGGGGAAAAACAGCTTTAAATTATTCCACATATCAATGGTCGCATGCATCAAAAACAAGCTAAAAAATGCTAATGGCCTCAATCCATGAATATCGAGAAGGCATAAAGCTTTTGTAGTATAAATATATCGTGTAATGAAAATATTGAAGGGAAGTGCATTTCCATGAAATTCATCTTTCAGAATGTTATTTTTAATAGATGAATTCATTGCTTTACCCAGAGGTATTTTTCTTTCCAGTCCTTTTCCAGACATAGAGCCTTACTGCACTCTCTTCGGGTTATGAACAGAACAGCATTTGCATGGGGTTCTCCCCATACTCCGTAGCAGTGAATTGCTGTAAAGTATGAATTTGACCTCCCTAATTCTGTCTTTGCCTTAAAAAGTACCTGAAAAGGCTCCACTTAATAGAGGGTTCTTTTGTTGTATTTATTTTTGTGAGTCTAAAGGAAAAGCTCTATCCTTTTCTAGTAATTTGATTGTGAAAAATCAGAGGTGGTTCTTTACAAAACTGATATTGGTTCCCTCCGAGGTATAATAAATCTCCTAATGTATAATGTGGGTAAGTCCATGTCTTTTCATATTCCTTTTCCTGGGCAAGCAACTTGCATCATACATCAGTGTAGACACTCTAGAATAGGAGGTATTTACTTGCTTTGTTGCCATGTAGTGAGGCTAAATTCAATAGCACTTGAAAAGTGCTCTGAAGTCCTCCAGTAGCAAGGTCTCTTTCATTTGCTTCCAGTAGTTCCCACAATGAGCTAATCGCTATATAAACTTATTTGTCTTCCAAATTAGCAGGAGTTGAACAATCCACTTCTTTCGATGAGTGAAAACATCAGGCATGTGAAAGAAAAATCAGCCATCCATTTCTGTAAAACATTAACTTCTTTATCCGGAATCCCTTTTTGCGTTAATTGTTAGGATCAGCAATTAATCTACTAAACTTTTCCAGACTAAGAGGCACGCTACAGCATTGTCTTCGTGCAGCAGCAGGCTAGTGCTCTCAGTGACTTTGTTGCTCCTCACACTTTGCTAAACAGCGGCAAAACTGAATTACCAATTTTTTTTCATTGCATTTGTATAGAAGTTTGAATAGTGACTAAGCAGTCAATTCTCTTGGCAGCTAGTAGGAAAAGCATGGTAAAAGTTTCAGGAAAAAAAACTGCACCAAAATCTCGTCTTCACAAGGCTCTTGAGATGAGCTCTGCTCCCTCGTAAGAACCAGAGGAACCTGATTTCCCAGTTGACTGGGAGCTCATCAGAGGCTGGTGGAGAAAATCCATTTTTAGAGAGTCAGAGCAATGCACTGGGGCTGATGGCCTTGCTCTTCCCCTGTGTTGCCTGCCAAAGAAAAGGTGAAAACACTTTTTCCACTCTGTTAATCAGTATTAAAATACTGATAGGACTTCTCCAGGCCTAGCCTTCCCAAAACAAGTTCAATTAACATGTCTTAAAGCCGAGCTTTGGAGACTTATTTTAGTGTCGTGGTTTAAATCCGTTGTATTAAAAGTAGTCTTTTGAGTAAGTCATTTTCCTTCTACTGTTGCCTTTGTTTACCCATCTGAGCATGGAAAGTAATGAGATTTTCTTTCATTTAAAATTCTCTTAAGTCCAGGCATGAGACATAGTGTGGTAGAAACACTAAATGTCTGGGTTTTTTACATAGAAAAAGGGTTTATGTAACACACAGCTTTTAAATAGCTTAACAAATCCAATACCTGATGGGACTGTGACCATGCATGAAAAGTTTCAACCTGTACAGGGAGAAAAAGATAAATAAAGCCGACTGTAAATGGAAACTCTTTCCCATCTTAACTATATGGTATTATCATCAATCACTAAAACCTTTTTCCTGTATAAGCTCACTTTTTTTTCATACCCAGTTTGCTCAGTGATACTGTAATTTCAGCATTTATAGCCTTACATGGGTTTTTTTTGTTGTTGCCTGTTAGGATATTGCAACAGTGACAGCAGGGAGTGAATAAAGCAGGTATAACCAGGTTACATCTTAATACTCATATAAAGTCTTCTCTCAGGGAAGTGATGAAAACTATGTGATTTATTTATAATGTGACTTGACAAAAATTTGGAAAAGAGATGACAATATAGTACAATAAGAGTTTTTCTTCTCTAATTTCTATTGCTGTATTTGAACTATCCCTTGTTCTATCTTTTTGCACTTCAGAGGCTAGTTTAGGAACAAATGTGATCTTTATTACATGCAATGGGCTGTGTGTGTATGTATATATGTCTGTGTATTTTATTTTTTTTACATAGATATATGCGTAATGTAAATGTATAAGTTATCCATTACTGTGATGCT
Source organism: Gymnogyps californianus (assembly GCF_018139145.2). Lineage (NCBI taxonomy): Eukaryota > Metazoa > Chordata > Aves > Accipitriformes > Cathartidae > Gymnogyps > Gymnogyps californianus. The sequence goes on from NC_059477.1 coordinate 31,329,955, forward strand.
CTGGCACGTGATATTTCGCACTAGCATTTACTACCAGTCCTCAAATAATTTTTTCTTTTTTTGTGAAACGTTCATGCTCATGTTCAACTGCAAGTTATGAGTTTGGCAGAATGCACAGATTCATTAGCGCAGAGGTCAGGTGTGCAAAAACCTTGAAATTCCGAAATGAGTCCCTGACCTGGCTTCTGAAATGGTTAGAAACAAGTTATTTTGGGTAGATGTTTACTTTCCCACTTTTGCTTTAAGCTAGACAGTCATCAATTATTTTGTAAGTCAGGAATGAATTTCTGGTGTCATTTTTTCCAATTTTCTCTTTCATGATTGTGATTAAAAAGCCTTCTACTCTTGTGTTATTTTCTATTATTTGAACTCAATAACTTTCTACTTTTTGATATATGAAAATATTTAGATGATGACTGAATAAATAATGCAGCTGAAAACAGAGCAGAGCTGGATAAATAACAGATGAAAATTACCCTGTTAGTGCAATAGGACTGAAAAATATTTTTCCATCTGGGTAGGGTCCTGAGCTAAAGTTCTCTTTTTAGCTCTTTTCTCAGGGAAGAGAAATCTTGTTGTGCAGAATGAAACTGAAATAGTGACAGGGAAAAATGCAGTTGCTCTTTGCACCTTTTTGGTAGCAGAAACAAGAAGAAAATCGGTGAGTAACAGAAACAAATGTCTCTTGGTGTTGGAGCAATTTTTAGCACTGATGGTGTACAAGAGGAGACTCTTATGGGCTGTGAGACCAAAATCTAGCACGGTGATGATAAGACGTTGTAACAAACAGCAAAAAGCCACCAATACTGTTGTGTTCGTATTTCTCTGTCAGATGGAGCAGCTGCTACATATGTCTTCCGGAGTAGCAGCTTAGTAAATGCACTGAATTGCGTTTTGAATCTCTTGTCCTTGCCTCTCTAGGGAAATGAGTTAAGGATGTGTAGAGGAACAATGCAAATAATCTTTTTCTCAGGAAAAAGTAGCTTAATTCAAGCCAGTATTGAAAAACAGATAAAATAAGGTTTAGGCTGTTATATGCAGAGATATTTGAGGTAGTAGTCTGTGTATCAGTGGCAATTTAGTCTGAAAATAGTGTTTATTAACCCAAATATGTTAGACTTGAAAAATTAAGCAATATGAAGATAAGAAATGCTCTGTCCTGGATGATAATGTCAAGCTTGGTAAATGCCAAAACTGCAGATGGAAAGGCAAATCCGTGGGAACAAACAGCACACCAGGTAGGGTAAGGCAGGAGAGAGAGCAGGCAGGAGAACACCAACGGACGAGACCTACAGAGAGACAAAAATTGACTCTTTCTTTGAAAAAAACTAAGACAGAAAAGTAATGCAGAATTAAAATTCTGGATTAAGATACTACTTTCTCCCTTTCGATCTGCAAAGTAAAATTAACATCTGTTTCTCCCTCGAGTATAGAGGTCAGTTATAGAGCTTTATTCAGATGATGGAGTTTGAGAGACGTAATCTAAATCTGAAGTGTAAGTACATGAAAAGAGTATGTACAATTCTCACAATATATAAATTGGATTTTTTGTTTGGTGCCTTGTTTGGATATTTTTACAAAACTTTTCTTCTACCACATGAACTGCCTACATGCCCATAGGCGCTGCAGATCTATTGTACTTTTTTTCTGATTTTAGTGAGTTTTATTTGCCCTTAGGATTTCTGTAGAGTAGGCGTATTTGAATTAAAACAATATTATCATAGTGGTATAACTGAACAGAAGTGTTAGTATGGCACCTATAGCTATAAAGGTTATTTTGTGGTGACACAGTTTTCCTAGCATACAATAACAAAACCACAATTTAAGCATTAAATTCACTTTGGAACTTGTAGCATAGCTCTGCAAATACACTGGAACAGTTTAGGCTAAGTCTGAGAATAACTTATTGTAGTGAGATAAGTAGAATGAAAATACCAAAGTGCACAAGGATACCTTGGTTTGTCCAAAATACACTGGGTTGGAGAGTAACCGTAAGGGACTTGTGTAATGTGTCCTCCAGAAAACAATACCAGAGCATTATTTAGATAGTGCTTATTATTATTAAAACTATTCCACTTTATTTTATTGGGGGGCTCCAGTTTGAAAAGCATTAAAAAGGCCTGACCATGCCTTGGTGATATCCATCTGAAGCACATCATAAACAAATAGTAATGAAATCTATCCTCACTATGTGAACTTTAAAAAAAAAAAAAAAAAGAAAAAAAAGAAAAAAAAAGTTGCAGTTGCTTATATTTAAGAGTGGGTATTACTTCTGTTCCAGCTCGGGAAGTGTTTCCTTCAGATGATACGTAATAGCTTTTTCTTTTTTTCTGTATATTTTTATAAATTTTGTTTAAAAATTTAATTTCTAATCCACTGAGAATCAGTAGCATCTATTCCTTTTTATTGCAATCTAGCTTGTTAATTTGATAAAGAGTCTGTCAGCATTTCTTTTGCATATTTTGTTCCTTTGTGTGCTTTAAAAAACTCCTGCCACACTGTATATTATTCAGCCAGTTGTGGCTTGAAACGTTGCCTAAATGCTAGCTTATGTTTCCCCATTTTCAGGCCATAGCTTTTTATGTCTGACAACTCAAGTCTTGCAGCAATAACATCGAGTTCCTGCTATGCTTAGAAAAACACCACTCATTTAAAAATATCATCTGCCACCATTTTATTGCAAACGGATAGATCTGCTTTGGAGGGTTGCAGTGTTTTGTTTGACTCGCTAGCTGTTTTTTAGACATGAAGTTTTTATATAAATTCCAAAATGCTTTTGCCTTTCACGGCTGATCACTTTTTGGAAAAGTCAAAGTGGAAGGTTTCTGGCTGACTTCCACATGTAGAAGAGCCTTCAAAAAGTCCTTTCTGTATGTGCTCATTGTACTAATATTAAGCCAAAGTTTGCAGAGACTTCACTGCTTGGAAGTACTATCTCTGTTCTGTCACCAGCCTTATCTGTTAAATCCCAATGAGTGTGAAAAATGAGAAAAGTCTGGGTTTGCTTGGCTGTTTCAACACTATGTTGAGAATGGCCAGATTGCTGGAGAAGACGATTCTCTTGGAAGCCTCAACAGCCCGGCCTCCTCATCTGTAGGCACATAGAGCTCATCTGAGTGTGTAAATAAAAATAAATAATGCAGTGAAAAAATATGCAGAATATTTTGCTGAAGTGTTTCAATTTTGGATCTGCCATAACTAACTTAAAACTTCTGTTGGGATTTATGCAGGCAAGGGGTTAGGTTTAAGATGTTTGTAATTTAAAGCTTTCCTGCTACTACACCTTTTCGACTTTTATATCCTATCATGATACCTTTTTTCTGCAAAGAAAGTCCCTTTTATTCCCTCTTCCTTTCCTGCTTTGAAGAGAACATTTGCTTCTCCATTTATCTGAGGTAATGAGACCAGTGTAGCTCTGGATTCTTTAAATCAGTCTAATTGGGCTTCTTTTAGTCTATAGAATATCCTTTTTTTGCACAGGACTTTCATTTCTTTGTGCAGTCACTCCATCTCCAGCACTCAATATCTTACATGCTTTTTTAAATTAAAAAAAAAAAAAAAAAAGGCAAGCAATTGTCATCCAAATGACTGTGGTCTCTATTCTTATTCCAGGCTGATTCACGGAGGGCAGCTGTTAAATGGCTTGGCGGGGCCAACTGTGATGAATGCAGCACCGTTTCTTTCTACAACGTGGTTTTCTCCGGATGAACGCGCCACAGCAACAGCCATCGCGTCGCTGCTCAATTACTTGGGCGCTGCTGGCGCATTTCTAGTGGGACCTCTTGTAGTGCCATCTCCTAATGGAACATCTCACCTCCCGCTGGTATTGCAGAGCAACACTGAGCACATCAAGGACCGCATTGAGGCTGTGCTGTATGCAGGTGTGGTTTAAAAATAAAAATTAAAAAAAAAACCACCAATTTTTACATGCTTTCCTGTGTGTTTTGGTACTTGTGAACCACTACCCTCTAGTGGCTGGTCTGCACAGAAAACAGTTACTGACTGATGGAAAATAATGAAGTGGTGAAATGTTGTACCATCAGAAGTTACTGTTAATTTTTTTTCCCTTTTGTGTAGGAAAGATTTAAAAATAGCCTTTTGTACAGACTGATGCCAAATGAAGTATTTCAGTTGTTTGTATCGGCTGATCTTAGGAGAAATGTCTTCTAGGAGAGCTTACGCTTTCCCTGAGCTTCCAAACTGGTTTTTTGCTTCTTGAATTTTCATTAAAAAAATGTGTCCATGACAGGTTGGGTTTTTTCTTTTGTTTCTGTAAGGATGGAAATCCAATAGTCTTTCAGCATTAAGTTCTTTCCCGCATTAAATCAGCCTTAATTTATGACTTGCCTATGCCTTTCAAATGTGATTAGATAATTAGTACTTAAGAATCTAACATTGAAATTAAAACTCAATAGATTTTGTTTTTAACTAAAACCACATAATTCTTATGTGGTGAGCAATTTCAATGAAGTGACAACAGTTTAGTGGAAAAAAACACTGATATAGAAGTCACCTGATATAACTTAGATTTTATGTCCTTGCTCTTTTTCATGCAATGGCTTCTACGGCTCTTTGTGTCACTTAGAAAAATTAGCAGCAAGCTTTAAGGAAAAAGAGTTGCTTAAGTGGCTTAAGAGTCTACGGTCTGATTCTTAGTGGATATAAATTGGTGTAGCACAAAGAGCAGCTGAACTTTACCATGTCATGGCAGTTGCACATTTGGTTGGGTTTTTCTCCACTTATGCAGCCAGGAGTTAGCCCTAAGCGTCCCAGAAGTCTTAAAGTATATATACACTGTGTAGCTAATACGCAGGTTTATGGGATTAAGTTAGCTGTTTGTGATCATTTATTCCTGGACGTTATTCTTGGGGAAATTTTGTTGAGTTAATACTCCTGTTGGATGAGGGCCACTTTACTGTTCATTTTAAAGAAAGCATAGTAGAAGTTGGATCACTATTTCAGCAAGTATTTTTGCGTAACCTACTTTTTACTGGACTCAAATGTATTGGAACAGCAAGGAAAGTTGGGTTTGGTTAGGCCTTTTTCAGAGTTAAATATGATGTTAGACTCCAAAAATCTCATGGCAGATGAAAGCGGCCAATGTGAAAGAAGGAGAAATGAAGGCAAGTCAGCTTTTGTCCTGAGGAGCAGTAGATAAGGGGAGGAAAAATGTAGCAAAGTGCTTTAGCTCTCCCTCTCCAGATTTTCCATGGAGAGAGAAGAATTCATCCACCTAAAGGAAGTACAGTTTTGTGCCTAAAACCACTGTTTTGAGTCTGGTAGCACTAGAAATGTTGCTTTCAGCAGCCCATTAGATTCACTTTCTCTTTTGTTCTCTTCTGGGAAGTTTTCCTAAGCATTTTCTTCAGAAACTGGGATGGATCTTGCTCGCCACGAAGGTTTAGAGGTGTGTCTTGCCTGCCCCATGTCTCAGCATGGCTCTTCCTGCCTTTCTGAGCTGGCAAGGGTTTGGGAACATCCCGTAGACGTGTTTGGGATCGGTCCCAGCGTAAGATGATCCTACAGCAGCTCTTCAGCTTCCTAGGAGATGTATTGTGTGGGGCATCTGTAGTTCTTACTTTAGTATTTGAAAGTGCTTTGAGCAGAGGTGGTTTCTTTGTGCAGCTGCGCTTGTGGTTGTGTCATACAGGGTGCGTCTTTTCAGGAGCTACAACCCCTTTAGCTGTTCAGGCAACGAAAAAGAGCTGGTTCATGAATGTTACTGGCCTGCAGTGAATCGCACTGATGGTGGCAAAACATCAACTGGTTTAAAATTGGTAGGAACTGTCAAAGAGGAGGTTGCTTTGAATCCCTCATGGGATTTGTCCTGTCTCACGTCAGCCCTGTTTCCCTGGAGAGCTGAAGGAGCAAGGTCTGCTGCTGTCTGCCTCCCCTGTGCTCTATCAGGTAGGCTCCAGAGGTGGAAGGAAGACTGCCTCGTGGTGGGTGACTGCCTCGTGGTAGTTGTACAGCTCTGTTCACCTGTGGGTGGGTAGGGTACTATTTGTCCCCTTCATCAGCTGGGCGGAAAATGAAGCTCCAGTTGACTTCACAGATTATTAGTAAAGGTGTTACAGAATGTAGCAGAACAAGGAGCTGGACCCAAATGTTCTACTTCCCCACTTCTTTACCGAGTGTGGTCAGGCTTGGTATAACTTCTCCTTTCAGACACTATGGAAAAGCCAGTTTCACAGGGCAAGCACTCTGCATTCCTAATGGAGTTGTGTTTGTGATGGAGCTTGTTGCTTTTGTGTGAGGTAGCGTTAGATAAGCAGCCTCCGAAAGTTAGGTGATGACTTTTAAAAGACGGTAATGATGTGAATTGTTAACTTGGGATCAGTAGCATGCCAAGAGCGTGCTAATTTTCCAAGGACTTAACCTCAAACGTGATTACGAAGCAATTGCTTATAAACCCATTCTGAAATTGCTCTGTGAACTCCAGTCTCTTCTGTGTTTCAATAAATTGCTGTTCTTTTATCTCAAATGCAGACTAAGAGCTCAGCTGAATTACCACAGCCTCTTTCTGTGTCATCTGTGTCGCTGCACATTCTAGTTCACAGCTGAACTAGTACAGATGTAGCAATCTGGATTGAATTTTGTTACCTGAATTGCATAAGGAAGCTTGAATTATTCTGGACTGCAGCCAGAGCTTTTAGTCATGTGCTTTCCTAAATATCAATGTAAAATCATTATTTGTTTAAAAAAAATGCATATGTGTGTAAAGTGCCCTCATTCCCCCTTTACATTTCAGGACAAGATGGGGAGGAGAGTTTCTGGGTTTGGGTAGGTTTTTGTGCTATGAGTAGCCTATCTGAAGGAAAAAGACCTTGTATCAAGGAGGTTTGTGTCTCTGTAAACCTCTTCCCCCCGCCGCCCCCGGTTTGGGGCTTACACAGGCAGCAGGGTGCCTACTTCCTAGGCTAAGATGCAGGCATCTCTCCACTTTGACAGCCACATGTTGCTGTGGCGTGTTACCCAGCTTTTGTGAAGCATTCCAGATTCACTCCTCAACAAGAGATACACACGGTTGTGTTTCTGCACACTAATTTATGCTGACTTACCCAATTCTGAGTGCTTTGCTGCATCCATTGCGCTGTTGAGAAGCCGATAGCTCCTGTGGAAGAGCTCCTCTTTTGTGACTGCAGCTCCCTCAGTCTCAATATTGACCTATTTCTTACCTTTTCTCTTTTGCTTACTTTTACTCCCTACTTAGAATCTAAAACTTGTCCTGGGAATGTATTTTTCTTTGTCTAGTCTGGTAGAGTAAATCATGATGGAGATAAAGGTGTGGGTTTCCTAATGAAGAAGCAATGCAACGTGTAAGAAATTGGATGTGTTTGGCAGTACCTGGACTTCTGATAGAGATGCAAGTGTGATACACAAAGCTAAGATGGCACTAAAGACTTTTATTCCTCAATAGAGGGAGCTGCTTTAGTTTCCAAAGTGAATTCTGCTCTTTTCTTTTGTGCATGAGGGCAGTGCTTGCAAGGCAAATTTGTTAGCATGGAAAGTATAACACTGGGAAACGTTAAAGAGTTGCAAGAAGGTACTACAAGGACTGCATGCTGAATTTAATAATTAAAAAAAAAAAGAAGTGTTACTATACTGCTCCTACTGTGCAGTAGTTTTGACTGGCAGGAATCTTGAGGCAACCCATGGAAGAGGCCCCAGAGGGGGACCTGTTATAAATATTACTGTGACTTAAAAAAATTATCAACATGTTTTACATTCTTTAGAAAAAGACCTAGCCTTTCCCCTTACAACATTGCAGTATAATGAAGTTAAATAATAAGCACCTCGGACAAAGTTTATGCATTTGTGTGGTCACATTCTTGTTGGCTATACCTGTCTGCAGTCTGAAATCTTCCTTTAATATGCAATTAAAGTGTGCGTATGCATGTACATATGTATACCTATAAACCTATATGTAGACCTAGATGCAGGAGAAGGGGATAAACAGCTTTTGGCAAGCCTTGCTTCCCTGTCTAGTATCATCCTGTAGTGACAAAGCATCTCATCCCTTTCTTAGATCTGGGATGATCAGTTACGGACAGTTCTTCATTCACTACTCATGGTCTCAAAAAGAATGTACACAAAGACAGAAATCAATTTATTTTCTGGAGAACAGAGGAGTTATAGTGAGAAGGTCTAGTTAAAGTGCCCTTGACCCTCAAAACATGCAATTGGACCACAGCAGGAAAAGAGACACCACATAATTCAAAATGAATCCTTTAGTATTTGATCATGAAGAATGGCATTGTCACATTCCCGGTATGCCTTCAAAAGAAATTTAGTGTAGACTTTTTTTCCATATACTGAATAGAAGCATTCATTTCCCTTCCCCATCTCCAGCTGATCCATTTAGACTCGGAGTGTTATTTACTTTTCAGTTTCCTGAATTTATTTTCTTCTGGTTTAGCAGAAGAGCTGGCAAAGTGCCATGTTCATATTGATTTATTAAAAAAGAGAAGAAAAAAGAAAATGAACGCAATTGAGTATCCAGCTCTGCTGGAATTTATTTGTGGTGTCGGTGAACACTTCTTTGTTATAAGATCACAGGTTCTTTTAAGATAACACACTTCAGCTATACATTTTTCTCTCCAGCAGCAAAGAATCTTGTTTTCAAAGGAGATAGGAGAAATATTGGGATTGAGGACTGTGGAGAACATGATATACGTTGTAAAAGGCCTGTAAAACAAATTAATTAGACTGAATGTGGGTAGAGTTGTTTTTCCTTCAGAATGTCTGATCACGGGGCTTGCTGAATATTTTCTGTGAAGTGCTCATCACTTTGCAAGTTCAGGTCCAAATTTCTGCTATGAAATTTTTCAAAGATCTAGAATACCTGCTGCTGAACAAGAGGAGCATCTGCAAACAGCTCTATTCTTTCATTTTTCTCCCTATTACCTGTGCTCTTTCTATTCCTGAGCCATGGCTGCTCCTATGCTTTTCTCTTTATGTTCTGTTGCCATATAATACTGTTTGTGTCCGAGATGCTGCCTTGCTTGACCTTTCATTTGCCTTCATCATCCTGTGCGCCGAGTAATTGTCATTCCATGCCCTGGGGCTTCCCCAGTCCCATCTGTTTAAAGTCTCTAGCACGCTGTTACCTGCACTGCGTTACTTCCATGCCGAGGAAACACGGCCAAATCTTCATAATGCAGTTCTCTCTAAAGAAAAAAAGCAAAAGCTTTCCTTTTGCTTCACTGAGTTCCCCATGTGTGAGCCTGGTTCCCTGCAGCTCCTGTCACTGGAATGGACTGTCGAGATTTCTCCATCTCATTGATTCTCCATCTCAACTTGAAATCTTTCTTGGGGAGGAAAAAAGAAATTCTTCTTCAAGTTATGGAGTTCTGTTGTCGGGAGCAGTAAAGCACTTGTGGTGGGATTTATGTATCAGAGGCTGGCTGATAACAATGCTGTACCAAAATAAGTCTTTCGATGCTAACATCTGTTCTTGGTTTTGTTTTTCTTTGCCCTCTTGTTTAGAATTTGGAATGGTTTCCCTGATATTTTCCGCAGCGTTGGCCTACTTCCCCTCGCGCCCTCCATTCCCTCCCAGTGTGGCTGCTGCAAGTCAACGGCTCAGCTACAGGAGAAGTTTTTGCAGACTCTTAAGGTAGGTCTTCACTGGGTTTCCACTTCAAAGCAGATCAGCACCTAAATAAATAAAAACAAGTGTGCTTTAATCTTCTCATTGAGCAAACAAGTTGGTTTGTAGTGCTTTTAAACAAAATAAAATTAAATATTAATGCTGAGACATAAAAGGATACTAACTGCTAAAAAGCAGACATTAAATTTTAAATCATTGGATATATCTCATGCCTTCATGCCAGTCCTTCAGCACCAACACTGCTTTAGTCATCCTGTTAGCACGGCTTTTCTTATGCAATGCTTCTGTTGCATCAGGTTATACAAGATTGTTAACAGTGTGCATACTGCTAGGTGTGAGATAACAATTAACAACACTGGGCATAACTAACTAATAAGCTGCTTTCTTCCATGCTTATTATATTGGAATGAATTTGGGGTTTACTTGTCATTCAAAGGAGTATTCAGCTGTTTTCATTCACCTGTGGGAGCAATGAGTGAACTATCTGAAACCATTATATGATCTATTAAATCTCATTAATTGTATGTTAAAATATGAAGTGGGAATAGGAGAAGTGTCTCCAGATGTGTTTCTGGACAGGTTCAAAGGTGAGTTAGTTTCCTTTAAATTTTTGGGTTTAAAAAAAAAAGGTTATTAAAAAAGTGACATCTCCAGCTTTGCAACTTCTCCCACTTGGGCTCTTTTGGTAAGACACAGTCCCACCCCCTCAGTGTTTATACAATGTATTGTGTAATGGGAATCTGATCCCAGAGGAGCAGCTAAAGCAACTGTAATATTAACGCTGAATAATTGTGAAAGCCTGTGCCCTGTATGTGATACTGCACAGACGAACTTCCTGGGGCAAAGAAGAACCGCTCCCATGGTGCGGAGTATGGCTGACTTCACTGGGGGGCTTTGCACTCTTGCTGTAATTGTTTCTTGGGTGATGTAGTGATAGGAGCTGAATCTGCGTACAAAGGGCTGCCTGAAACTCGGTAATTGTGGAGCTTTAATCATTTAGTTATTACAGACCTATTGTGGTCTGTACTTTCTAAAAGTGTATTTAGAGCCAGCAAAAACAACTCATCCCTTGTTGCCATTGGGTTTTTTCTTTTTTTTTTTTTTTTTTTTTGGAGGCTTTTGTTTCAGTTTTGGAGAGTAAATAGTTGACAAGATGCTTAATCCTGTGTGTTCATCCTGCAGCAGGCTGGCAGATGGGAGAAGGTGTGAGTACAGCTGGCTGGTTAGTCTGCAAAGTGACCTACTCAGGATATTAAAAAATAGCAATTCCCATAAGGACACTTAGCACATGCAATAACGCTGTTATGCACCCAAGCTGGTGTGCGGTGAGACCCTGCCTGAGGGCTGTGTAGTAAAAATGTTGCTGTTGAACAGAAATCCAAACAGCAACTGACTCCGCAGGTGAAATATAAAATTTCTGTTGACAGTACTCCATTTGGGAGCTTTATAACCGTTAGATTCTTTGTTCAAAGTGTTGTAAACAGTGGACCTCAGATACTGGTACGGTCAGGAGGTAAACAGCAAAGCTGGCTTACTATTCACAATCAATGAAACTTAAGAAAACAAACTGGACACTTAAATAATGAGCATAGTTTATAGTGTCTCCAAGAACCAAGAGGTTTTTTAAAATGTGATCAGGTAGATCATTATATCTCCCTTCCCTCTGGTCTTTATGCATTCTTCCATGCTACCCCTTATCAAAGGCACTTCTTCATTCCTCTGTACATGAAACAATCAACAGTTCATCATTAAACCCACTTATCTTGGGGAGCCTTTCAGCAACAATCCATCAAGCAGGGGGGTTTTATAAAAGAACATGGTATCTGCCATGCTTCAAGAGAAATCCATCATCTCGTTCGTTAGGCTTCTAAGCTCTGTTGCCTGCCTAATCTAGGCTTTGTAATTCTTGGCACAGAGTGTCTTTCTTTTGACTTAATGGTGTAGACTGAAGGTAATCAACTGATGAGTACGAGGAAATCATGATTTCCCCTTATTGCAGACTTACCTTCTGGTATAAGAACTGTGTGTAAGGCATTTAGGATGTGTGTGAGCTGGTGGGCTGACCCAACTATGCACCAAAAAACACTCATGAGAATTAAGATGTTCATCATTTCCCTCTTCTTTCCCCCAGGCTGCAGTTTTATTACTTCAAAATAAAGCTGTGTAGCATAACTTTACCATTGAAGTCATTGACCTTTTTCCTTGGGACGCCGAAGGGATCTATCACATCCTTGCAGCTCCCACACTCCTTCATGCCTTCAGGTCCTTGAGCAGTCACCTTCATGAGCTGCTTCTTGCAGAGTTGTACTATACATGACTTCTTAGGGTCAGCCATCCCCTGTAGGCCGTTTTTTTGGGACTTCCTTAGGAACTTGGTTCTTCGTCCTGATTTGGAAGATTCCTGCTTCTGACAGATTATGACCATTAGCTGATCTCTGGTTATGTCCTCAAACCAACTCTGTCAGCCTGCAGTGGGAGAGGACAGATTAGTCATCGTTTGGGAGCTAAGCCCAAACCTTTTAACAGTCTATCACACACTGACAAGTGGAGTTTGAATTTCCATTAGAAAAAGTACGGTGCCCTTTCTCAGTTTCTTGGGTGAAGCAAATATGACTTCCCCCCCTCCTATTTCAGAATATACCACAAATTTCCGTGGAAAAAATTCTAATCTAAGTAAATAGTTGATAAGTCTTAAAATCTGCATTAAGAAAACATGTCGTGATTTTTGCTTTGAAGTAATTAGATGCTTTTAGGCTGTTCTGTGCCTTTTATATTTTCAAGGGACTATGTAAGCAATTTGAAATTTCATAACAGGATTTTTGTGCATCATTATTTCTTTAATGAAACTTTCATATGACATCACCATCCAGTGACGGAAGCTGCTCAGAGTGTGCCTGATGTTAGTAGGCGCTGTCAAAGTTATTCTGAAAATGGTGACTGACTTTGACGGGGCTCCCCTCTGAACCAGCCTGTCTTACAGATTCTAGTGGTGTTAAGTAGGTTTCTGAAAAAACAGAAGAAAAAGTGAATTCATATTCCAGCAGAATGGTTTAACAGAGAGGCTAATGCTGATATCCTGTCACAAGGGCTGATATGATGGAAAACAGTGTGGGTTCACCAACTGATGGTGTGACAGACAGCACATTTTTCTATTTTCAGTGGAGCAATTGCAAAATTGCAAAAACAAATACAAGTGACTGGAGCCATGAAAAGTGGAGCTGCTACTTAAGACGTATGTTTCAAATAGCTTTAGCACTTAATGTAGCCAGTGCTAGCTATTGCTTGACAAAAGGGGACAGAATGGCATCTGGTGATCGGTGCCACTTTGTCACTGTTGTGCACCCTTTCTCCTGGTCACTTTCCCTATTCTGGAGACTAGGTAGGGTGGCAGCCTCTGTCACTGGAGGATGTCATGATGCAGAGCTGGTTCTCTAATATTGGTACTAAGAGCTGGACGTGACACAGAGCAGCTATCCCATGTGCCCGTCTGTCTCGTTGCTTGAGTTGCAGAAGAAAAACACGCCACAGGAGATCTCGGTCAAGTAAGTTACACAGTACTCACCCCCTAAAAAATAGCTCTTTAATGAAGATGAGGTTCAGATAGCCAAAGATTCTGAATATTGAGCAAGTGTTATTTTGGAAGAGTACATTCAGACTTGTTCCCTCTTTGCAATCTACGACATGGCTATATAATGTCCATGCCAAATGGGCAGTTTCCCTTTTATTTTATTCTACAGATGTTGAATTAGCTTTTACATGGATAGTATTAAATAGCGTCAGAAAACCTGCCTTAAGAGATGCCAAGATGATACAAGATAGACTAGGATGAGAGTATGGCGTTCTTAAGAGAGAAAAAAAGTTGTCAGGAAGACAGCAAATGCTTTAGCATGCAGAGAAATATAAGCAGTGTGTGGAAGAGCTGAAAGTTTGGGAGTTGTTTTTCTTTGCGTTAAAAAATAAATCTGACATGAACGATATTGAAAGAGGAGGATATGTTCATGTGACAGAAATGTGTTATTCAAGGAGAGGATGTGTGAAAAAGAACAGTGCAAAAAAACGCTGGCTGGTGTGCTGTGCGTGGATCTTCTAGGGTAGTAAAACAGCGTAAGCTGCAAACCTCTGAATGTTTTGGAGAGTATTTGAAGCTCTTTCTCTCCCTCTTGGCTTTCGTAACTGTGTGTTATCAAATTGCCGCTGCATGCCAAGGAACTGGTACTGATCAGGATCAATTTTATGTAAATTGTTTGGGAATGGGGGGAGCCACATTTTGTGGTCACACAGATAGCCCATAGGATAACCTTGGAATCACCATAAAATCTCTTCACTTTAAATTATGACTGTTGCAGAGTCCAAAGTATATTTTCTGTTTTTATTCCCAAATTGAAACATTTTTGAGGAAAAGTTGGATGTCTCTTAGCAAAGATTTTGCATTTGCTTTTGGTTGCAGTGGGTGGGTGAGGGAAATTGGTGGTGGTATTTGTCTGCCAACTCCTGTTTAGCTGTGTACAATGAAGATGATGACACAGTTTTGACTGCTTCATCTTCACTGAATACTAAAGGTCGAATAATTTTAATTGGGAGGAAGAGGCAAACATGTTGACTGTTTAGAGCAGAATATTATACTTGTGTCTGTTTTTTGACAGTTCAAACTGTCAAAATTTTCCACTCCTGCAACTGTACCCGTCTCATTCCCGGAGCTCTCTCTGCCTTTCACCAAAATAAAGAGAAGTAAAACAGTTTTAAAAAAAAAAAAAAAGTTCAAAAAGTATGAATCTCTGATTTTATTCTTGAAATATGCTTTTTGTCATTTAAATTAGTGCTTATTGTTCTTACCATACACTTAGGCTAAGTAGGTTGACCATGCAAATGCATGGAAGAATTGCTTGCGGAAATGAGAAACACATGAGCCCAGCACATTACAGAAATCTTTGAACTACGTGGAGAGTTTGGCTTTTTTTATTATCACAGTGCTAAGGCAGTAACATCTCAGCCACTGGAATTTCAGTGGCATGGCCGGATACCTTTCTTGGTTTTCCTGGCTCACTCCTTCTTCAAACCTCTGCTATTTTTCTTGATGGGCAGAATATAGATTCTAGGGTGTCATTTACTCTAGCAGCTCATCTTGGTGCAATTTCTAATATAAGCTGCAGCTAATTGCATATGTTTTTGTCTTCACAGCAATTTCCGATTCTTGATGATTGCTTTAGCCTATGCTATACCACTGGGTGTTTTCTCTGGCTGGTCTGGCGTTCTGGATTTGATATTAACGCCAGTTCATGTAAGCCAAGTAAGTATCTCCTGACTGATAATCTGCAGCTATTTTGTAAGTGGTATGTTTTTATTTTGCACTAGCATACAATTTTATCAGCTTTTTGTGTTTAAGCTGCTATTAATACATATGGACCACTTTTCTCCTGAAATTTTAAACAAAATAAACTGTAGCTTTGGCATCCCAAACTGTCACGATTCTCCTTGCTGACTCTTCACCAGTGGTGGGTGTTTTCAGAACCATACGCACCTTTTGACAAGAAGGAAGAGGCAGGTAAACAAATGGGAGTATTGTTGGCTGCTGCACCTTTAGTAGAAGAAAATAATGTTTACCAGGTGGAAAAGAGAAGGGAGGGGAGGTGGGGAGAAGAGGATTTCTAAGCTTTTGATAGGGTATTATAAAAATCCAGAGGACATTACTCAGATTCTATAGAGAGGTCACATTTAGGGCATAGGCTACTTAGTCATACTTTCTTCTAGTGAACTTATTTCCTTTTGAATCTCCTAGAAAAAGTCTTGCACTTCAAATTGTTGTTGGGGGCTGTTGCTAGCAGTCTGCAGCTCCTGCACACCATTTGTTTTGAAAGTAACATCTTACCATCTTATTTTCTCAGCTTTAACACATTTCTCTGTGTTTTGTTTTGTTTTTTTTCCTGTCAGGTAGATGCAGGCTGGATTGGATTTTGGTCTATAGTTGGAGGTTGTGTTGTTGGCATAGCAATGGCAAGGTAGGAATAATTACATGTCCTTCTCCACTTCTTCAACTGTGATTGTCATTTAGCTAGTCCTCTTAATAACATAACTTGTTTTCTCTCATCTTCTAGAAACTTGAAAAGGAAAATGCATTCTGGGGTTATGATGTGTTTCTTGTAGAGCAATAATTTGTATATTCCATGTTAGTGGTTGCTGGGGGTTGAGAACTCCACGTGCGTATACCTCAATTTGGCAAGTCATACTGTTACTCCTGACAAGTGCTTCCTGTATGCTCCTTTTAAACACAGTTCTTGTGAATTCAGCTGCCTGGTACGAGGGAGAACCCATTGTAGCACATTTGGAAAGCATTGAAGAAACTAATGTCTGTCTTCTTCCATCAACACTTTTGGGCATATTGATTCCCAAAGGGATATTGGGAATGTAGCACAGGCAGCCTACCCACAATAATGTTACGTTCCTCCACAGAGAAATTAGTCTGGGCCTGTTTTGGCCAGGTTGCTCGATTCCAATATGGCCTAACTATTTTTTGCTGTACTGCTATGGGCTACAGTAGGGGTGTACCTTACGCTTTTTATATATCCAAACACAGCTCTCTCTGGCCGTCATGAATGCTGATGACATGGGGAGCGGAAAAGCAAGAAAAGGATTGCCCTTCCAAAAGGCTGCTGCTTTTTCTTCATTGAGATCCTCTTTAAAAAAAGGGGCAGGGGGAGGGAGAAAAAGTCTTTCAGGAGGTACTTGAGCAGTGAGTTTATAAAACTGATTAAAACCAATCACATGTTCCCCTTGCATCGGGGTATCTAAGCATTGTCCTGGCTTCTCTATGTCCACTCTTTAGACTCCAGCTCTGCAATGAGTTTAGCACAAGTGCAGGGGTCTATCATCGTTGCAGTCGTTGTGGGATTGTGGACCCAGAGAGGCATCTTTTTAGGACAGAAAATGAAGCTCTCTTTTTTTCACTTACTGTGCATCATCAGAGTACACAATGCATAAAGAAATGTGAGGTTTCTCATCCTGACATTTTGCAGGCTGCCTAGCAACTGCGATGAAGGGAGAGGAAAAAAACTCCTGACCTAGGGAAAAGAAAGAAGCGCTTCCCTCCCATCCGCTCCAGATGCAGGCCAAAGGACTTAATCTATTGAAACAAAGTTCACACCCTGATTTCCTCTAAAAAGAGTTGCTTTTGATTAGCTAAGCTCAGATATGAGGTTTTCTCTCTAAGAGAAGTAGATGTTTAAAACCAACTGCTGTAAGTGACACGGATGCCGTAGCAGGTTACGTGCTGAAGCAGGTAGTGTGCCAGTTTAATCTTTTCCATCATGAGTTTATCTCTGGTATATTTGCAACATTTCAATAGTAGAGGGGCATCCTTAGCAGCTCACTTAACTTTGACGGGAGAGAATCTGCTGACTCAGTGCCAACATGCAAATCTTAATCTTTATGGTAGATTAATTTATTTATTTGCCTGGGTTAAGTTTCAGGAAATGCTGACAGTCTCTTTAACTGCTTCAAAATTGATTTCAAACCTTGTTGAATATCAGTATTTTGTAGCATTCAGAGCTTTGCTTTTGAGTAAATTAAAAAAGTACCAACAGTCTGTCTCCAAATATGTCTTTCTAACTTGGGCGATACACAGTTCAAATGGGAGGGTTTGCATACAGAAAGGGAGGGAGGAGGTGATTTGTCACTCCTGATGGATGACTCTCCCTCCTAGGCCTATTCAGCATTTATCTGTGTAGGGTTGAATCAATGACGAGTCTGACTGTAATCTGCTGAAAGTTGTAATTAGGAAAATTAAGTAATGATTCTTGTCAAGGCTGACAAGTTGATGTATTTCAGTGTCAGAACTGTGATTTGCCAAGCAAGCAGCTCTCTCTTGTAACCACCTCTCAAGAAGCTGTTGGTTTGGGGTTTTTTTTTTCCTTTTTTTTTTTTTCCCCTGCTAATTTATCAAAGCAAAATTGGTGCAGTTTAGGAATTTGCTCCTTCCATTTTTGTCAATGCAGATTCTACCATTTAGAACTGTAACAACCTGAGTCTTGCCCTGGAGCATTTGGTCCTGCATGTCACAGTAGGTGTTAAATCATCTATATTTAAAGTAATGCCCAGTTTGGAAATTTGTTTATCTATCTCATTTTCAAAATGGTGCAAGTTTTCCTCAGCACAATGCATAAATCCTCCAGCTCTCCACCCACTGCTGTCCCAATAGCCATTAACTTAGATATGTTTAGCTAATTTGTGTGATGCATTTTTATAATTGAAAAGCCTGGGCTATTTTGGGCAGCTGGCAGGTGCTGTACCCTTTGCTGGCAGCTTTCAAATGATACTGGTTTGAAGAAAAGCAGTGTCAAAGAGCGACATTCATATCATTGCATGGAAACATAAATCTATTCCCTTTTCTCAGATTTTTTTTTTTTTTTTGCCACATTTGCTAATGATCATAGATATTTCTGAGGTTTTGTCCTCCACAGCTCAGTTTTTCTTCCTGCTTTTAACCTGCAGTGTAGTGAAAATGCTGAAACTTTATGACATGGTGATAATTTCCTTAGCAACAGACAGTGTTGTCAGCAACACAGGTTTGTGATTTTAACTGTAGGATCCCGCCTAGGGCTGGATTTGCTGGGTTGCAGGAGACTGTTACCAGCAGTAGGCTGAGAGGTCTGTGTCTGGGTAAGTATACACCTTCTCTGCTGGTGTACCTACTTTTTTAGCAGCTGCAGACATCCCTTTACATGCTAGATGATGAAGAAGGATTTAAACAGAACGGAGGGTTTTGAAAGCAGATACTGGGGTCAGAGGATAAAAATAATTTCTCTCAGTTTTTGATTGAAACAAGAATTCTGAAGAGTTGACTAGATTTACAGTCGTCTTTATTCTCCTGTAACCAGACAAGAAGCAGAAGTCCCTCAATTACCAAGTTCAGGCTAGATTGCTATGTCATTTTTTCCCATTATTTCTGTTGCTGGATGAATACCTTTGAGTTTGTATTTGACCCTTCTGGAGTCCTGTGAATATCTGAGAGCTCCTTGGCACACACTGCTACCACTGGTACCCAAACCAGGATCTTTGTGTCAAAAAGAGTTGCAGCTGCTCAGTAAAGGTAGATATTTGCTCCACTTAACTATCTTGAATGGTTTAGTTGCATATCATCCTCCCATCCCCACATATTGCTGGTGGTAGGATAGAGATAGAGGACCCCCTAGAGATCCTTTCCAGACCTGTTGTCTGTGAATGTCCCTCCCTGAAGGCTGATATTTCTCACACTCTGTTTCATTAGACGGGATATACATAACTGCTCTTGCCTGTAAGGAGAGGGAATAGTGATGTTGTCTGCCGGCAGGCAAAGCAGGGACTCTGTGTGGAAAAGCCAAAAGTTTGCACTTTGAGATGCTTCTGAGAAGCTTTTAAAATTGCTGATTTTGACCTCAGTGATCCCAAAGAATAATTAAAGAAACTGGCAAACCACTGAGAAGAGGTGATCCTGATTGCTGGATTTGGATTGTCAGAAAAAAACAACAGTAGCAGCTAACCTCTGACTATTGGAGATTAATGCATAAGCCACTTGAACACTGCAGTCATAAACTTTTAAGATTATATGCAGCATTGATCTTCTGCTACTGCTTATTGAATCACTCGCTGCTAAATTCAAGGTGGAATTAAAGCACAGGGAGAATGAAAATAAGAGGAAAGAAGTGGGGGGTTTTGTGGGGTTTTTTTTGATTGCATTACTTTTACATCTCTTATGGTATATGTGGAGCTGAGGTTCCTAGTTCTCAAAATGTTGGTAGCGTTATCTGTTGTATCAAGTAAGCTATAAGGTATCTGCCTGTAAAGTGATGTTTGTCAGGGCAGAGAAGGCAGTTAGCTGGCAGATGGGCAGATTTCATCATGGACCAATCTAGGTGGATTGTGCTGCCGTTAGCCTAATCAAGGTAGGAGACTATGAGGGCAGAAGACATTCTTTAGACATACATACCTGACCTGTCTGGCCCAAAATCACATCTCCTAAGCAGAAAATTATAGAAAATTATTTGTGGATAAATGACATTGCCTTTTCTAATATATCTTTTTTAGTAGCTGGGTTGAAATCCCTTTTGAAAAGAGCAGTTGCACTGATAATTATGCCATGTGAGCGCTGCTCAAATGCATTCTGTCTCCTTGAAAGAAGAAGGAAAAAAAGATGAAAAAAGCAATTGTACCATCAGGTGGTATAAAGATCATATTTCCCTCTGTATAACAGCCAGACTGCCCAGGAATTCTGGGGCTGTCCTCCCCCGGACTTCAGTGGGGTATGTGTAGGAGAGGAGTGGCACCAAGCTCTTGGTTTCTGGAACATTTCAACCCAAAACAGCCACTGGCAGAGTCACCACCTCTGTAAAGAGTTCCTGCTTTGCCTAAGCCACCAAGAGCTTCATCGCCAATGCATCCGAGGGTTCAGAAGCTGTTCTTTGTCATCTTCAATCTAGGGATTCTGGTATTTGGAGTTTTGTCATTTCCCACAGGAATTAATCTTGACAGTTAACTATGTCTTGAATGAAATGCAGTAGCCTCCTCATATGCTAATTGAGCGGTGCGTCTGCCAAGGGAGACTGGCAAACGCTGACAAAATAGCGATGTAAGTAGTGGTGTTGATGTTGTGTCCAACAAATGCAGAAGGAAAAAAAAAACCCTTCCTGTATACCAAGTGTTTTCAATTGATGCCTTGAGAATTGTTGTGGTTTGGTTATTATTTTGCAACAGCTAAAAAATCCATGGCTCTTCAGCTTGACAGCTAGAAATATCACCATTCTATAAAAATGCCTTTTTTCTATTTCTGAAAATGAGAAATGATTTTTAAATTGTTTTTACAGTCTCCAGAATGTTTAATGAGGAAATACTGAATTAATTGTCAAGCATCACATTTAAATAATATGAAAATCAGCGTTTGTACTGCTCTGATCTGTGCTTTTATTTTAGATTTGCAGATTTTATCAGGGGCATGCTGAAGTTTATATTGCTGCTGCTTTTATCTGGAGCAACGTTAGCATCAACCTGGTTCACTCTCACCTGTCTAACTAGTGTCACTCATCTGCCTTTAACCACAGGTATCGACAATGATTTTAATTCCTATTATTTATAATTGGTATTGCAGGCAAATATTTGCAGTCTTAAATCAACTATATTATAACCTGGTTTGGTATCATTAGTAATACAGTCGTTTTAACAAGACCAAAAAAAAAAGGTTTAGAAAACCTATTGAATCTGAAATATCTTTACCAGCTTTGAATAACTTCATAAAAAGATTAAAAACTAACAAAACCCAATAATAAGAACCCAGAATATACATTTAAAATTGATTTTGGGACAGAGTGTTTTTCTGTTTTGAGTGTTTTGGAATGAGAAATAAACCAAGAAAAGTCAGATGAATGGGAGTAGCATTGTGTGTAAGAAACAGTGACATATCTGGGAATTTAGGGGTTTGAAACTTACATTCATTATTGGAAACACATGGTGCAGTTCAGACCAAAGTGACCCATAGTATTTTCAGCTATCTAAATCTATCCCTGCACTGTGCTGTCCTCTTTTTTGCACCTGCATGCAGGTTCAGGGAACTCTTCCAGTCCAAAATTAACTCAGCCCGTGCCTCAAAAAGACAGGAAAAAAACTGTTGGCAGGAGTGGGGGAAAATCTCAGAGGTCTACTCAAGCTGCCAGTGAGCTGTACCCTTAGTTGAAAATTAGCACTGCTTAGTGCTTAAAAATCTGCCCTTCACCTTACTATCTGCACCAAAGGATTGATCCACCCATGATTCCAAGACCTTCAACAGAGTAATGAGTTACAGTAAAACTAAGCCATTGAGATTTTAAAAAATATTTATTTATTGAAGAATTCTGTAAATGCTTTTTAAATAAAGTGCCATCTTTGTTATAGGCAAGTTTATGCATTATAGGAGAAATGAAAATTGGTTTTTTCCCATTTTTAATAAAGGTTTGGTGTGGAGAGTAGTATATAAAATACTGTTTTACTCAAATTAACTTTGAGTTTCAGTAAGTGTCCTTGGTGCATTGCATATGTCACAACTATAAACTACAGTGGGTACAGCAAATTGAAATACATGATCAATTCAGGAGAAACACCATCTGGATGGATAGGTCAAATTTGTGATTTATCTTGAAATTTCAACTTTAAAAAAAAAATCTGCTTAAAACGTAATTTAATCGATAAACAAATCAAATTTCGTGGTGGCTATTGTCATACCAAATGACTACACTTTTCCATCAAATCTAAAATAAATGCAATAAAAGCTTGTTTCTTGTGCTTGCCTGCTTCATCACTACAAGCCTGCAGTAATGTAAATTCTTACAGTAAATCTATCCTCTGAATTGATGCAACAAGCCAAACACATAAATGTCCCTTCGAGTCTATGCATAAGAATGAAGCGGAGAGGTTTCAAGAGGTGAAAGTCATTATGTATGTACTCACCAATGATCCAAAACAAAACTGATGGAGCTCTGTCTCTGATTTTATTTTATTTTTTGTAAAGAACTCGGCATGCAACATAGGTTCTAGAAGAATTCTTACTTCTTTATAGCATGTAGGTGTATTATGGTGGTTTTTTTGGAAAGGTGATCCACTGTCAGGACATAAAAGTATGTAAGGTATTTGGGGTTTGATATCAAGTATTCTAAACTAGCATCCCATGATAAAAATCTAGAGATTGGGTTGTTCTTTTCATGCAGTTATCATTTCTTTTAAAATGGATGATTCCTTAGATTGAGGTAAATTATATTTTAGAGTTTTGTGTCTGTGCTGTTCTTACATATGTCACTGTAAATGTTGAACCCTTTTCTATAAAACACAAGCTTGTTTTGAATAGCAATGCCAGCAATATGGTGCATTCCTCAAAAAAAGCAATCTAAAGCATCAGGGCCTAACGTGCAGCCACCAAATAAGATCTCTTTTTTCTTCTGTGGCATAATGTTTAAACTTCATAGATAGGTGGGGGGGGTTCATATCAGCCTTTTCTCATTAAAGTTCGTATAAAATAGATGTAATGCGCCTGTTCGATTTAGATCCTTGTACACAGAAAAGCAGTAGTATATCTTTATGAATTATGCCGTTACGGATGAAAACACACAAGCTATTTAAGCTAATTTATAGGACTTCATGCTAGATTATTCCTCAATGTAATGATGCAATATGATGATGACCTCTGCATTCCACAGTAATTGGGAGAAACGGTACATTTGAATTGATTTGGATAAACTTTTTTTTTTCTTCTTTTAATTAAAAGTTCGAGATGTAGAGTATATCAGAGTATAAATGTAGGAGGTCAAATGCAGGCCATTGGCTGGCAGCTTTGGGAAGTGATTTGAGGTAGCTGGTAAGGTGGAAGTCACTCTGCATACTCAGTGGACCAGTGTTGACAGTGGACTTCCAGGCAGTTATCCTCTGTGTGTTTTTGTAGAGCTGGAAGATGTGCAGAACAAAAGTAGCCATCATTGTGGGTTCTTTTAGGTTTTTTTTTCCTTTTTCTCTTTGGTTTTTTTCCTTTTTCTCTTTGGTTTTTTTCCTTTTTCTTTTTAGAAGAGGTCCATGTAATGCTTTGTATCCCAGAGCTACTTTGCAGGCATCACTGAACACCTGCTGCAAAGCAGGGATTGTTGTGTTATTGAGGGCAACGGGGTTTAATGTTGCCAGAAGGTTAATAGGTTCCTCAAATTCTTCCTGTCTGGTGGCAAAGAGCACAAGTGTTAGGCTTGGTGGTGCTACAGAGCCAGTGATGGATCTCAGTCCACCCTTTCAGACTTACTCAAATGCTGAGGCAGAGCAAGCAGGGTTCAAAACTGACTGTTATGGAAATGTGGGGGTGTACATTTGATCTTGCAAGGAGGTTTTCCCTTCCAACCAACTAGCTCCCATTTTGTGAGGGTCTTCCCCCTCCTCTCTTGCCCTGCCTCCAATGTGGTTCTCTTGAGCAAGTCAGACGTTGCCCTACAAATCCACAAGCGTTGCCATCTTCAGCAATACCTGGAAACTGCTAAAATAGTGACATGACCTGATGGACTGCTGGTACAGTTAAAAGGGAGCTCTTCCATAGGACAGGACAGTCATTTTGATGAGGAAGCAAGACACCTCATGGGAGTCTTTGTACTGGCCCAGGGGTTAAGGCAGGCTTCACCCTAGAGATGAAGGCTGGTTAGAGAACATTGTCATCTGCTTCATCTCACCTGGCAGCTGCTTGATCCACGAATAAAGTTTGCATCCATAGGTAGACCTTGCGAGTGGTTTCCCAAGGTCCAAAAATAGTCTTTTCCTTTAGCATGTGGATATTGTGTGGTATACAAGCTCGTTCCCCTCTTCTGAAAACTCTCTGCTTGTCTCTCACCTGGTCTCCAGAGTAAGCACTCAGGTGGGAATGTTTGCATGCAAGCAGGCTTTTGAAATGCTGAAAAGATGAGAGAGTTTGGCCAATTATTCACCCTAAAGGAAAGGGAAGAAAATCTCTAAAGACTTGTCTTTAAAATACAAACAAACCCCCCTCTTCTAATCCGTATTCTTTGTAGCAGTTGTAGTAATGTCCGGTTTAAATACTGGGGGAGGAATTGTATTTGAAAAAATGGTCACAGCAAAATGTTTTTTCCTACACTGGTTTGTGTAATACTCTCCTAATTCCTTGTAAGTAGGCACAACATCATCTAAAGATTTTTCCTACAAAATGTAATTACTTAGAATGGGGACCTTTAATGCAGATATTAAAAATCAATGACTGCTTTGTGTTTTCTTTAAATGATGCTGTTAGCATTGTTTGTATTGTGTAATGCCTGCATTGCTCTGCATTATCATAATATGCTCCATTTTTCCTCCTGCCACAGAGCAAGACAAGTTTTCTGTCATTTGCTGACTTCTTAATGTATCTCCAAAAGATTTTATAAAAAGTTTATTCGGAGTCATGTGTATGAACTATAACTGCCAGTGTGGGAAAAAAAGAAAGCGAGGCAATAACAATATAGTGCCATCATAGCTACCATATCATCTGTCTAAAACACCTCTCATCAGCTAATCACAGCTCTTAAAACCCCTTGATTCTGGAATTGGTTTGTATTTTAAGCAAGCTTGTATTTTCTTTTAAGAAATTTTAATTTTAATGTATATTATTTGCATTTTTCAGCAAGTTTCAAAGAATTTTATGTACACATTGAGCATTAAAATACTTTTCTCCATTGAATTCCCAATGCAGCTGCTGATCTGTTTCTCTGTGCCAAGTTCATTGTTAGTTTGCTTTGTACTGAACTTCATTATGTGAATTTATGTACAATGGGATACTTTGACCCAAAATAATTGTGTGAGGCATTGTAATGCCAGTTTCAGTATCTTGCCACTTTGTATAGCTGGTAGTATCTCTGGATACAAATACTAGCATTTTCCAAAAATTGATATGCAACGCTAGTTGCTCGCAGCTCAGATTGATTGTTTTCAGCATAGCATATCAAGAATATTCTAATATTTATGAGCAGATTCAGCAGAATTTTGCTTTACAAAATCTTTTCTAGTGCTGCATGGCAGATACTCTGAGTATGGTGGCAGCTCCATGAATTGATGACTATATTTAGGTTAAACAGCCTACACTTTATTTTCAGGTTCAACAGATTGAACATTATAAACACATGTCTCCCTGTCCTCATGTACGAAGCACAGTATTAAAAAAGATGTTAATTATTTAATACTGACTGTTTTGTTCTTTAAGTTTAATTTCTTTACTATAGACAAGATGTGCTTGATAAGTATAAGGCAGGGGGACCCAGAGGATAAAACGGTGGCCTGAAAACATTTCTGTTTCTAGCTTCAGCATTAACCTTCTTATGGCTGTGGGCAAATCATTACCCCCACTCCTACTGCGCTTTTCCCACTCATAAGATGGGAATAATGACCTTTGTCTTCCTGAAGGCTTCTGTAAATCCGCAGATAGAAGAGTGCTTAAAGAAGAACTAATTTGAGGGATTTATTTAAAAACAGTTACAAAACCCAGTGTTAAATAGTGTACAATGCTTGAAATTTGGGAGGAGCATTTCAGGGGTGAATGTCTATAAATCTGGCCCCTTTAAATATCCATCGATAGCAAGCCTCAAATATTGTATGATTTCCAGCCCCCCTCCCTCCCCCCTCTTTTTTTTGAGGCTCACTCAGTAATTTCTTCACTTTTTAGTTCTCCAAAGTGAAAGCTCCGCTTTCAAAGCGAGTTCCACTTGCTTTTCTCTTGGGAAGTATATAGAACAAATCCAATTTGATCGGATTTTTGGCTACTTTCATAACTATATCATGAGATAAGAATTTGATCAGTGCGTGCTGGCATGGAAATCCAGGCAATGAAACATATTGATGTTATAAACGTGCACTACAGGGACATCCTTCTTCCATTGTGTTTTTTGTTCCTATAAATGAATTACAGTAAAAATTACTGTCTTACCTTGAGGGAGTCACATTTCTCATGACTATTCTTACCATGGCCAGTAGCAAGAATTAAATTATAGGAAAGTTTCATTCCACTTTAACAGACTTTAGAGAGTTTGGTAGGAGCTAACTTTGAATTGTTCAGATCATTCGTGGGGATACCAAAGTACTAAAGTCAATGAAGCATGCATCCACACGAGTTATTATCCTTTCATGTTGGCATTTGGGATGCTGTTATAATGGGCAATAACAAAGTGCCCTAGATCTCCGTAGGTTTTGCTTTAAATTGTGTGCTGCACCCAAGAGAACATACTCAGTTGTATTTACTTTCCTGTTTATCCATATGAAATTTGTGTGAGTCTTGGCTCAGTTTGTATGAGAAGAGAACTGTTACAAAATGTACAGAGTTCGAGAGTTTCTGGCAGAGGACTTTGGAAGAAGATACTGTACCACCTGCTTGCACTTGATACTGCTCTAGAGTATCTGCATTTCCTTTGTAAATTTATCTGCAAAATACTTTTTTTTTAAAAAGAAATTGTAATATTTCATATTCTTTGTTAAAAATCAGCCAAGATGTACGTGCCAATGGGTTGATAAGAACTATTTACATCAGTGGAGATCCTTCCATTTATTTCATTTGGGTTTGGATCGGGCTCTGTAGTTATACATTTAGTGATGGTATAATTTAAGACTAAATTGCTAAACATGTTGCAGAACATCCTGGGAGGTTCTGGGAACTTGTCTGGATGTCAGAGATACTTGAGACTCCTTCTGCTGTGTTGCAAGCTCATCTGGGGACACCAAGGGCACGCCATCATTTAAATCACATCCCTGTTTGAATTCTTGATCCCCCCCCCTTCCCCCCCAATTCTTTGTTTTCTTTTCAATTGGTATAAAGTTTTTGCCACAGCTTGTGGCTGGGAGAAAAGAAAGTCTGTTTCTGGAATACGGCATGTATTTGCCATCCGGTAGCTGAAGGCCTGCAGGGGATAAGAAGCCAGGAAGGAACCTTCCGTCTTATCGCTTTTTGTCCTTTTTGTGCTAAGCTACTGTATCACCATCAGTCCCCAGTCGGTACCTTGCTTCTTCTAACTGGTAGCATCTCTAGTGCTATTATCAAGGCACATTTCATTCCTTGCTTCCTTCCTGGCCAGGAGAGAATGAGTGCTGAGGGAATAGCATGGGTTGCCTCACACCTAAAGCATGAACATGACATCATGAAGCCTAGCTTGAGCCTCCTGCTGCAGCAGCTCCAGGCCAATTCTATGAAGCAGCTGTGCTTTGGATGGGTGTTTTGCCTTTCCTGATCTTTTTGCAGCGGCCAGCCTGAGAAATAGCTGCTTAGTTCACACAAACATCTTTAAAACATGACATTAATCAAAATACTTTAAAGAAACCCAGCCCAGTTCCATTATTTATTGATGTCCACAGCTGCCACTGTCTCGGGTGCACAACTTTGCGCATAGCTTCATAGGCAGTTAATTCCTTTTCCTAAGAAAAAGTGGTATTTTTTTATACTAAGAGCATGACATGCTTCCCCAGTGTATGCCTATCCAAGCTAGTTGTTTGTCCTTGTTAGGCTTTAGGACATAATGTTAGCTTCTTGGTAAATCATTTCTCTTTTTTTTTTTTTTTTTTTTTGTCAGTGCTTTCATATCCTTATATTCATTTCCAACAACTGTCATCAAGATTGTCTTAATTGAAAAAACATTTGCTGTAACTTTAGCAGCTGTTCTTCTACAGTATAAAATGATGGTAATTGTTTGTGTTCGTTCAATGCAAGGTCGCTGTAATGGAAAGTAAATGGTCTCTGTTAATAGGTGGTATTCTCCCTGCTACAGTGTCTTGTTGCCCATGAGCTGGAATATGAGATGTGCTATTTAGTGTGTGAAATAAAAGGCAAAAAACGCTTTGAACTCTTATTTGACTTCTTCCTATAACTTATATTTCTGAAATTGCTTATCTTATCTTTGACTTTCCGTCTGGTTGACCAATTGGATTTGTGACTTAATTGCCAAGTTAATGGAATAAGCTTATTTGTATAGCACTCAGGAAGACCCTGGATGATTTACAGAAACATGAAATAAAAAATATTTTCCCATCACTACAATATGTACCCATTCAGGGAGGCTTTCAGATGTGTACATCTCCTTCACTTTCAGAGCTTCTTTTTGTGGTTTACCAGTTAAAATCTGTCATTTCCATTAGATCTGAGAACTTAAATTGGCATCTACTGGACGCTATATTCTGCCTGTCCTTTTGCCTTGACATTTCCGCTTGTTAATTCCAAATATGTGTGTACATATACGTAGACCTTGTTTTATAAGTATTACCTGTGATCTCAGCTGAGGTGGTGTCATTGGTATTCAGCTGGCAGGTTTTGGCATGCATACACGAGGCAGGTAATACTTTGAGGAGATCCAAAAGGTAATGCTAAAGCTGGTTTGCTCATGGTAGTATGGAAGTGTGAGGTGTGTGCCGGTGGGTGTATTTGCATGATTGAAGCAAGCTGTCATGACAAGGAAACTTAAGGGTGTAGTTTCTGAAGTACAGAGTTATTGCACTTGTTTGCTTGCAGTCTAGTCTTCTTAATACATTTTAGTAAGTGATAAGCAATGATGTAATTCAACTAGCATATTTCAAACTATCAAATTTATTTTGAAGGCTTCCGTTTGTTTTATGGAAACTTTGGCACGTACTGTATTGACTAAAATTTGAAGTCTTGATCTTTTAAATGGCTGCTAATCTTAGATGCATATTTTTGCCTTCATCTCAAGTGAACCTAAGTTTCTGGAAATTATATGTCTAGAGATTGTCTCTGTTCAGAGGCACATGATTCCCCTTTCCCGGCTGTTGCTTTTTATGGAAGAGGTTTCAGTCTTTTCTGCAGAGGTATTGCCTCTGGCACTCCCTGTAGGCAGCTCTACTTTTCATGGTGCTGTTGTGGCTTTCAGCAGCTTCACGACTATTTCCACTGTTTGAGTTTCTGATACAGAATTACAGCTGGCTACCACCTTCTTTTCTTTGGGGAAAGTTCTGAAAATATTCTCTAGAAGTTACAAGTAGTTATCTATAGATATCTTCAATTAAGTGTAATGAGGGGCAGATGTGCATTTGTCTTAAGAGATTCTTCTGTTTCATTTATGTGTTGGTTTCTCAAGCCGACACAAAAATTTCAAATAGCTGAGTATGTTGGGATTTGCTGGCTACACCTGATAGCAGTTAGAGACAGTCAGAGCAATATGCAGTGGTGTTTGAGGTAAACAGGAGTTCAAAGAGAGGTTCATGAAATTTTAAATACCGGTGAGGACTTGCAGCAAAAATCTATGGATCTTGTAACTAGGGAATCAGTTCTTCAGTGTTAGCTAGAAGAGCCCATTAGGAAGAGCATCCTAATACTGGTTTGGTTTTTTTCCCTTCCTTTCTTGACAACTCTTGAGCATACCTTGCATCACTTTCTTTGACTTTTATTCTGCAGTTTGTAATAAGAGAATTTGAGAGTTGGAAAAGTTACCATGGTTTATTTGTTCTTTTTTTCTTTCTTTTTTTTTCTTAACAACTTAGAACATTCTGGTGTATTAAAAAAAAAGCAGGGGCCAGCTGTCCCTCCTGAAGTCGTGCCATCTGTATCATCTTTCTGGCTGGGACTTCTGTCCTCTTTTTCCTGTCCAGGCAAATCCTCTGTAGAGAAAGAAATATGTCTTTGTGCCTTGGAAGCAAACCACATCAAATGGAGGATCTGATAGATAGCCCTTTCTGCTTCTTAATGCCTTTATCTCTTTTCCATGATTCTTCATATTTTAAGAAAGAGTGATTTTTTTTTTTTTTTTTTTTAAAGCTGGAAGTTTCCTGCTTCCTAACAGTTTCTCAATTGAAAGCTTGAGCAATGCTTAACAGAAGATGAAGCAGAGCTGTTTCAGTTCTCCCCTTTCCAAGACACAAGAATGTAAATTAAACTGAAAATGCAGTTTCTATTTTATATAAACATATATATCTATATGAAAAAAAATTGTCTAAGGATTTTGTATCATACTGCAGTGAAAAGATGCTATAAATAATTTCTCTATGACTTGGTAACACTTTTGTATCTGAAAATTTTTTCTTTACATTTTCCTGTCATTTTGGTGGAAACTTCAGAAATTATTCCAGACTTTTGTTTTTTTTCCAAGCCTTCTAATTGTTTCCTTATACTTCTTACTTGATCAGTAACCTCAGGTTGTTGAGGCTGCAGGTCAGGAAATCTTCCCCTTCCCAAGACAGCACTCAGCAAAGACTTATTTACATTTCTAAATAGGTACTAAATTCTTCTGAAGCTTTCTTTTTTTCAGAAATAGATATAATAGGTTTATTAATAGATAATATAGGTATATTAAGCATCTATATTAAGATATTAAGCACTGTAAAGTATTTGGCAGTGTCAAATTATAGAACAAAATATCTGAGGCTACTGAAGAAATGTCTGTATTCTTCTGTTGATTCATCCAAGAAAAACAATTTGTTGTACAGCAGTGAATAATCTTCATTATCAAATATGTCCCGTTCCTGCCAGGCACTGGGTGCACTTCATTTCCTTTTGAAGCCAAAAGGAATTCAACATGTTGCAGCTCAGGCCATGCTGAATACTAATGTCTTGATATCTGGTAGATCATTAGTATTTATTTGTAAAATGGAAGCAAAATTAGTTTTGACCTTTAGAGCTAAGTCAAAAGGTTAATCCATGTCCATTTCCAATTTGGTGCATTAATTGCTCCCTTTCCTAATTGTGTGTAGGACAATAGTATCTGTTCATTTCAGAGGTAAATCAAACTGTAGGTGATGCTTTGCATTCATAATTTTGTTGTTTGTTTTACTTACAAGTGAATTTCAAATCACTGGATGTGTCTTCATTAGTTCTGTGTAAAAAAAAAAAAAAAAAAAAAAAAAGTAAATCAGTATTTTTTATATCTTTTTTTTTCCGAATCAATACCTTTTGCCTAAAACTAGTGGGATGTGATATGCTTTATAATACACAGAGGATAAAAATAAGTTTATGCATTTTTCAGTTACTCAACTACTAGTATTGTTGGCAGCTCTGAATGGGGGAAAAAATGCCAGCGTGAAATTAATAACTGTTTTTGTTTCTGTTATAGCTACACTGTACACATCCTGCATTTTGTTGGGTATATTCCTCAACAGCAGCGTACCAATATTCTTTGAGCTCTTTGTGGAGACAGTCTACCCTGTTCCAGAAGGAATTACCTGCGGAGTTGTCACCTTTTTGAGTAATGTGTTTATGGGAGTGCTTTTGTTTTTCCTCACATTTTACCATACAGGTAAGAAATATAAGCAGCTACTTTGAAAATATAATTCTCCATTAAGACATACACTTGTCAGTAAAGGGAGGATTTGCACATACAATTTCTGTTAATAATCAAATGTTTGAATCCCCCTATGTAGCAGCAAGGGAGAAGAACTTCGATTGTTCTTTTCTATATGCATGATAATAAAAATGAAATGCTTTAGTGCAAGATGCATATAGTCATATTCTACTTAGAATTTGCTGTAGCCAGAAACCATCAAGATACACACTGTCGTCATATTTTTATAAAGGCCTGGGTAATGTGACCATTAATACTGTTTGTATCTATGGGTGTTCAAAACCACAATAAAGCTAATCCAGTCTTATGCTTCAGGGTATAACTGTGTTGCCCAGGAGGGGCAGGGCAGAACTGCCCCATTTATGGTCAGCTCCGTTCAGTGGGTCGGACATAGCATTGCAGGGGGGAGAGCATCTCTTGACCACTGCTCAAAGGCAAAATATTCATTCCTTTAAATAATCCAGTGGCCTAATCAGGCACGACAGTGTTTTGCTTGATATTTTCATCAGCTTCTCATCTCTCGAGTATTATTTGCTTCCTCATAACTCATAATCGTAACTTTCAACTTGCTATTTAGTAGACTGTAATATATATTATTACTCTAAGCTGTAAAATAAGACCCCATCTTGCTTTCAAAGGGAAGTGGTCTTTATTAATGGTTTTCAAAGATGCAGATTTTTGGTTTGTATGTTGTTGTGGTAAACCTTTGCTTCATGATGCAAGATTCATAAAGCAGTATTTTACTTTTGCTTTGAAAGCATTAGAAATTGTGAGCTTTTATATATTATCATGAGCGCGTGCACTTCTTAAGGTGCTGTGGTTTATAACCAAGAGGAGACTGGCAAATTTCAGAATGAATTGTACCTGAAATTATGAAGGTTACAGCCTGGGGCAAATTTTCAGCATGGTTTGTGTGTGTTTCTGCCAGGGAATCGCAAGCAGGTTAACAACCCCGTTCCAAATTGTGGTCTGTGAACATAAACGGAGAGAATTTTTTTTTTTTTTTTTTTAATACTGACTTTGAACTGCATCATTGTAAAATCTGAATTCCATCCCTGCTAGCCTCAAGTTGCGTGATACTTAGTCTTTACATTTCAAAGAATGCTTTTATGATTAATATTAATTGGTGTGAACTCTGTTCACATATACTATTATTTCCAACATCTATACCTGAGCTGAAAAGATTACGCAGAATATTCTGAGAATTTTTTCAGCATTTTTCAGAGTAACAATCAAGTGTGCAGAATTACTTAATAATTGAGGATGGGGATACAGTGTCTCACTTCTGACTGAAGAATTATGATAAAGTGAACTCGTTCCCTCATAAATGGGGTATTTGGGGCCATTTTTTGTCTCTAGTGTTTCTTTCCCTAGCAGGCATCAGTAAATGCAGGTAAGGATGAACCTGAAATTAGTATATCCGTACACTTGGAATATTTTCCCTATTTCTTCAAAGGAAAAAAAAAATTAAAAAGTGATTTGTGCTTAGGACGATCCATTCTCTGTGATGCAGTTTCACAAATGATCGAAAGTACAAGAGCGCGTGTGGTCACTGGGGGGAATCAATGCCAGTGGGTGCTATTGGCTCCTTTGATTAAAAAATCCTTTAGTAGGTAGATAACGATCTTAGACGTTTGTCTTTCATTTGATTCAAATACATCCTCTAATGGCATTTAAGAAGCTTACAGATAAACCAGAACTCAGTCAAATTCATCTTGTTCCCTTGGTCTTGCTTTTTAGGCCAAATAATCTTTAGTAGTTTTAATTCGGATTTCTCTCTTTTTCTGCTCGTACTGATACTGCAAAGGCTGTGAAAGAGCCAAGCCCTGGAAACTTTCCAGCGCACTGAAGATTTTGGTCTAGCTAGCACAGTGGAGATTTAAACCTTTCTAAAGCTCAGCCTCCCTGCTAGTGCTGTGCTCTGAGACCCAAAGCCGCAGCCTCTGGATGCGGTTTCCTGCGCCTTTTCTGCAGGGACTTCCAAGGGAAAAACAAAAGCAAATCGACCTTTAGCTTCATGCGATCGATGTGTTAGCGTGCATCGCCAGTGCTGTCACAAATTCTGGATTACAAAAGACTTGAAGGATTCACAAGTTAAATTTGGTCTTTTAGGATATTTGGGTTAAAGTCTGTTTAATCCAATTAAGCAAGAGTATTGTAAGAAAAATAATAGCAAAACATTTGCCTATTGACTTCTGGCATCACATAACATGGTCTTCTCTAAGCCTAGGAAATTTTTACTAAGGTTTTAATAAGATTACTGCCTAAACAAATCTGTAAGGGTTTTTGGTGGATGAGGGAGGGTGTTGTTAAAGGTTACTGTTTTTGGAAGGTTGATTTTTTAGGCTTTCTGACTCTTGTCCTTTGGATTGTGTAATATAAATTGTGCTTTTTATTTTAGCAATATAAATTACAGATTTAAGAAAGTAGCAGTGCTAAAGTCTTGATTTTCATTAACTCAGACCTTGAGGGAGAGTTTAGATTCTGTAAAAATAAATAAATAATAATAATAAACGAAACTTAAAAAAAATAAATAAATAAAAAACCATTTCCAGTAAAATTAATGTTTCTTCAGTAAGTTGACAGATTTTAAAAAAAGGAAATTGTGGTGCACTTGTTTAAAAAAAAAAAAAAACCAACTGAATAAAACTGCTAATTAGTAGTCAAATATCAGACGATAGAATTTCCTGAATGTGGAACACAGGCTTTTAAGAGCAGTACATTATGTCTAACAGGTAAAAAGAGGCTTCTGAGGAGCTGTTTGTGCAACTAGTTTTAAATTGAATTGATCATACTACTCACAAGTTTCTTCTGAGGAATTGGTTTTCCCTCCTTATACCATGTAGCAGGTTTGATTCAAAATCAAATCCTGCTGCTTCTTACGCTTTTAATTTGTTTTAGTTTTCAATCCATAGAAATCAAAGAACTAATGAGTAGAGTCTTCAGAAGTGGTTTATTCTCCATTAGCAATGATAGATTTCCCCTCCCCGCCCCCCCCCCCCACACCGTTCTCTCCATTGACAGGTTGAATAAGGAGGATTAACATTAGCTGGAGGCATTGATTATATATATATAACTTTATATATACATAAGGCATCCATGGAGAAGTCTCATAGACCATGTTAACCATCTATCGATCGAGAGCTGTCAGGATTTTGTTCAGAACACAGCAATTTCCTTCAAACCTGCCATCAATCAAGGTTTTGGTCGCTTTAAACACGGAACATGTTTGATAACTCTGAGGTTGGGTCTGTTTTCTGCTTTACAGAGTTTTCCTGGTTCAACTGGTGCCTGCCAGGATCGTGTCTGCTCAGCCTGCTCCTCATCCTGTGCTTCCGCGAGTCCTACGACAGACTCTATCTTGACGTCGTCGTCTCTGTGTGATGACACCGAACTGGTGAGGGGTTGGAAGAGACTGGAAGTCAGCTTTGCAGTCTGCACATCTGCCTGGATTTGCACAGCTGAACAGCAGAAAAACAAAGAAATTACAAGACTTAATTGTGGCTTTATTAGAGAGGGTGAGGGACAGGCTGTTCTTATGTTCAAGACCACCTTGATTTGCGATAAACATGGTGATAATGATGCTGAAATGCACAAAGAGAATATATCTGATGTACAGGTCCCGCTGCCAGAGCTGGGGCTCTCTATTTAAAAGGCTGTTGATATAGCAGTGAGGTGTACAGTTGTGTGTGCGTGCGTGTGCGTGCGTGTGTGCCGACTCACGGTTATACACACCAGGGTACCAGTACTCTTCGGAGTCTTCTATCAGAATAGAAATAGTGAATAACCTTAACAAAAGGAAAAAAAAAAAAAAGATAAAAGGAAAAAAAAAAAATCTTTTTTTTAAAGATCTCTCTTTTAAGTCACTCGTCATTTATATAATGAATGTCCATTAAACAGTTAAGCTAAAACGATTTGGTGCTTGTACACTACATTCACATTCTAATAAAGTGATTTCTGATATAAGACACTGGTACCAGGGTTTTTAGCCATACTAAATATCCCAAACAATCCTTGCAGTGTTGTTAGAAGTGTTTGTTATCACCCTGGAGCACATGTAAACGATAGCTTTAGCTGCCACTGCAACCCAACTTGCACCCGCAGTCATCTCTGAACTACCACCATGGTTCTGTATCTCCCGAATATGGAGCATCTGTGGTATCTCAGAAGTTTACTGGAGAGTCACTCTTGGTAAATGTTGCTGTTTTAAAGGCCCCCACTGTGTCACCTTTTCATCCCCCATCTCCAGTACTGCCTTTTTTACTGTGAAGACCTGTTCGTGCCACTGAATACGGTGGGTGTGGATGTCTGAGTCACACTAGTTCTCTTCTGATACTCTAAGGTGTGCATGGTTTTTAGGATTACTTTATGATTGAGGGTGCCTAAATAATGTTGTTTGTTAAACCAAGTCTTTAAAATCACTGTTTCCTAAAAAAAAAAAAATCTTTCTAGTTGATGAGGTGCCCTGATAGTGAAATGACAATGAGTTTGACAATGAGAAATAACTCATGAGTTTTGGCATAATATGGGAAATATAATGCCAGCTCTTTTTATCAGTACTAATCTGTGGTCGTTCTGGCCCTTACTTGAACATAAATATTAAAGACACTTTGAATAGTTTTTTAACTCAATTTTAAACCTGCTAATAATTTCTTAACTACATTCTTAGATTTCCATTCAGCATCATTTACAGTATTTCCGTGTGTGTGTTCTGTGCTTTGTGTTGGGGGGTGTGTGTGTGCGCGTGCGTATTTATGTCTATGTATACACAAATAAAACTTATATATATATCTTTTATATATAAGTTATATAAGGGTATGTGTTTACATAGGTTTATTTTAAGTAATCATGTCTCTGGATGGTGGTATGCCACTGTTTGTAACTAAAGCAGTCACTGCCGTGAATGGAAACACATACATACACTCTCTGCGACATGAATTTTTTTCAGGGGGCGAGTGATTTCCTATCGTAGCAATTTTGTCGCAGGAGGTGCATGCACGTGTTGGAGGAGGCTGGTGTGCAGGGTTCTGGGTCCGTAGGAGTCTGAATCGAACGCCCTTTGCTCCTGTGCAGGGCTCTTCTCTGCCAGCCGGGGGTGACACCGGCTCTGTAAGCTCACTCAAATAAACCCTGAACTGAGCGCTACCTTTCAGACACGGATCCGTTCATTCTGCTGCTCTCCTTTTGCAGAGAGAATATGCCACTAATACCTTTAACTCAGGAGTGTATCTGTGCAGTAAAATAAAACAAGCTGTTCCCTGCTTTTATGTTTTCAGAGCAATGGATGTATTTACTGTAGTAACAGAAAATTGACTTAGCTCATTGCCTATATCAGCTACTAAATGATCTTTTCTGTCTTGAAGCAGGCTCTTTGTAGAAATGGAGCTAACCTACATTGGGATAACTAAATCAATCTAACCAGCATGTTCAGATCTGCTGGCATCATCCTCTTACCATTTTTCAGATGAATGGTATTAACTGTCCAACTTCTTTTTACTATGTTTTAGTGCCTGGAATAGTTTCGGTATCCAGTAGCTGCTGCTACCTATTGTCTTCTGAAACCAAGGATCGCTTGCCAAGAGTCTGATTGGAGTTGCATTGTCATGGCAGAACTGCAAGCTCGGATGGCTCTTCGGAGCTCTGCTTCTGCAATTTACTGTAGCTATATTAAGATTAAAATTGCACAGCTCAGGCACTGTCCCGAGTGACAGAGATTTCTAATCCTTTCACTGTCCTGACTATCTTAAGATGGAGAAGCACTTCAGGCAGTATTCAGACTATAACCTATTCTGCCTCTGTTCCAGAAAGCATCAAAAAATTCAATATTTGTCAGTGCTGCCAGATGCAGACTCTCCGTACAGTCAGGGGAGAAGAGAGAACATCTTGTTTTAAACCCCGTGGATTGTTTTTCTGAGTCGGTGTGAATTGCTTACTGCTGTCCTGAACTTTGATGCTTTGGTAGAAGTTTCTGTGTGTGGTGGGTTGACCCTGACTGGGCACCAGGTGCCCACCAAAGCCGCTCTGTCACTCCCCTCCTCAGCTGGACAGGGGAGGGAAAATATAACAAAAGGCTCGTGGGTCGAGATAAGGACAGGGAGATCACTCACCAATTACTGTCACAGGCAAAACAGACTCGACTTGGGGAAATTAGCTTAATTTATTACCAATCAAATCAGAGTAGGATAATGAGAGAGAAAATGAAACCTTAAAACACCTTCCCCCCACCCCTCCCTTCTTCCCAGGCTTAACTTTACTCACGAGTTCTCTACCTCCTCCCCTCCAGCGGCACAGGGGGACAGGGAATGGGGGTTTGGGTCAGTTCATCACACGTTGTTTCTGCCGTTCCTTCCTCCTCAGGGGGAGGACTCCTCACACTCTTCCCCTGCTCCAGCGTGGGGTCCCTCCCACGGGAGACAGTCCTCCACGAACTTCTCCAATGTAAGTCCTTCCCACGGGCTGCAGTTCTTCACAAACTGCTCCAGCGTGGGTCCCTTCCACGGGGTGCAGTCCTTCAGGAACAGACTGCTCCAGCGTGGGTCCCCCGCAGGGTCACAAGCCCTGCCAGCAAACCTGCTCCAGCCTGGGCTCCTCTCTCTCCACAGGGCCACAGGTCCTGCCAGGAGCCTGCTCCAGCGTGGGCTTCCCACGGGGTCACAGCATCCTTCGGGCATCCCCCTGCTCTGGTGTGGGCTCTTCCATGCGCTGCAGGGGGACAGCCTGCCTCACCATGGTCTTCCCCACGGGCTGCAGGGGAATCTCTGCTCCGGCGCCTGGAGCACCCCCTCCCCCTCCTTCTTCACTGACCTTGGTGTCTGCAGAGTTGTTCCTCTCACATACTCGCACTCCTCTCCCCGACTACAATTGCTGTTGTGCAGTAACTTTTTCCCCTTCTTAAATGTATTATCCCAGAGGCGTTACTGGCGTCGCTGATGGGCTCGGCCTTGGCCAGTGGCGGGCCCATCTTGGAGCCGGCTGGCACTGGCTCTATCGGACATAGGGGAAGCTTCTAGCAGCTTCTCACAGAGGCCACCCTTGTAGCTCCCCTGCTACCAAAACCTTGCCACACAAACCCAATACACTGTGTCTGTCTTGGGCACTGTCGTGTGCGGTCTTAATTACAGCCCTCGATGCCTCTGCACCAAAAAAGAGACATTATCCAGAGCTGAGCGGCACAGCAGGCACCGTTCTGCAGTCGGGGCTCAACCAGAGTTCCCAGCGAGTCTGATGGAAATGTGCCTGAGTGAAAACCAAAGGCTTGCTCCCAAATTACTTGAAGTTGTGCAGGACACTGCTGCATTCCACACACACAGTGTTCAGGCTTCAGGATTTTATTAGATTAGCAAGTCTGGCTCAGGACGGAGGTGAGGATTGTGAACGTGCTTGCTGAGATCTCCGAAAAATACTTCATCCCCATCTGTGTCCAGCAGCAGCATCCTTCTGTGGAGGAGCAGTCCATTTCATGTCAGTAACCCAACTCGACCCGTGGGAATATTTTTTGGATAAGGGTTATCACTAGGTCCACTCTTGTTTGGATTTACCAAGGGTCCAAGCTATCAGGATAACCGCACTTTATTGGAAGTTAGAGTTTGCGACCGCAGAGAGAGCCCTAAGCAGTGCTGATACAATTAGCAGTAGTGCAGAATAGGCTCAAAACAGTTAATATTTCTCTTATTAATTAGTGAAAGTTCTAAGTCTCTCTAACTTCAGAGTCAGTAACAACGGGGTTTTTATCTAAATGAGGCATTACCTTGCACTGCCGCAGAGTAGCCAACATCGGCTGCTGCTTGGCCTGCGACTTGTCAGCAGAGGAAGGTGCCCTGGGAAGTCACAATGTTTGCTTCTCTTTGTGGCCCAGAAGTTCACGGCCCTGAAGAACATTTTTTCCCAGCAGTGCAGAGCCCCCTAACACGCAAGTAATTGTGCTAGGTTTTATATTGAAAATGCTAGGAAGGATGCTCTGTAGGGACTGCTCTCTCTCAATGGTTCTTCATTTTAAGTATGGGCTGCTCTTCAGGTTTCTGCTTGGCTTGGTAACAACTTTCAGCTCAGCTTCCAGTGCTGCTGGCTTCTCGCGAGCTGCGGAGCTGTGCTAGCTTTCATGCTGCTAATGAGGAAGCTCAGGGTTAGTAGACGTAGGCTCCACTTACGGCACTGTTTACTGTCTCTCATCACTGCTGTTACCCATTAATTCCATTTTCATTCCTTCACCTTCCTGAGGGGCCGCCTGCTCCTCTGAGCCAGAGGTATGGAAATGAGCTTCCGTGCTCCCAAGCCAATTTTAGAGGGATGGGTTGGCCGACCATGTACTTAATATGTCTAAAAATAGTGATTTTTAGAAAATCATGCAAGCTGGAAGAAAGTGCAGACCCAAAGGATTTTGCACATATGTGACATATGACATTTTGTCATATATCTTTTATGAGCTACTATAATTTGCCTGGAACTTATAATTTTAGCTCCCATACCTAGAGAGGCCAAGTTGATAGGCACCATGCATGTTAGGTATTCAGGTTCACAGCATCACTGAGTTATTCCCAACCATCTGACAGAGCTGAAAGGAATGGGAGTGGGATGTCTTCAATCTTGGAGGGAGCTGGAAAACCACAGGCTGTGTCAGTGTTTGCACTGGTAACTTGGGGGAGCGCCAGGCTGATGGATGGAGTAAGGGGAGGGGAGGGGCTCCAGAGGGCATTTCAACACTGAAATATTGTGTTGAGTTGATCAAATCCATATAAAATTTGAAGTTTTGTGGTGACAGGATGTTAATGCCTGGCTTGTTCTACAGTAAACTTAGGAAATGACTGCGTAGCCTTACACTGCAATATAAACAAGCTGAATTGATTGATATGCATATATTGGTTGTTACTAGAAAGGGAAGTGCTATTTAATTGTGAGGATTGACTGAAATATGAATGGGAATTACACAGTTTGCACAGTGGATATAACTGTCCTGTAATGCTATGACAGCAGGCTTTTAATTGTTCATCTTCATTTCTTCTATTGGATCACTTGCAAATATTAATAAGTATCTATGACAAAGGCATTTTTATGTTTCATTAGTTTTAGGGGGCTTTCTTTTAGACTAAGTATGGATCATTGTAATAACTTGGCAAGACAACTGCTACACTGGTATGAAAGCATGCATGAATATTTGGTATCGATTTGGTATTTGATGTTGGTGGTGCCGTTTTCAGTGTTGTTAAAGTGCCAGGCTTGGGGAGCAGGGATGTGGTGTGCGCGAGGAGGCAGCGGTGCTCGTGGATGCACAGTCATGCAAGGGTAGATGCTGACCCTGCCAAAACGAACAAGAACTTCATCATCTGCCGTGGGTTCCAGCATCGGGGCTGGGAGGAGGAGGGGAGCACGTGTAGGGGGGAAAAGCCGCCTCGTGGCTGCTGCCTCCCTTCCGACAGAGGGACAGCCTCCAGGCTTACTGCTTCACGTGTGAGAGATCATAAGAATCAACACAGGCTTCATTCATTTCCCGGCAGCCATTACTGCTGCAAGGTGGGTTGTAGGTGGCACAGGAATATCTGCCTTGCTTCCTCCAGGGGTGTCATTTCAGACGGCGGAGGAGAATTGCCGCAGAGCAGGCAGCAGCCCCAGTAAAGTCAGAAGATGATGTCAATCTGCTTATAATTTTTGCAGTTTGTGTTTCGAGACAGATGAAACTAATACACAGAGGAAGAAACGTAACTCTGTCCAAAGTTTTGACAAGCAAAAGCAAATATTTGCACAGATGTGCTGGCTCCTGCCTTTTACTTGGGATCGCAGCGTGTTTGGAGCAATTCATGCCTGCCTGGAGCTGGATCTGCTCCCGCAGCCCCAGCGCTCCTCCTGCCACTGCTCAACCCCCAGCAGTGCTGCGGGAAGCTCCGTGCCCAGGCCGGGGGGCAGCGATCGGAGCGGAGAGGGAGAAGGGAAGCGCTGCAGCCAGGATGCCGAGAAGGAGCGACGTTGGTGGGTGCCTGGGTTATTTGCGCAGGAGGGATGTCTTCTGCAGCCCAATTTTAGAAGAGTCTCATTTTTCACTTCCTCAAGGATGAGGTTCTGACCTTTGTTTTAGGTTTATGACATGATTTGTGCCACAGGAACAGCTATGGCTGTGGCACACGGTGTAGAGGCGCTGGTTTTCCAAGGTGCGGCAGAGAAGGCAGGTGGGACTTTCTCTCTGCAATAACAGCTTTTCCTTCCACGGTCTCTTTCCCCACTAGCTTCCCCCATGTGATTTCTCCGCTTGTTATATCTGGACAGACTAGTTGCGCTCACTTTGTATTGCTACATAAAGAAAATACCATGAGCAAAACCTTTTTTTCTTTATGGAGAGCTTTTCCCTTTAGGCTCAAGCCACTTCTCCAACCTTAGTCCATCTGCTTGTAAAAGCCAAAAAAACCCCAACCCCATGTTTTCCTCTGCAGAGGGGATGTGCAGGTTTGTGTGACGCTGGGACGGGTAGCAAGAGCCCGGGCACTGTGCTTGCTCGGTCACAGAGCTGCTCAGAGGCTTGGGGAAGGGGTGCTCGTGCGTGGGGTGCCTTGCTCTCCCCACCACCTGTAAAGGGGGAGGGGGTGCCCCATGCCCCTCCCCAGGCAGGGACACACTGTGGTTGGGGCTGGGAGGTGCTCTGGGATCCTGTGAGGGACAAGGGCTGGAGCAGGGCGTGGGAAATGCCCTGTTTAATGGGCTGCGTGTCCTCAGCCTTGAGACTTCTGTCGGGAGTGCAGACCCTGGTTTTCTCTGCCTGGCCAGCATAATCTATAAGGCATAGACAGTACGTACTGTATGGATAGAAAATCCCTCTGGCAGGACAGGATGCATTAACAAACCGGTGGGAAATGGTTATGTTTAGGGAAGGGATGCTCAGAGAGCTGGTCTGCCCGGGGCGGTCAGGGGGGTGCGGTGCCCCCGGGCTGTATCTGGTGCTCTCTGGACGCCCTGGATGTGCAAAGCCATGATGCAAAAACAGAGTTGGCTCCCTCACCCCGGCCCCTGCCTGCACCTCTCCTGCCTGCACCTCTCCTGCCTGCACCTCTCCTGCATGCCTCGACCTTTCTGCTGCCGCCCGTCGCCTGGCTGAGCAAGCGTGGCAGAGCCGCAGGGCGTCCCCATGGGCAGCCGGCCACCAGCTGCTGCTCCCCCCCGGGACAACGATGTATTTTCCAGATACGTTTATATTTTCTCTGCCTATGATATTTGCTAGATTAAAATCTCTTTTTCCCCTACCAAGTTTAATGTCTTCCGCTGTGCATTTTAGAAACAAGTACTTGATAAGGTGGAAAAAACAGCTTTTAATTACGCATCTAATAGTTGGGGTTTTTTGAACTGCATGAACATACGGAGAAGGAAGAGGGTTTTACATGTTGGAGAGCGTCTTTGTAAACTATCCTCGACCTGTAAGACTGTTCAATTTTACTGGAGTTTGTATGCATTTTACTTTTGTAATTTTTTAAATGATTTGATAAAATTTTATTTTAGGGCAAATTCTACTTTTTGTATCTGATATTTCAATGTGATGTATTTTTATTTTTAAGAAAATAATGTTGAAACCACTATATACTTGTCAACGTAACACATCCACTCTGTCATTTCTTTTTAAAACTGGAATCTGACCATGAAGTGCGTGTTACTTTACGTACTGGTTGTTGCACATTAAAGAGGTTACTCAGATATGCTGCCATCACTGTTCATTAATTCCAAGAAAATACAGGGGAATAGTTTATTTCTGCTATAATATCACCGAAAACCACTGCAGATACTGCTACGAAATGGGGGTTGCTTAGTCTAAATGAATGTTGCCTCATCCAACACCCAACCCAGCCAACAGAAAGATTTCCATCACTTTTAGTGAGGATTTCGGGTCGGGGTCCGGCACTGCTGTTGGACCGAGGGTCCCCGCAGACCGAGGGACGCAGGGGGTGGGCTGGGGCAGAGGGGCCCCCAGCAAGCAGAGGACCAAGGGAGGGGAAGGCGCTGGCAGCAGTGGCAGCCCCCGCTGCCCCACCACACCATCCCGACTCCGATTTCACACCCTGCCTCATCCGGGCTCATGGCTCAGGATGCTGCAAGCCAGTGATTTTGCTGGTTCCCACTGTTAACGTCTCTGTTCAGGCTTTTGGAAAGGAGACCCTTTGTAATTACCTTCCTTGTGTTTATTCTGCATTTAATTGAAATGGACCCAACCCAGGATCTCTTGATCCATGTTTATTTTCTAGGGCTAGCTCTTCAATAATGCCCTGACTACTTACCAGGGCAAGTTTAAAATAGCCTCACATCCTATTAGTGCTGGGAAGAAATCTGTCAACTCTCATATTGTGGAATATCTGGGCCCCGCTATTCTTAGCAACAGCCTCTTTCCAGGCTATATATGGGAGCTTAAGGCTCCTCTAATGATACAGTTCCCGGTTGTATTTATCTTTGTGGTGTTACAGAAATCTCCATCCTTGGGGGGATGAGAGCTGATCCATCCCCTATCTCAGATCTCTGGTCCATCTCAGATCCCCGTTGTAGTTTTGTGTGTTGGTGAACCCTCTATGCTCATCCTTTCTCAAAGAGATTTTTTTACCTGGTTCTATTTTATCTTTGCTGTTGTTGAAATCTGCCGTCTCCCTGGCATACAAATGACATTTATTCTCTCTTTCCTGCTTGGCACATCCTTGCCGGCTGCTCACTGGTGGCTTCCTCTCCGACCACGTTGGAGTTGCACAGAGGCAGACGGACCCTACGGGAGCAGCTGGGCTGGGGGCCGGGCTGGGTGCAGGCACTTGGTGTTGTGTCCAGATGTGCCCAGATGTGGGGGAGCCGCTCACAGATACCTCGTGTCTAATGGCCGTGGGACCAGCAGAGGCTGGGGAAAAACTCAGGGCCACTTGTAGAGACCAGGTATGGGTGTTCTGGCATCTCTGGGCTGCAGCCCAGCACCAGGGGATGCTGACATTGGGGAAGAGCAGCAGCAGCACCCACATGCAGGTGGGCCTGCCTTTACTCTCCTGCTGGGGGTCGCGAGGGCCGAGCGGCCATGGTGCTTTACCTGCCCCGGAGCACGGTTTGGGCTGCAGCCGGGGAGTTTTGTCAGGAACCGAGGTATTAGCCTTTACCTGACACGCGCCACTGATGTTACTCTGCACCCACTGCCATATGAACACAAACTTGCAACCAGGGGATTTTTTTTTGCTAACAGCTTGGCCTTGAGCAGGCCGAGGGGAAGTCCCGGAGCGTGCGCCATGCCAGGACTCCTCACGCAAGCTGCCAGGAGCAGCACGCTCTCCTCCCCTGGTGCAGGCCAGTCAC
Source organism: Gymnogyps californianus (assembly GCF_018139145.2). Classification (NCBI taxonomy): domain Eukaryota; kingdom Metazoa; phylum Chordata; class Aves; order Accipitriformes; family Cathartidae; genus Gymnogyps; species Gymnogyps californianus. The sequence goes on from NC_059477.1 coordinate 31,374,625, forward strand.
CCAGTGAAGTCATCCTTGGATAAGGGCTACAAAAACCACCTTAACTCTTCAGGAGCCAAACGAGCACGGGAGCACGGCCCCATGGCAGTGGGGCAGCCCCAGGTCGTCCCGGACTCTCAGCAGGAGGCTTTGCAGCAGGTCCCATGGCCGCAGCGAGGTTTCTTTTTGGGAGCTTTCTGCTTTGCTCCGTACATGCAGGCAGGTCCCGGGGCTGGAGGGACTCTGCCAGTGGCACCAGGATAGGCTGGATGCCTTCCCTGGGGGCTGCAAGGGCTGTGCCATGAGAAAGCGTATCCGTCCTTCTGTCTGTCCATCCGTCTGCCTGGCCGCAGACATACAGCCATGATAAGTACCCAGGTACTAAAAGGCAATGGGCAGGGGATGCAAGCCTCCCATGGGCAGCACATGGGGAAATGCCGCCTCAGTGGGACGCTGGTGAGTGGGGCTCAGGTGAGCGCAGGCAGAGGGAACGCCGGCAGCCGACGAACTGACCCCACCATGTTCTGAACCTCAAACTCTTCCCGGGGCTCTCCTAAACCTGCCTCTGATTGCAGAGCCGAAGGCTGGGATTATGGATGTAGCTTCGTGGTTGAGTTTTGGTGGTGAAAGAGCATCTCTGGTGGGCAAAGGAAAGGGCAGCTCTCAAGGGTTTGTGGTGAGCGGATGAGCAGCAGAAGTGTGAATTAAAACAGCACAACCTCATACAGAAATGACTTCAACTGCCACTGAGGTGCAGAAAAGACCGTTTTGAGAGAGATTTTCAGAATAGGTCTTAGCCTATGCTAAAGCATCACAGTTCGTCCTACCTTGTACACTCACATGGTACTTAAAGATGATTTTATCTTGGCTGGGACGGGACTGTGGGTCTCTGGGCCGGCACGCAGAAGTGATGCTCGGCGCATGAGTCTGTACCTATTTGCTCCAGAGCCTCCTTGGCTGTGACAGCACCTGGAGTGGCAGGGACTGCCAGGGACCGAGCTGCTCCCCAGGATGGGCGGCCTCCGCCAGGCAGGGAGGTTTGTCTCTTCCGGCGCCAGAGGAGTGATGGATCAGCAGAAGACAGTAGTAACTGCCAGGAGGCTGTCAGGCAGAAAGCAAGGCTCTCGCTCGTGGACAGGCTGATGTAAGTCAGGATGTAAATTGGGTACAATATCAAAATAATTTCAGCCGAGCTCCTATGAAGAAACCTATGAACAAAAAAATGTTGTTGCTAAGAAATGTGAAAACAGAAAACAATAATGTGGCTCCTGCCAGGGTAATAAAAGTGTATCAGTGTTATGCCTGCTCTCTCGCACAGATCGCTTGCTCGTGACAGTAAATTAAGTACTGCAAAAATGGGTACAGTTTTCTATGTGGCCATTGATGCTTCACATCATGGAAATATCAAATGTTTCTGATGGCTGTTCATTACCCTGCGCTTGAGAGGGGAGCAATCCATTGCTGGCTCCATTATTTCCACGACAGGAAGGAAATGACTATGGGAGGTTTAAAAATGAAAGAATACAGCAAGGTTAGATGTATTGAACCTCGACAGCCTGTTGCTGTCCGCCGTGGTCGATGCTAACCCCGGGTCTGGGAGACACCACACTATTTCCAGAGTGACGGAAAACCAGGACTACTTTTTGCTTCCAGCTAATTGCCGGTTCATAAACTGTGTAGTTTGACCTTGAAAATCTCCAGAAAACTTATTTTGAAGCGTGACAGCGGTATGGCACAGCTTCTCAGCGAGGAGACACCTCTGCCCTGCAGCCAGAAGGAGTTTTAAGTGTTTGCTGGGTACCAGATCTGCTTCAGTTGGTGCAAAGAACCGACAAGTTGTATCTTCCATGTTCTGTAGAGATACACACCATGGAGTTGATGGGTAGATGTGGCTGGTGTACAGCACGCAAACGTTTCCTTCTGGTCTTCATAGTTTTAAAATGAGAGCAAGCTAATCTTACATGTGCTTGAGTGGCTGCCATGAGGTGGTCAATGTAAGGTCAGTCACAACAAAAAAAGGGTGATATAAACCTGCCCTGCAAGCACACCAGGGCAAAGCAGGAAAAGGCGAGAGTCTACCCAGCCGCCGTCAGCCCCCTGCGAGCCAGCTTCACATTTTTATCTCAACAAACAAAATTACCTTAGCCTGATTCAGTCCTTTCTCCAGAGGAAAACGGTTTGGTGTGGGGAAATCGTAAGCAGATTGAAGGGTTGAAATCTGACGAAAGATGGGCTGGGGGGGGGTGTCCTGGGAAATGGGCTGATGTTTTACCCTAATAGCCTGATTCTCTCCATTTCTGACAGTGTAAGGAATTTATTGTCTGTCCTTACCTCACATGCAGGGAGGGGTGGGGGGTCTGGGGGGTGTGTGTGTGGAGGGGGGGTTGTGTCGGCTTTTTTCTTTTGGAAGCAGGCTTAGGCAGTGCTGAACTCTGCCACCTTCTTGATTAATTTGAACCTCAGCTTTTTTAAACAGAAAGTGCAATGACAAGTCCGCAAGTGGCTTTTTATGAATGAACAAAACAAACCATGTCAAAATGCATTTCATCTGTTAGCAAAGCAGCATTTTTAATGAATCTCCAAAGCTTTTGGTAATTGAGCTGTGTGTTTGAGAGCATGTGGTCTCTCGGCTGTATGCTCGAGGGGAAAAAACACACGAGACGCTGCAGGAAGCGATGCTTTTGTGGGAGAGTGTTGACTCTCGTGCACATTGAGGAGGTGCTTGCTCTAAGCTGAGCTCCACGCCGCGGTGGCTGCACTGAGCTGATTTCAGCTGACTCAGGGACTGTCCCCGAGCCCGGGGACTGTCCCCGTGCCCAGCCACAGCAGCACAGCCACATGTGCTTTTACAGCTGAGCAAAATGCCTGCATGGGCAGAGGGAAATGCAGGAGTCGGAGTCAGGGCTTGTGATCATGTCATGATGGGGGACTGGGGGTGCTGGTGGGGTTGGGGCACTGGTGGGGGTGCTGGGCACTAGTAGAGGTGCTGGGCATGGTGCTAGGAGACCCACTTGGGGCTTTTTTTCATTGCCACAGCCTGACTGCTTTCTGAGGCAGGTGTCTGCACAATGCTCTGCCTGGCCACCGCTCCTAGCAGCGTATGAGGATCATGTATGAGAGAGTCAAAAGCCTTGCTAAAAATTAGGCTGCAGGATATTTCTTATTGCTGCGCTATCTGCAGGACGTGGTGCCGGTTCGGAGGAGGAAATTAACTTGGTCTGACACGACTTGCTCTTGATAACGCCGTGGTGCCAATACACAGCTGCTCAGCCGCTCTGCAGTGGTTACAGCTCGTTCATCCGAGTCCCTGCTCCGGCATTTTCACAAGCACTGACATTAACTGCGCTGGGCTGCGATTCCCTGCCCCTCCTTTCCTCCGTAACGCCGAGTGTTGGCTGTGCCCTTGCCCAGGCAAGTGCCCCATCAGCCACGGATGTCTCCAGCCCTTGATGGAGAAGAAAACACCAGCAAAAGGGCTTCATACGGAGGGACAGGGCTAGGGTTTCTCACTGCAACATCTGGCTCAGGGTGTCCCTACAGCATTTATTGCAGGGAGCTGAGAGGAAACATGTAGACATGAATCACGAGGAACCTTCTGCTTTTTCCTTTTCCTCCATTTCTTACACTCACCCCCTCGAGCGCTGCCGAAGGCAGGTTGGAGGGAGGCCACGGTGCTGCGGCAGTCGCTGCGGTCCCCGCAGAAAGCTCCGCACCCTGGCCCAGGGCCCCACGTTTGCCCGCGCTGCTGCGGATGGTCCCCAGCAAACCCCGTGGGCAGCAGGAGCTGCTCGGCAGCCCACCGCCAGCAGCGCAGCCCTGAGGCTTTGGCTTAATAAAAAGCTGATGGGGAACCTGCAAGATAACAAAGCTTTCGCTGTTCACTACACACAGTTAAGAACTAAAGAGGGAAAAGGGTACAGTTGGGATGCATAGTGAAGGTGAGGGAACAAAATGCACTGGGGCTACAAGTGAAACTGTTACATTAACGAATCAAATTAGCAACTAGAAAAAAATATGTGGTAGACAGTTTTTAAGGAAATTGGAAATAGGTTCCAACATTTTGGAACCTTTGCTCTAATTGTGCGCAGAGGTGTCTTGATGCAAAGCAAAACCATTCAGAAATGACCTCCCCGTGTTATCATGCAAACTAACTGGGAAAAAAAGTCCATCTTATTCACAGCAAGTTTGTTTTTACTGATCTTGTGCCTCTCAATTACTTTTTAATGGTCTGCATTGAAAAGAAATTCCTGTATGCACACTTGAGAATATGAAAACACCCAAATGATAGCTTATGATTTAGTAGGATTAAAGTATTATGTATGCAGGTGTAGCATGTTTCAGGTTATTAGTAATCCAATCTATTTTTTACGACATTATGGTGTAATTCTCTGTATGAAACTTCAATATAAGTCTTGAGCTGTATCGGAACATAAACTAAAATGTTCCTGACTCTGTCACTTTTCATGGTCTTTACTTTGATTAATAAATGCAACAAGAGCTATAACGTTCTTCAATATGAGGCTACGATCATCCTTCAATCAAAACGTGTCCCTCAGCTTTTTATAACTTTTCGCCTCAATATGTAGGGCTTGAGAAGGAGCAGCGATAGGATTTCATTGCAACTGAGCACGTACACCTGAAAGGCTCTGCAGAAGATGAGCGTATTTTTGCTCGCCGCAGCCAGCTAATCTCCTCGGCACGGTAAGCAGTTGTGTCCTTGGAGACTCGGTGTCATGTGTGGAGAGCTGGGGAGCGGAGGGGAGGCACATGCTGCAGAACTGGATGTGGATTTGGCACCCCGAATTTCCGACAGATTTGATCTTACCTCATTGGGCACCTTACTCAGAAATACCATTTTTCAAATGCACCCCAAGTTTGGTGTGGAGCTGTACGCCAACATGCAGGCTTGTGTGGGAGGGGAGTTGAATTGCAGCAACAGACTTTGTCGTTAGTTACACAATTTTGTAACCACATAGTCTACAACTCATGACAAATATAATCCAAACTTGGGCCTCAGGATGCAGCCGGAGTGCAGACAGGGAGGAAGGACATATGCTGTAATTCCCCATCCCCGCACGAGCAGCTGAGTGAATTTTGCAATGCCCTTGGCCACCAACGTCAGGAGGGAGCTCCTCCGCGTTCCCTCTGACCCGTCCTGCCAGCGCTGCTCAGGAGCCCCGGCCCCACTGCGCATCAGCCACGGAGGGGAAATAAACTCACAGGCTTGCCAGGTTGATCTGTTTTATTTCTGAATTATTCTTTACATTGTACAATATATAAAAATACAGAGTACCCAAAAAAAATTCACAGTGTCTAAAGGCAGTGATTACAGTCTAGGTCACCTTTATACTAAAGTACCATCAAGTTCAATTGCATAGGAAGGGTGATGTGCCTTCACAACAGAGTCCAATAATACTCTCCAGGTTTTGCTGTTTTTGGGGCAAGCATTCTGTGTTCGCATAATAATTTCCCATGTATCCAAGATCCAGTATTGCATCTGTCACTTTCCCACCTCAAGTACAAGCTAAATCCCATCATTTCCATCTCACATACCATTCATCCTCCCTAAAGCTTCCTCTGTGGGAATGCTCCTAATTAACCGCATCGCTTTTAGGTATGCGCAGGTTTGGATGTTATCTAAGGAGGGGTGTGTGGATGGAAACCACACTGTCACACAGCTGGCTGGCTTTTATGTTGTTTGACATTTTGGTACTAAACCCATTTTTGCTTCAGTTATTAATGGCCCATCCACGCCGACCTCTGCTTGACTCCGTGGCATGCGAATTAACAGCATCCCGCTCACGGAGGTTTCAGAACTAGAGTGCAGCGTTAATACTTTTCACCATCAGATTTGTTTAAAACCAAATCGCGGCTGGGACTTGCAGAAAGCCAAATGCTGCTCTTACAGCACTGAACCCTCTTGAACCGCAGGGGTGAATTTGCAGCTGATGCTGGAGGCAGAATGGAAAAAAATCAAGTTCAAGACCCAAACTTGTGTTGAATCCTATTGAGCACTTATATTTTTGGCTATCTAAACAGTGGGTTGCTGTTTTGCTCCTCCAGCCAGGACTAATGCAGACACTAAAATCTCCCAAAGGGCCCAACGGAGGAATTTCCAGGCAGAACAGCTGAGACTGGGTAAGTCCCACAAGGACCAAGCTCCAGAGGGGTTTCTGTCCAGTTTTGAAGACTCTGGCAATCAAGGAGCATCAAAATGTAGGGATTTGCTCACCTACCCCAAATCTGCTCTTGAAGCCGCCTGAAGTTTCCTCCTAACAAGCTTAAGGGGAAGATTCACCTGTTCGAGTCTGGGCCTTGGTCGCGAGGGCATTAAAGTGGTCTGTTGGAAAAAAATAAATCCTTCTAAACCCAATTTACTGGGTGTTTCTCTGTTATGCCAGACAGCTCCAAGGGGTGCTGTGCCCTGCCGTGCATGCGGGCTGGCTCGCAGGAGTGACAGGGTGAGGAATAGATGCACGGCCTTGGCCACTAACGCTGGAAGCTCCAGAGACACCCAGGGCACCAAGTGCCTGACTCCCATGGCCTGGTGGCTTTTTTAGACCCCTCTGAAAACCAAAAGCCATGGATTTGCAGGGTTTCTGTTCCCTAAATTTTGTACTAAAACCTCCTAGTGTGACGATAAGGCAAGGCTTATAATGCCGATCAATAACTCAGAAGGCAGTTGCTAACTTCTTTAACATGGAAGATGACATTTTCCTTGTTCTAATAGATGATGTCTTTTGCTCTAATGGTACAATATTTGTTACTCCTACTTGCTATTTTAATTTTCTTTGCACAATTACTCCCTACTTATAATTACAAAAACAATAGAGTGATACACTTGAGAGATTTGGGAGGCTTATTCAGAAAATATAAGCAGTAACAAGAATCTTTTTCTTTATCATTCTTAACCAGAATGATTTAGGGGAGAATCAGCATTTCTAACTAGAAAAATCAATTCTCTTTTCAATTAAAAAATTATATATTTCATTTACCTCAAAAGTGTTTTTTTAAACCTAATGGAAAGGATACTAGATTTTTACAGGTTTTTTTCTTCACTTTGTCCCTGTGGAATCTGAATACCAGCACTGCCTTTCTTATTCTAAGTTTCCTCTGCAGGCATTTTGCTAAATATATATATTGTGTGTGTATATATTATAAATATATACTGTATCTATCCACTGATAGAGGTATACACTATTACAAAAAAAGAGTGAGTTGTTACACAAACTTTACATTTACATTTTTTATATATATATATATTTATATATATATAACTCTCCCCCCACTACATTTGGTACAAAGAGTAAATCAATCTCAGTGGACAGCAATTTTTTCTCCAGGTAGGCTTAACATCAGATTAACACTGGAGGCGTCAAATTGTCTGCATCAGACATGGACTCCATTCCTACTCTCTGTTGATTTCAAACCAACCATCTCATTTTCTGAACGTAAGGCATTAGGAACAGTGGTGGTAAGACAATACATGTTCTTCTCCTCTAGTATCTGTACAGTTCATATATTTAAGAGCAGCCCTGGCTCATATGCTGAACATTCAAGTGCACCTTTAGAGCAACAGCACCTCTTAGGCTGTGGTTTGATCATCAAGTGGTTTGTCTATTAGTGAGCTGCACAAGTTATTTCTGCTGGGTGATAGCTGATCAAGTAAAGCCTGACAGCAACAGCACAACACAGCCTGGATAACGCCGTAATGCACACCCCTTCTGGAGGGAGAAAGGCAACCACTTTCATGGAAAAAGAAAGAAGAACGGCCTAATTAAAGATGTTTCCGCTACATACTTGGCTGTAAGATTTCCATCGTATTTTACATACTGTATACCTGAATCCTATCCAAAGGGTTTGCAGAGAACCAGTGTCTCTAGACCAACACAGGAATTGCCCAGGGTTCCCCTTCTCTGTCTTAGAAGTGAAAGAAAAAAAATATATACAGCAAGATGAGTCTTTTGGAAAGCAATGCTCCCGAACTAAATGCATTTCAAGTGTATTGTAAGATGGCCTTAGGAACAGGAAATTTTAGCAAGCTTAACATCCAGCTGCAGGAGCAATTCAAGCTGCTACAGATATTACAGACCTGATGATCGAGCTGCCAAATTACCTGGATCGCAAGAATATCACTGTACATGGTGTCATTAACCTGCCACGCATTAGAGAGCTCATAAAAAATGCAACCTCACACTGCAATAACGTTGTCCTTAAAGAACTGCACTCTCATGCAAACATTAATTGAGTAATAAGCGTTCTGATTTCTTTCTTTTGCTCTCTCTCACTCTCTCCTGGATTCTACTTTCTGCTCGAATGGAGTCTACAGACCCTTGCTGTGATTGCCAATTATATGAAAAAGGGCTGAATCCATTTGGATGGCTGGTAAGGAGGAATGTCTTGATGAAACTATAACCACATGCACTACCCTCGAAGCATCTGCCCTCCAATAGCCTACAAAATATCCACCTCCTGAGCACAATGGCAGTAATGACCTATCTTGGTGAGCTGAACATTTAAATAATTTCAGCTGCTATGTGGCACTTTGGGAAAAAAAAAATCCGTTTATAATTACATAACGTTATTCTGTGAAGCCGAAAATGGAAAAATGTTTAAGGAGGGGGAAAAGAAAGAAAAAGAAAGGAAAAATAGAAAATTAAAATAATTGCAAGGTTTGACTTGCTTGTATCCCCCCAAACTCCAGCTGCAATCCTGCCACGTGCATGGTAATTGCAGAATGTGTTGATACAGGGAATCTTCTGAAGGGGAAGCTCGGAGATGGCTTTAATTTTACAATGGCTAGAGTGATCTTGGGAGCCAATGTTTTCTTCTGAATCACATAAATTAAAGCTGGGACATCCCATCCTGATAGTTTAATGTAATAATTTTCAACCCCTGGGCTACATACTTGTCAGAACTACTTTAAGTCAGGATTTTCAGTGTTGCTGAGGGGGACGTGGAAATTCAGTGAGACAGGGTGAACTCATTATGGCACAAGGAACAAAGGCATCTCTCCTCAAGTGGGATTTAGGGGCCTGGGAAGAGCCTCCCTGCAGGTGCTGGTACCTGCTACCAGTGCTCTCCTGCTTCCCTGGCAATCTTGCTTCACTCCTGCCGCTCTTGCCCCGGCCACCCTGCCAGGCGGGGTTAGGACCAGTGAGCCGCTGTGCCTACTTGGAGGGTTGCAGCAGGTTGCTTCAGACAGAGCTTTGAGGTCTGCGTCAGTTCCTGACCCCGCTGCTGCAATACAGCAATAGAGTACATCTATTTAAGGGCACCTCTCTCTCTCTCTCTTCCTCTGTTCCCTCTACTTCACCCAGTGAGGCCAGAGCAGAAGCAGGATGAGCTGCTAACTTAGAAAAACAACTGCTGAAAATGATGGGCACCGCTGAGCCTAAGGTGTCCTCGTGGCAGTGCTAATAACCCCACTTTATTACAAATATCCCTACAGCCTTCAATCACTGCAAACTGAAGTCGAACAAAGTAATTTAAAAATGGGAGGCTACTTTATTCTTGCCTTCTGGTCAAACCACCATAACACAGGCTTACAGAGCCATGTTGGCTTTTCCTCGCAGGAAAAGCAATATACTTGTCATGAGCAACACAGTCTTTCTTCATTTCCTGCCGGCTGCCTACGTGAAAGAGCTGAGTACACAGCCCAAGCTGGGCTTCCAAACAAGCGACTGCAAAGGAATAGCACTGAGAAATGATTGGTGTCGGCTTACAGCAAAATCTGAAATAAAGCAAGGACAAACGGGACTGCTGGGAACACGGCCGAGTCAATGGCCAAGCACGGGCATGGCAATTGCTCAAGTAAGATGCAGACGACAAAGCCAAGCTCGGGACCACGTGGAGCTCATGCGCATTTCAGGGTGTACTTTTATCTCATGCTCAGTATTGCGACATTCTAAAATCCTTAGCATCAGGAGTTCATTATAAATATTTAGAAACACTGAATGATGACAGCGGTGAACTTCTTCACGTTGCTAACACATTGGATGTAATTGTACATTAAGCACCAGCAATAAATTTCCTTTTTGCCAAACAATTATGTCAGACAAACATCTGGTTGTAGACAACATGGCTTCTGCATCAAACTAATACAGTTCTTATAGACACAGTCACACACATACACAAAATTACATTTCAAGACTGGATATACTGTTTAATAGTGCTACCGCCCCAATTTACTTCAATAGCTGCAGCAGCATTTGTTTGTTGGGTTGTTTTTGTTCAGAAAAATTAAAGAAATATTGACAAACAATGCACATTACTCAGCTGTGTTACTATTTCATAGAGTACTGACTGGAAGACGCTATAAGAATGTGCAGCAGACTTTCTGGGTCATGTCAGACTATGGAAACATTCCTTACAAAAATACCCTCCCCCTGCAAAGTCAGAATTATTCACTCTTTGAAAGTAAATGAACTAAAAACCAACAATAAAACAAGAGGAGAAATTAGCCCAAAGCATGGTGATTTCCCACAAGAAGAGCACGGCCTCTAAAGTTGCCTTTCCTGGCAGACGCAATCAGGATCAAAGCTAGAACAAAAAGAGTTAACATTGTCTCAGAAAAAAAAAGAACTAGAAAGAAAGAAAAAAAGCCCATGGCTCTTGTGTGGCAATCATCACATCTTTTTTTCCAGTGATATAAACATCTTTGTTTGTTAGGCACTCCAAGTTCATGTCTCCGATGTTATTCCAACATTTACTTTTCTCAGTGTCTCACTGCCTGTATAATTTTCTTTTAATTAAGACTGGAAACATTCTGGAAAGCTTCTTTGGGTAATGCACTTTGTTTGTGTGTTGTTTCTCATCAGCTGAACTGCATATTACCAAAGAAGGCTGCGGAGAGTATTTCCTGTAATATGAAAAGATTCTGTTGAAGATGCAGGGAACACTGCCCTAGAAAGTTACTTCTTTTTTTTTTTTTTTCCAGAAACATTAAAAAAAATCAAAAATAAAAAAAGGAAAAGGAAAAGAAAAAGAAAACATTCTTCAAGTTGCTGGCACGATGGAGTCCTGCTCAGCCTGTCTCATGAGCTGCGTGTCATCCAGTGCACCATTGCTACCCTGTCTCAGGAAGGATGCTCCTCACCAGACAGACACCCCTGCCCCAGGAGGCCACCTCTTGCCTTGCTTAGAGTGCACCCGTGTGTCGTGTGCTGCTGCGTGGTGGCCACCGAGCTCAGCACACAGCCACCTCCTTGACAACGTCGGCCTTGGACAGCAACGCTGATCTTCCAGCCATAAACAGTTGCAGTAGTAAGAGCCATCTCCAGCCAAATATCCACAAAAGCTCTACGGAATGGTCCATATGCATTTTTGTCCTTGTGAGGAGATGTGCTGTTTACAAGAAATACAATTAACCAAAGGAAAAAAAGAAGACCCTACTGTACAATATTTACATCTAGAGGCTGGGCCAGTATTTGGTCCATAAAATCAATTAAAAAAAAATTCATATAGGAAATGATCCAGTCCTGTAGGATCTGTCCATCATCAGCTGTTGGTAAAGGTCCTTCCAGGGGAGGCCTCAGGCCTGTAGTCATATTTATTCAGTGTACTGGGATAATAGGTTGTCGTGTACACATTGGTTTGCTGCAACGGGTAGAAGTTGGTCCTGTCATCTGGTATCAAATTGTTCTTGTTAAGTGTCTGTAAAAGAGAAGAGGAGATGACAGGCATGGCAACGGTGCCACATAATTACTCTTTTCTACCTGCAGACACCTCCCTCTCACCTGCCTTCTCCATCATGGTCTCTGTTGCAGCCACCACCACCTTCCCTCCAGCTGGGAGAGTAAGACGGTACATCGTACTTGCTATGGGGCTAGTCTGCGGGGGACCACAGCTCCTGCCAGGTCTCCGTCGGTGGACCTGTGCTCAGCTACTGCTAGGGCCAGAACCCAGAGCCTTCTCCAGAGACCCAGAGTCTCCTGGTAGATGGCGTGTTGTCTGAACAGCGTTGTCACACAAAACCATGCTGGGCCTACACTTGGTGATTAATGGCAGTGCTCAATCTAATCTCTTCCAAAATGCTCGTGTTATAGCTTACAGCTCCTTCTCAAACCAGTTGCCAAATGGCAGCTTTTTCTCTTTGGAAGAGCAGGTGTGCATTTACCTGATCTCCATCTCCATTGGTAGATATCCAGGTTTGGACCCCCCGATATTAAGTGTGTCACTTCTGTAAGCTACAGTATAAGTAACAAATCATGGTCACTTTTGGAAAAACTAAAATGACTTAAAAAATTTAACAACCACGTAACAATTGTTGGCAACAATAACATAAAAAATGAGAACCACAAATGCCCCTTTTACCATAAAAATGTAGAAATGGGTTTTTTATCCCTCCCCTCTTCCCCCCCTTCTTTGCTTTTTGCAAGAATTACTATTACTGTTCCCACCAGCAAGCAGATGTCCCCTTCTCCCCAGATTAAAGCCCATTGCTATGCCAGCTGTTACCTATGCACAAGGACAAAATCCCATTTTGAGGGTGAGGGGGGATGCAATAATTTTATGGAACTTTCTCCTGCATCTTTATAGTCATCTGATTTCTGTGAATTTGGCTGAGGAACTTTGATGACAGTTTTTTCAACTAACCCCTGGCTTAAATTTCTTATACATATCTCTGGCCTGTGTCGCTCCTACGTGCACCTTTAATGGGTGTCATGCAGGGAACTCACTCCTTTGATCTGGGAGTCAACACTAGGCATGTTTGCTACAGCATCCTCATGATTGGGGCACAGCACCTTTAAAGAGGGTATGAGCGTCTCTCTTGTCTGGAGCAGAGAGATGGAGAAGTCTAATGAGGCAACTAGTCCTGGGACCTAATGGTTGTTCTGCCACAACCCGATGCTCCTGGGGGAACCACTTTACCTCAGTTGCCCCTTGAGACAAACACCTCATACCTGACCCAGCTCAGGGCAAGATGAAAGTTAATTAATGAAGGTATTTCAAGTCCATGAAATACCCAGCTCCATTAGCTCTACTCAACTCATCTAACTTCAGCCACCTAAACTTCAGGCATTGTGGCTCTGTTGGCAAGGCGAGAAGTCTTCTTCCTGCATGAAGGCAAGTGCAGATGGAAATTGCCTTCTAGGGAAGCCCCTGTCCCCCTCAGCCCCGGCAGCAGTGGGGTGACCTGCCGACAGTGGGTGCCCAGCTTTTAGGAGGCTACAGTTAGTGAGTGGGGTCTCGCCCTGTGCACATGCCCATTGCACAGTCAGGGCTTAGCCACATCCCAGCTGTGAGCACTGACATGATCAGAGCTACCCCTAGGCTCAAAGACAAGACCACAGGCAGTACATTTATCTCCCAATTTCTTTGTAATTGAATAATTTTACTGCATGGGGAGGGGGAGAGGAGGAGGAAGAAAAGAAAATGCTTTCTTCTAATCCGATAGCAGATTGACGGCTACAGCTACCCTGGGAGCTGCGACTCCCAGTTTCATACAAGACATTAGGAGGAAAGGCTTTCCTATGGCAAAAGTACCCTGGCAAAGAAATTTCCCAGTTGCTGAACTACTGAATAACTTTTTAGGAAACGGGCACTACCTGAAACATCTCATACATGAAAACTGGAGGAGACCCAGCCTCCTCCTGGTGTGACTGCCATCCCTCCCTGCCTGGAGTCTCTAAAATGATCTCACAGCACATCACTTGTAGGAACCAAGGAGAGAATTTGTATATGCACGCTCAAAGTGACAAATATTTCCAAGGAATGAGAATTTGTGCCCTTCAATATGAAAGGAAGAAAAGAAATGTCATGCTTTGCTCCCAGTCACCCAAAGAAATACTAAAATAGTGTGGGCAACAGTCTGCTGCTTTGTGCTGGAGGCTGGGAAACAAGGAAGCCAGGCTCAGTCCTCCGCTGCTTGCTATGCTTCCTTGGGAAATCCAATTAACTGCTCTGTGCTTCAGTGTCTTCTGACCCAGCTTGATAAAAACATTTGAGATCCCCTCTAAAAATGCTCTTTGCTAAGTACTATCACTGAGTATTTGGGGGAACTGCTCTCTGGCGAACACCACAGGTGTTCATACCGGCTGTACACGATGACTGCTGTTTCCTATCAGTGTCTCTAGCCCACGATACCCACTGCAGGCAGCGTAGCCCCACGGCCATGGTCCACCACAGCAGGAGGAAGAGACTGATTCCCACTGCCGCACTCCCTGGGCTCTCTTGAAGGTGGTTCAGCATCCAGGCCTCGTCTGGGTCACTTTTTGGGATGGTTAAGATTCATGACATGCCAGGATTACCACCTCTGAAATTTGGTGACATCAAAATCCTGACCTAGGATGGTTCAGGACCGTTTTGATCTGAGGACAAAGACCTCAGGACTCTACTTCTTTGGCTTTCAGTTGGAAAATCTGTATGAGTTTCAACATGCCCCACAGTGTTTAAAACTAGCCCCTTACAGCAGACTTAGCATTTAATGAACATAATTTGCATTTTTTCCTCTCTCTCTTGTCTTGCTTTCATATAACATTTAATCAGGGAAAAAACCCACAACTGCTCCTTTGCTCTTTTTGGTTTTATTTTTGATGGAGGCCTTATATCTTAGGGAAATACCTTATGAAAATGGTTTAGCGGAATTTATAATGCAATTAGCTGCAAAGAATTTGTCTCCGGAAACGCTGCGATGGCAGTACTGTCCTAAATCAGCATGATCAATGTGCACTGCCTTAACATTTCCCCACACAAACTTATTGTCTGTCTCATTTTAATAAATAGATGATTAGGTTCCTTGGCACTAGAAATTGGTTGATATTTTGAAGAAGGGAAATTAGACAGCAGTGAATTTTAGAGATGTACACACACTCATGCATGCACTGCAGGAGAAGAGGCGCGCAGTTAAATCTCTCTGGGTGGGCTCCCGTGCTGTTTTACTCAGAGCTTTAACCCTTGCTCTCGTCCTGCAATTCTTCACTGTGACAGTACAGCGATGGCCAACGACTCTCCCTTTGGAAGATATTCCCACAATGCTATGTGGTTTATGCTGTCAAGGTCAGAGCCTCGTGACAACTTGAACTCACTTGGAGTTATTGTAAGGATGAAAACAGTCTGCTGCGCCCATAGGTGTTCCCACCAATATTTATAAATCCCAACGGGAAAGGCGAAGAGTTGTCACCACCACACAACTACAGCCAATCACAAAAACTAACACAGACCAGACCCTTGCTCACAGCCCAACTCCTATGAGTCCCTGTTCACCTCAGCCACCTCTGAGCCAAGTTCCCAATACTACAGTGGCCAAGAAGTGGTTGTTGAAGACAACGCCCAATAAGTCCTCTTAGAAGGGACAATCCTTCAGTGCTTTTGCAGGGACTTATCTGTGGCTGCAGTAACTAAGCTGACTAAAGCAGTGCAGTGAGCACTAGAGCTCAGGCTGTCCTCACGAGAGGTTTCAGAGAAGGAAGAAAGACTTGCCTTTGCTGCCTGAGCCCTTCTGCACTACCATCCTGAATGCTGCAGGGAGACATGTCAGTCATCTGAGCACTCACCTGACCTTACTGATGACACTTTTCCTGACACTCAACCTGTATTTTCCCCTTCTTGCTGTCTGCTCTCTCCCATATCAAACACTAATGCCTCCCCTTGCCAGCAGCTACAAGCTCTTAGGACTAGTTGCTCAGTAAGCAGGATCAGAAAGAACCAAAAGCCTGATCAGTGTTTACTGCTGAAACATCACTTGGTGCAAAATCTCTGTGCTATACACACGATGTATTTCAAACACTGAGGGAAAAGTATTTCAGGCCCTCATTTTGGTCCTATCCTGCCTTGAGAAGAAAGAAGCTTCTGGTAGTTATGCAAGCACAATATTCCCCATAAAAAGTGAGGCCAGACCCTGAGCTAATGTGAAAATCTGTGGGATGTGCTTAGAAAAAGTGCTCCATTCAACTAATAACTAGAAACTCAACATGCATCAGTCAAATACTTTTACCTGCTTCCTCCCTTCCAGTATGAGCCATGCCATGCTGGCATATTTGATATCATTTGTTTCTTCTCGTCTGTTCACCACTAACCTCAATTCAAGAACCTGTTAGCAGAAGGTAAGCCACCAGCACTCACTAACCCAACCAAGTGCATCACTCAAAAGCAGGCACAACTTCAACTGCTTTCTTTAAAAGACCCTTTATTACATTGCGTTGGCATATGACTGATATATAAAAAAAATTCTCTGACCCAGGAACTCTGCTTTGTCAAACAGGGATGTTTTCAGATGGACTAAGATGGATATGGTTTTAAGAGAATGTAAAACAGCAGCAGCTTTCTCCATTATATGTGACCTGTCACCTAATCAAAAGGTCCAGTCTTGTTGCCAGTGAATTGCATGTCTATGCCAAGCACAACAGAATCCTGAGTATTTCAATATTTACAGAAATATATAAACAATTTGTTATCACTCTTGCTATTGTATTAGCAATTAGTTAGAACTGGAAGAGTCTGAGGGGAAAGTTTACAGATATCCCCCTTTTGTGTTCTGCTCTGCCCCCTAGTATTCATACTGGAGGAAAAATACTGATATGCACTCGCAGGCTGTTTCTCTCAAGGTAGAGCCAAGTGTTGGATGTGTTAAACATGACTGTATTGTGCCATATGCATACATTTAATTTCGTTCAGCTTTCTCCATTGATATTTTTAGCCTAAGTCATCATTCAGATTTTCCATTTGTTACTTTTTCTCCAGCAATGCCTTGCCACTACTCCCCCAAATTCTGCCTCTGCTCCAAATCATTAAGTCATAATCCACTGACCTACTTGCTTACATTCTCCCAGATGTATCAAAACATCTTCATGCGTAACACTATGGGACTTTCAGTACTACTCCCATCCTACAGCTGCATGTACAAGCTGTATAAACATTTCTTACACACATAAACAGATCAAATGTTTCAATTTTCAATAAACAGTCACGAAAATTTCAAAACTTGATTCAAAAAGAAACATTTCCCCACCCCCAATTAAAAGGAATTCCATACAGTTTTTGAGAAGCTAAAGTGAAAAGATCTTTAAGCATCTGATACACATACAACTAATACCAAAATAAGGGCCATAAAGTATTTCCCACAGGGTGACATGCAATGGCAAGGTTTCCTTAATCTTCTCATGCAGAAAGCACTCAGCTTTCTGGAGCTCAGCATTCTCTTTGAGCTCCAGAACTTCTTTTCTATTTTGCAGGTGGTGTGGGGGAAGAGTCAGCAAGTTTCCCAAGAGTTTTGTTCATTAATCTTCACCAGCTATGCAGCACCACAGTCCCTGTGAAGTCAGTGAGCAAGGACAATTTCCCCCAGCCTCGCAGTTTCTCCACTATTTCTCTGTCAACAAGTGTAATTTCAGTTCTTCCACCTCCCACCCATGACACTATCCTCTTTAAAAAGGTAAAAAGAAGAAAGAAAAAGTTGGGTGACCTTCCTGGGCAACTTCAAACCACACTGTTTAGCATTTATGGTTAAGTCGTCACCACTTTAACCTCTGAAGAGGCTGAACAACGCAGCGTGCACCTTTCCAATGGGCATGACTCATCAGAGATGTGTCGCCTGTGCCAGGATTGCATAGTTGCAAGTTTCCATCTTGCAAGTTTGTTTGTAATGTTGAATGTCCCAGTGTACTACAAAGAAAAACTTCCCCTTTCCTTCATCACAAAGTGAGTGCAGGCACTAAGGAACCAAGGGTAACCACTCCAATGACTGCTAACTCTGGTCATCCACCGTGGACACAGGTGAAGGTCTAAAATCAGGGGCCAGGTAGCAGACAGCAACTTTTTAGTCAACCATTCCTCTTAGCAATATCCAAATGAAGCCCATGTGCATCCTGCATCCTGCCTCTGCAGAAACCAAGGACAACGTTCCCACCGAACTCAGTCACACAATTAGCCCTAAAAGAATTGAGGTAGCCTTTCCAATTTTCCTTGGAACGGCATCCAACAGACTCCCTGCAGCAACAGTGGGATGACCATTACTCCCCCTCATCCCCTAGGAAAATGGAGGGATAAGGGAATTGTGCAATGACGTAATGAAGCCAAGATCCAACATTTAGGTTCTTTTGTGCTCCTTTTTAAGTCGTTTGCCTCTTGCATTGAAATCAGATTGAGCAAAATGCCTTTTCCATGCAAATCAGCTGTTTATGGAGCTAGCCATGCCTTCTTGTTAAAGGCTGTTGCTCTTTGCATTCTAGGAACATTAGCCAAATGACTCAGGGTTGTGGAAATATATTAATATTATGAAACATTTCCCACAGCTTGTACATCTCTGGAAGTACCAAGGCAGAGATCTCAGAATTATAATTAACTAGTAAGTTTGGAAATAATTAGCATAATAATTACATTTCAACAAAATAAACCATACAACTAAAATAACCTCTTTTGGCAATAATTGACACCAAGAAAATAAATGACGTCTGGCCCACCCACATGCTCCCTTTCTTCTGATCAACTGGATGCCACAACACTGCTGTGCCCCTCGAGCTATGCGTTACAAATGACCCTGGAAAGATGGAAAGTTGCCAGAAAGACCTTATGAGACCCATGTATTTACTGCAAGCTAAGAGTGATTTTTCAGACTTTAAGGATTCTTCTTTCTGATCTTTCTTTAAAATTTGGTTAGTGTCTTACACTAAACAATCTCACCTGATGCTTTTATAAAATCTCTTGAGTTCTGCCTACACTGAAGTCAAAGGTAGCAGTGGCCAGGGTTTACGTATTGAGTTTTTTCTGATGAATTCAATAAGGCTGTTTGCAGGATTTACAGTGAAGTGTAGATGTACAGATGAGGAACCTATTTTCTATATAAGAAGGTTTTTTTCTCTCAAAAAGAGATACAAAAAAATCCCACTGGAACGCTAAACTTATGATTGCATGTTCTTTTTGGATGGAAGCTTACCATATTTTCAGACTGGAAATTCTTTGTTCACTGTTATTGGTAAATAAATTAAACAACCCCCAAATGACGGCAGCATCTGTAGATGTGCTCAGGTTGACAATGGAACTAACATTCAGTTATAAGAAAATGAATAGCTACAGTTTTCTATAGCTGTTTGAAAATAGCTATTTTATCCTTATACTTAGGAGGGAGTGAGGTTATATTACTGCCATTTTAAACTTATAAAAACCTTCAGAGTTGGCAACATAAAGGACCATTGTCAGAAAGATGCTTTGGCACATCTCTAACTTTCAACACATGAGTAAGATGACAAAACAAACTGTACGTAATAGTAAGGCAAACTGAAGTGAGTCCCTGCTTAGAGCTAAATCCAGGTTTAAGCATTTTTCTGAACTGGAAACTGAAGTCCGAGGAGTTGATAGAAATCTTCCCCCTGCTAAGTGCAGGTGTCTAGCCTAAAGCTTGCTATTTATCCCTGGCTTGCCAGTAATTTGGTGGTGGCAACACCCATGATGTGGCGTCCGGATACAAAAGAGGAATTCAGGGCTGCCCCAAGCTGCTTCCCAATATAGCTGGTGCACAGGATATAGCAGACATGATCTCAGCTGCGTGGGAAGGTGTAAACTGTCTCCTTGCTGCACTACTATGCCTTGGTGTATGCCCTTCCTGGGTCCCTCACGTATACAATAGTGTTACTACAGAGGCTCATCAGTTGAGCTACAGCACCTGCCCTTGTGCATGCTCTAGTACTCAGGCTAATTCACTAGAGGTATAATCACTGCCTTCTAAAACTAAGTTTAATAGTTCACATGGGGGTGCAGATGATCATCTAGAGCAACTGAGCTATACTGGGCTTCAGCTGATGGTAACTAGTAAGGCCACAGTGGCTGGCTGTAGGTCTGTCCGGGGAAGGCAGTTCTCACTGCCTCATTGCTGTTATATTGGAGCAAGCAGCCCTGAGTTTTCAGATGGTCTCAGAGCTGCTTATTCTGGTGAATTACCAACACAAGTCATGCAGCCTGGTGCCAGCCCACAGCGTTACATTTAGACTGAGAATTGCAAAGGTGTAACTGCAGTGGTGCAAAAAAAAAAAAGTAGTAAAAATAGAAATAAAAGTAAAAACTGGGCCTAATTTGCCATCTGCTAACTCCATTCAGTCTCTTACAGTCTTATTGCTTTCCAAATATCTCCCACCCTCTAAATAGCTGCTTTTTGATTATTTTCCTCAAGATTGCTTTGTTTTCTCCCTATGTTGCATCTCACCTTGTTATTTCCTCTCTAACATTTATAACCTCCTCAGGTCATTTTCCATTATTTCTGTACCAGTGGCTGTTTTTTTGACACTCCTCCCAATTTAATATCTGCTGCTAGTTTAGTGAACACACTGACTGTACCCTCTCCAAGGTCGTTAATGAAGATATTAAATAGAGCCAAACCTTGCATTACTGCTTGCAGTGCCCCAAACAACTCCTCCCTATAGCCCTGTATGTTCCCATTAATGATTGCCCAATGTTCAGTCTCTACAGCAGCATTCCTGTCCAAGCCAATTTCTATTTACACATCACAAGATTATTTAAGACACCAATACCATCCTCTTTTCTTTAGGTGTATGGACCAGTGAAGCTACATTTTTAACCAGCTGAGAATCTGCCCTTATGCAGCTCAGTCTCATGCTTTCCCTTCATTCTCTAATGCTGAAACTCTGTGCAAAAAGTGATCATGTTTGATTTCTTCCTGCTCAGCATTAGGTCCCGGCTCAGCTGTCAGTTCAGCCGAACCACCTTTCATTTCATCAGGGTATGTGGTATATTGCCTCTCAAATATTAATTCAGATTTGCCTGTATATTAACACTGACAAAGATTTGTTTCAATGAGTTTCCATCGCTGTAATTGAAAGTACAGTTGAGTCACTCCCATTTGTTTCTCCTGGTTTCACTCTAGTATGGCCCTGACTCTGCTAAATTTTAAAGATCAAGGGGGATTTAACACCTTATTGATTTGTTGAATGGGGAAGGTCCAGGCGTACTCTATTGATTGTGGGCCTGTATGCTTACAGATGTTTTGTCTTATCCCCAAATCCAACTGGTGTTTCCCACACAGACTTACTGGAGCTACTTGTCTGACTTCAGTGCATTGCACTTCGGTTGCTTAACAGTGACTCAATTAGCTGAGAGGAAATTGGCCTGCTTTCTTACAAACGCTTTTGTACTACCTTTGCATTTCATGGCACTGGGGGTTTGCCCAAGATCCATGATATTTATAAAAGTAATTGGAGTTGTTCATTAGCTGGTTCTCACAGACTCTGGGATATGGTCCATCTACATTCCTTCATCTGCAGATTTTCAGTTCTTTCCTTTATTCACATGCTTTGTGCTCTTAGGACGATGTTAGAGCTGACTTAATGAGGATTCCTCCAGCTATAGGGGAATGCAGGCAGAGCTACTCCTGCTTACCCTACGCCAAATCTATTGTGCATATAAAAATGATGCACCAGGGAAAGGTGGCAACGGACGTAGTGTTGCTGCAGCCTGTGCAGCCTGTGCCGTGGCAGCAGCCAGCACATCCTGAGCAGCCCTGAGCTCCCAATTGCTCTTCAGGACAGGGCGGTCATGGTTCAGGAAAAAACAGCTCAGGTATTTCAGTTGTCCTCTCTCAGAGCTGCCAAACCCATTCTGGACATTGAGCTCTAG